>NC_134889.1:17693338-17805838 GCF_041734735.1 Babylonia areolata | reverse complement strand
GTTCTGTCTGAAAGAGAAACAACGATACTTTGTTCTCTCTGAAAGATATACAACAATACTTTGTTCTGTCTGAAAGACATACAACAATACTTTGTTCTGTCTGAAAGAGTTGCAACGATACTTTGTTCTCTCTGAAAGAGATACAACAATACTTTCTTCTGTCTGAAAGAGATGCAACGATACTTTGTTCTCTCTGAAGGAGACACTACAAAACTTTGTTCTCTCTGAAAGAGATACGACAATACTTTGTTCTCTCTGAAAGAGATGCAACAATACTTTGTTCTCTCTGAAAGAGATGCAACGATACAAGAGAAACAACAATACAACAAACGACGGGAGAAGACAAAGGACTGTGCCTCGTCACACATCCAAAGGCCTGATTTCGGTGGATAAACAGAGAGATACACTGACAAACAGGCAGACAGTACGCATTGACAAACAGGCGGAAAGACAGACAGGCGCACTGACAAACAGGCGGATAGACAGACAGACAGACGCGTTGACAAACGGGCGGAAAGACAGACAGACGCATTGACAAACAGGCGGACAGACGGACAAACGCACTGATAAACAAGCAGAGAGACAGACAAACGCACTAACAAGCAGACACACTGACAAACAGGCGGATAGGTAGACAGACTTACTGTCAAACATACGGATAGACAAACAGATGCACTGACAAACAGGCGCATAGACAGACGCACTGACAAACAGACGCATAGACTGACAGTCGCACTGACAAACAGATGCATAGACTGACAGTCACACTGACAAACAGACACAGAGACTGACAGTCGCACTGACAAACAGACGCATAGACTGACAGACTCGTTGACAAACAGACGCATAGACCGACAGACAAACAGGCGGATAGACAGACGCATTGACAAACATATGAATAGACAGACAGACGCGCTGACAAACAGGCGGATCAACAGACACACCAATAAACAGGCGGACAGATAGACTCACTGACAAACAGGCAGACGGACACACACACACACACCCACACAAACACTCAGGCGGACAGACAGACGCATTGACAAACAGGCAGATAGACAAACAGAAGCAATGACAACCAGACGGACAGAGAGACAGACACACTGACAACCAGGCGGACAGAGAGACAGACACACTGACAACCAGGCGGACAGACAGACGTACTCACAAGTAGAAGGGCACAAAGATGAGGGGGCTGAGGATGTAGAACTGCATGTCATTGGCCAGGTACCACGACTGACCCAGACACTGTCAACAAGGAAGTGAGTGAGTAAGTGAACAAATATGTCGACAAATAAATAAATAAACGAATTAACGAACAAATAAACAATTAGATGAGGTGAGAAATGATTAGAGGATATGACAAAACGCCCCTCCCCGCCCCCCATTCATTTCTCTCTTTCTCTCCACACACACACACACACACACATCCATAATTATCATTCGTGTTGAAGATGAAGCAACTGCTGCCCGGACTACCTAGGCTAGAATCTGATTATAGTGGAGAGTGTCTTGCCCAAGTTACACACCCACTCCCTCGGCCAAGAGGGCTCCAGGACAGTCGGCGCTGCGATGATCCCCAAAGACCAACTAGCCTCCAAGGCTGCTGCACTAAGAGCCAGTGCAATCTTGCCTTCTAGTTTGAGAGTCACAGTCCTTCACAAAAGACCAAGCTGTGAATGAATTCCCACTGCAGCAGGAAGAAAGCCGTGTTGACATGGTATTTCTCTGGGGGGGAAATCACCTGTTTGTCGGAGTGGACGAGGTTGTTGATGTAGAGGAGGTTGGTCCACCACTTATCCTCACAGTTGCGTCTGTCGCCGACATTGGAGCCCGACCAGAAGGGTCCGGAGCCCCAGTAGGGACTGAGGCAGGTGAAGACCATGATGACCAGCATGTAGGCCGGCGTCAGTCTGGGAGACAGCAGCGTGCACGTGACACACGGTGACAGATAGAAACGATCACGTTAACGATGTTTCAGTCAATCAATGCCATGGCCCCTCTGAAGAGGCTGACATGTGTGTGGTGGTCTGGACGCTGGTCATTCGGATGAGACGATAAACCGAGGTCCCGTTTGCAAAATGCACTTAGCGCACGTAAAAGAACCCACGGCAACAAAAGGGTTGTTCCTGGCGAAATTATGTCGAAAAATCCACATTGATAGGAAAAACAAAGAAAACCGCAAGCAGGAAAAAATACAAAAAATGGGTGGCGCTGTAGTGTAGCGAGGCGCTCTCCCTGGGAGAGCAGCCCGAATTTCACATAGAGAAATCTGTTGAGATAAAAAGAAATACAAATACAAATAAATAAAACAACAAACGGTGACAGAGACAAACGATCACGTTAACGATGTTTTAGTCAATCATTTGCATGGCCCCATTTGAAAAGGTTGACATAAAATTAATAAGGCACATTTTAAATAATAATTCGCACATAAATATCAATATACATGTAATACTATATTTCTGGACAATAATATAATAGTTCGAGAGTCGCTCGATAAGTACCCGAACAGAGAAAAACAGAACCATAATTTACATCGTACAATGCAGAAATAACATCCAATCTTTCATGTCAAGTATCATTCCATTCCTGAAAACCTGTTCTGCTCAGGAAGGCAATATGTCGAGTAATAGGGATGTGTGTGTATGTGTGTGTTTGTGTGTGTGCGTGCGTGTGTGTGTGTGTGTGTGTGTGTGAAAACACCAAACAAACGTGACAAAGCCAAGACAAGGAACAGAAGACATGGACAGGTCACCTCCAGAAGCGATGGAAATAGAAGAGGAACCAGTTGAGTCGTACCCCCTTCTTCTTCATCTCCTTCAGGGTCAGGTAGGACACCAGCAGTCCACTGAAACACACACACACACGCACACGCACACATGCAGGGACGCGTGTGCACACACACATGCACACACTCACATACAGTAAGGTCAAACCCGACATATCAAAGGTATGAACTTTGAACACTGTCAACACTTTCCGATGTAAAAAAATATGATTATAACAAACCAACTGGACGAAAAGAACACAAACATTGGCATGACAAACAGGAATAAACAATTACCCAAGACACGCAGCAAACTGTCAAGTGAATATACTCTAAGTAATCTGAGCGAAGCAGTCAAATACAGAATCGTACATTGCCTTCCAGAGGTTTTAACAGAAAAGAAAATCGTAAAAGCATTGGGTTTTCAATTATACTGGAGTTATATGAACCGATATTCAAAGTCCACAAGGGCAGAGGAATAAGGCACAAAAACAGTACTTCAGTTACAGTCCTTGTTTTTAAGGGATATTGTGTTGGATTTCCAGCACACTGTTTATATCAGAAACAACGAACCGCTAAGTCGGATGTATGAAAACGAAAGAGATTTATTGATTGATTGATATGAGAAGTTTTGCAGCGCCTGTTCTTAATTAAAGACCAAGCTCTAAGCGCTTTACACAACCAGCTGCAGAGGGGAGGGGGGAGGGAGAAGAGAGGGAGAAACAGAGTCAGGGAGTGCGCTGTTGCAAGACGTCTCAATAAATAAATAAAGAGACTACGAGACAGAGAAACTGGGAGAAAAAAGGAAAAAAAAAAAACAAAAACAAAAAAACAACGAATTTTTATTTCACGGAGGTAGTGGAGTAAGCACAGTGCATTTTAACACGCAAGGAGATAGACTGACAGGCAGACAGACGGGTACAAACGAGGAGAGACGGCAGAAAGTGACAAAGACAGATATGAACCATGAGAAACAAACACACCGATCAGCGACAGACAGACAAACGGGCAGGCAGGCAGACAAACAGACAGATGGACAGACAGACAGGCTACTGTGTCATTTAGCCTTTCCGTCGTAAACTGGAAGCAAATAAAACAGAAAACCCTTTTGTGACTGGCCTCTGTATGTCTCCTGGGCATGCGCGGGGATTCTTTTCTATCCTTTAATTCAGTAAATCAATGAATAGTTAATTCTTTTGTACCGTCCCCTTTAATGCCACTCGGGACCACAGCTACAAAAGTGCGGCCATCACCGACAGGATTTTGATCCGGCAGGATAAAGATCCATCACAGAACAGATCCAAATTATATTTCTTTTAATGTTTCATATCTTTTATCCAAATTAAATCCATCCCTAAACCACAGCCCTTTACCACCAAGTGCACTTTGTTACAACTTGGCGCTTGTGAGCAAGGATATTTTAATTCTTTTAATCTCTTAATAAATTAATACCCTCCACCACTAACGCCATTACAACTTGGCGCTTGCGAGCAGGAAAATTTAAATTCTTTAAAAATCTCTTAAAGAAAATTAAGGCCCCTCGCCAAGCTGACGCTATCACAACTTGGTCACACGAACAGAAATAACAAACACTCCCTTTCACCATGGCAACTGACGTTTGTGCTGCATACCGTTCTTGGTGGAATAAACGCCCCCGTTCCACTTTCTGACATCAAAGCACTCACCTCAGCACAAAGAAGGAATCTACGGACACGGTGGCGTTGGAGATGGCCTGGAATGTCCACCTCTTGTTCACCTTTGCTGTGTACGTGTAGCTGTTAACTGTTGAGGAGAAATACACGGTTCACCAAAAGTTAACGACAATCTGGGAACTTGCACAATGTGTAGAGGTTACCTGTTGAGGAGAAATACACTGTTCACTAAAAGTTGACAATCTGGGAACTTGCACAATGTGTAGAGGTTACCTGTTGAGGAGAAATACACTGTTCACTAAAAGTTAACGACAACCTGGGAACTTGCACAATGTGTAGCGGTTACCTGTTGAGGTGAAATACACGGTTCACCAAAAGTTAACGACAACCTGGGAACTTGCACTGTGTGTAATGGTTACCTATTGAAGCGAAATACACTGTTCACCAAAAGTAAAGCACCACATGCCCGAATGGCAACTGTAAGTCGGCGGCTCTACCCAGGTAGGCAGTCTGTTGTGCAAATGTTTACAGAGCTTGAGTATTTAACCAAGGATAGGCGCTAACCACGTATCATCCTCCTCCTCCTCATCATCATCTTCCTCTTCATCGTCATCACGTCAACCCCGCCCATACCACACATCCCCACATCCTCTCCGCACTACTGAAGCTCTCCTCGCAACCCGCCCGCCCGCCTACCTACCCGAAAAGTACCCGATGAAAGCGAAGGCGTGACCGAGGACGACCCAGGTCATGGAGAGGAATCGGATGCCGTGCACACACGTCAGGCTGCCGGCTGGCTGGTCAGTGGACAGCAGTTTGACGGCGTTGGTGTACACCGAGAACGACATCAACAACTTGCTGCATGTGCCTGGACACACACACACACACACACACACACACACACACACACACACACACACAGAGTAACACACATGCATACAGATACACACACAGACACATACACACACAAGCTGACACAGACACACACAGAGTAACACATATACATACAGATATAATACACAGAGACAGACACAGGCATACACACACAGAGTGAGACACATACATACAGATATATTCACACACACACACACACACACACACACACACACGCACGCATGCACGCACGCACGCACACACACACACCACATACACGCGCGCACACACACACACACACACCACACACAAACACACTCTAACATAAAATGAATATTAAGAAACACAATATTAGAACAAAAAATGCTTCTATAAAATCATTATAAATTGTAATATGGCAGGTTCAGTATTCACATAAATGCAACATGCAGTAAAAGAATTAGGTTCTAAAGTATTTGGTACATTAAGATAAAGATTCCTAAATAAGAAACCCTGCCATGAATTAAGCATTATAACTCATAAACATATCGTATTGCACACATGATAGTTAAATTATGGCACTGAACAAACATGCATAAACACCAACTCATGACTCGCAACAGACAATAAAAACATTTGAAAAAATATACTATAAGTACACCATATTTATTTGAACACACACACACACACACACACACATTGCTAAATAGCATAAAAAAATAAATGCAGATCTAGAATAAGAAATGCTTCTTTAAAATCATTATAAATTGTTAAAACGCTGGTTTAGTATCTATAAATTCTTCTTTTTTTCTTTAGACAAGGGGGTTAACTGACCCACTTCAGGGACGCTAGCTTTGGTTGCTCTTTTCTTGGCCACCAAAGGCAGGCTCTCCTCTATCGAGTGCCCGTTGGTCGTCACAGCGTCAGACTGCTGATGCTGTTGCTGCTGTTGCTGATGTGGCTGATGTTGTTGTTGTTGCTGCTGCTGCCACTTGGGTCTCTGGATGAGCAGGACGTCCAGGACTGTGCCCACTGCCATACATGCCAGCAGTGCTGAGCAGATCACTCTGTGGGGGACACACACCACATACACGCACAAGTGGAGTGATGGCCTAGAGGTAACGCGTCCGCCTAGGAAGCGAGAGAATCTGAGCGGCGCGCTGGTTCGAATCACGGCTCAGCCGCCGATACTTTCTCACCCTCCACTTGACCTTGGGTAGTGGTCTGGACGCTAGTCATTCGGATGAGACGATAAACCGAGGTCCCGCGTGCAGCATGCACTTAGGGCACGTAAGAGAACCCACGGCAACAAAAGGGTTGTTCGTGGCAAAAGTCTGTAGAAAAAACTGACTTTCATTGGAAAAACAAATTTAAAAAAAACCAACTGTACCCAGGAAAAAATACAAAATATGGGTGGCGCTGTTGTGTAGCGACGCGCTCTCCCTGGGGAGAGCAGCCGGAATTTCACACAGAGAAATCTGTTGTGATAAAAAAGAAATACAAAATGCAAATACACGTTTATTGTCTTTATTTACTGTGCTGCCCATTGGGGGACACATGTTTATTGTCTTTATTGAGTTTATCACTCTGTGGGGGACACATGTTTATTGTCTTTATTGAGCACATCACACTGTGAGGGACACATGTTTATTGTCTTTATTGAGCACATCACTCTGTGAGGGACACATGTTTATTGTCTTTATTGAGCACATTACACTGTGGGGGACACATGTTTATTGTCTTTATTGAGCACTTCACTCTGTGGGGGACACATGTTTATTGTCTTTATTGAGCACTTCACTCTGTTGGGGACACATGTTTATTGTCTTTATTGAGCACATCATAATTGTGGGGGACACATGTTTACTGTCTTTATTGAGCACATCACTCTGTGGAGGACACATGTTTATTGTCTTTATTTAGCACATTACACTGAGGGGGGCTCATGTTTATTGTCTTTATTGAGCACATCACTCTGTTGGGGACACATGTTTATTGTCTTTATTGAGCACATCACACTGTGGGGGACACATGTTTACTGTCTTTATTGAGCACATCACACTGTGAGGGACACATGTTTATTGTCTTTATTGAGCACATTACACTGTGGGGGACACGTGTTTATTGTCTTTATTGAGCACATTACACTGTGGGGGACACATGTTTACTGTCTTTATTGAGCACTTCACTCTGTAGGGGACACGTGTTTATTGTCTTTATTGAGCACATCACACTGTGAGGGACACATGTTTACTGTCTTTATTGAGCACATTACACTGTGAGGGACACATGTTTATTGTCTTTATTGAGCACATTACACTGTGGGGGACACGTGTTTATTGTCTTTATTGAGCACATTACACTGTGGGGGACACATGTTTACTGTCTTTATTGAGCACTTCACTCTGTAGGGGACACGTGTTTATTGTCTTTATTGAGCACATCACACTGTGGGGGACACATGTTTATTGTCTTTATTGAGCACTTCACTCTGTGGGGGACACATGTTTATTGTCTTTATTGAGCACATCACACTGTGGGGGGCACATGTTTACTGTCTTTATTGAGCACATCACACTGTGAGGGACACATGTTTATTGTCTTTATTGAGCACATCACTCTGTGGGGGACACATGTTTATTGTCTTTATTGAGTTTATCACTCTGTGGGGGACACATGTTTATTGTCTTTATTGAGCACATCACACTGTGGGGGACACATGTTTATTGTCTTTATTGAGCACATCACTCTGTGAGAGACACATGTTTACTGTCTTTATTGAGCACATCACACTGTGGGGGACACATGTTTATTGCCTTTATTGAGTTTATCAGTCTTTGGGGGGCACATGTTTACTGTCTTTATTGAGCACATTACACTGTGGAGGACACATGTTTATTGTCTTTATTGAGCACTTCACTCTGTGGGGGACACATGTTTATTGTCTTTATTGAGCACTTCACTCTGTGAGGGACACATGTTTATTGTCTTTATTGAGCACATTACACTGTGGGGGACACATGTTTATTGTCTTTATTGAGCACTTCACTCTGTGGGGGACACATGTTTATTGTCTTTATTGAGCACTTCACTCTGTTAGGGACACATGTTTACTGTCTTTATTGAGCACATCACACTGTGGGGGACACATGTTTATTGCTTTTATTTACTGTGTTGTCTTTACTGAGAACAGACATCACTTACATGGAGTAAGACAGCACAGAAAGACACCACTCACATGGCCATAATGACCTTCCCTTCACACTAAGACAGCACAGACATCACTCACATGGACACAATGACCTTCCCTTCACACTAAGTCAGCACAGACATCACTCACATGGACACAATGACCTTCTATTCACACTAACACAGCAAAGACATCACTCACGTGGCCGCAATGACCTTCCCTTCACACTAAGTCAGCACAGACACCACCCACATGGCCACAATGACCTTCCTTTCACACTAAGACAGCAAAGATACCACTCACATGGCTACAATGACCTTCCTTTCACACTAAGACAGCACAGACACCACTCACATGGCCACAATGACCTTCCTTTCACACTAAGACAGCAAAGATACCACTCACATGGCTACAATGACCTTCCTTTCACACTAACACAGCAAAGATACCACTCACATGGCTACAGTGACCTTCCATTCACACTAAGACAGCACAGACATCACTCACATTGACACAATGACCTGCCCTTCACACTAAGAAAGCACACACACCACTCACATGGCCGCAATGACTTTCCCTTCACACTAAGACAGCTCGCACAGACATCACTCACATGGCCACAATGACCGTCCCTTCACACTAAGACAGCAGAGACACCACTCACATGGCCACAATGATCTTCCCTTCACACTAAAACAGCACAGACACCACTAACATGGCCACAATGATCTTCCCTTCACACTAAAACAGCACACACACACCACTAACATGGACACAATGACCTTCCATTCACACTAACACAGCAAAGACATTACTCACATGGACACAATGGTCTTCCTTTCACACTAACACAGCACAGACACACACCATTCACATGGCCACAATGACTTTCCCTTCACACTAAAACAGCACACACACCACTCACATGGCCACAATGACCGTCCCTTCACACTAAGACAGCACACACACAACTCACATAGACACAATGGTCTTCCCCTTCACACTAAGACAGCAGAGACACTACTCACATGGCCACAATAACCTTCCCTTCACACTAACACAGCACAGACACACACCATTCACATGGCCACAATGACTTTCCCTTCACACTAAAACAGCACACACACCACTCACATAGACACAATGGTCTTCCCCTTCACACTAAGACAGCAGACACCACTCACATGGACACAATGACCTTCCCTTCACACTAAGACAGCACACACACCACTCACATGGCCACAATGACCTTCCCTTCACACTAAGACAGCACAGACACCACTCACATGGCCACAATGGCCTTCCCTTCACACTAAGACAGCACAGACACACACCACTCACATGGCCACAATGACCTTCCCTTCACACTAAGACAGCACAGACACCACTCACATGGCCACAATGGCCTTCCCTTCACACTAACACAGCACAGACACACACCACTCACATGGCCACAATGACCTTCCATTCACACTAACACAGCACAGACATCACTCACATGGCCACAATGACCTTCCATTCACACTAACACAACACAGACATCACTCGCATGGACACAATGGCCTGCCCTTCACACTAAGAAAGCACACACACCACTCACATGGCCGCAATGACTTTCCCTTCACACTAAGACAGCTCGCACAGACATCACTCACATGGCCACAATGACCGTCCCTTCACACTAAGACAGCACACACACCACTCACATAGACACAATGGTCTTCCCCTTCACACTAAGACAGCAGAGACACCACTCACATGGCCACAATGACCTTCCCTTCACACTAAGACAGCACAGACACCACTCACATGGCCACAATGACCTTCCCTTCACACTGAAACAGCACACACACCACTCACATAGACACAATGGTCTTCCCCTTCACACTAAGACAGCACAGACACACATCACTCACATGGACACAATGACCTTCCCTTCACACTAAGACAGCACACACACCACTCACATGGCCACAATGGCCTTCCATTCACACTAACACAGCAAAAACATCACTCACATGGACACAATGGTCTTCCCTTCACACTAAGACAGCACAGACATCACTCACATGGCCACAATGACCTTCCATTCACACTAACACAACACAGACATCACTCGCATGGACACAATGGCCTTCCTTTCACACTAAGACAGCACAGACAGACACCACTCACATGGCCACAATGACCTTCCATTCACACTAAGACAGCACAGACATCACTCACATGGACACAATGGCCTTCCCTTCACACTAACACAGCACAGACATCACTCACATGGACACAATGACCTTCCCTTCACACTAAGACAGCACAGACACCACTCACATGGACACAATGACCTTCCCTTCACACTAAGTCAGCACAGACATCACTCACATGGCCACAATGACCTTCCCTTCACACTAAGACAGCACAGACATCACTCACATGGCCACAATGACCTTCCCTTCACACTAAGACAGCACACACACCACTCACATGGCCACAATGACCTTCCCTTCACACTAAGACAGCACAGACACCACTCACATGGCCACAATGACCTTCCTTTCACACTAAGACAGCACACACACCACTAATATGGCCACAATGACCTTCCTTTCACACTAAGACAGCACACACACCACTCACATGGCCACAATGACCTTCCATTCACACAAACACATCAAGGACATCACTCACATGGACACAATGGTCTTCCCTTCACACTAAGACAGCACAGACATCACTCACATGGCCACAATGACCTTCCATTCACACTAACACAGCACAGACACCACTCACATGGCTACAATGGCCTTCCCTTCACACTAAGACAGCACAGATATCACTTACATGGCCACAATGGCCTTGGTATCCAGATCGTCCTCCTGAGCTATACACGTCACGCTCACCTTCTCTGTTCGCTTGTTCTTGGTGAGATCTGAAACAAAAGTAGAAATAAACAGAAAACCCCCCAGAGAAATAGGCAAATAAATAAAATCAATTTAATCAATTATGAAATAAACTAATAAACCTAATGACGAATGTACAATCGTATCCAATGTGTGTTGTGTACATGTGTGCGTGCATGTTGTGTGAGTGTGTGTGTGTGTGTGTGTGTGTGTGTGTGTGTGTGTGTGTGTGTGTGTGTGTGTGTGTGTGTGTGTGTGTGTGTGTGTGTGTGTGTGTGTGCGCGCTTGCGAGTGTGTGTGTGTGTGTGTGTGTGTGCGTGAGAGAGAGAGAGAGAGAGAGAGAGAGAGAGAGAGAGAGAGAGAGTGTGTGTGTGTGTGTGTGTGTTACCATCAGCAAAACTCACACTGACGAATGAGGATAGTCATGTCGGTAGCCGAGCAGCTATCGGGGATACAGATGCCAAGCTGAATGCTGTTGATCGGAAGAGATGCAGTCTGAAAGTGTGTAACAAATACGTAAATAAAGGAATCAGTAAACAAATTCATTACTAGGTATCCGAAAAAGAAACTACAGTAAATCATTTCTGAAAAACAAACTACTTTCAGTAAGCTGCAACAAAATACATTATCAAGTATCTGGAAAAAAAAATGAAATGACAAATGAGAATATAACTGAATAGACCCCTCCCCATCAAAGAATAAACAAACAACTAAACGAGGAATAATAAACAAACAAAAAACAACTAAACAAGCAAACAAACAAATCAATCAATATCACCTCCCTAAAAAAAGAATAAACAACTCAACAAACAAACAATAAACAAAAACATTAAAAAAAATTTTTTTCTAGAATAGCCAAAATGAAAATACACCAAAAGCAATAAAATGAAACAGATTAGAACAAGAGCACACACAAAAATAGAGTGAAATTAAATAAAGTAAAATCGTAAAACAGAACAAAACTAGAATAGAAGAGACATATTAAAACAAAACAATACAACACAACACAATACATCATACCAGGGGTATGTAGAACGGCAAACAAACTAAAATAAAAGAGAAACAACAACAACAACAACAACAACAAACAATATAAAACAAAACAATACACCATACCGATGTACGTCCAACGGTAAACAGAAACAACAAAACAAAACAAAACAAAACAAAACACGACCTCATACCGGTGTTCGTCGAACGCTGGCAGTGCAGTACTTTCCGGAGAATGGTGGCAGGTGCGTGTCGTTGGGAAAAGGTCCGACGCGCAGTGACATGCACTGCTCATAGGCTCCAGGCCAGTGGGTTGCTCCTTGTAACAGGCCTGCCGGAGGTTTGCCCATGGCATCCAAGACTGGGAAGGGGCGTGGGGGAGTTTTGGGGTGCGTGAAGAGAGAATGCAGTTAATCCATAATTCTGTTGTTTGCCACGATAAATAATGAGCATAGATTTATTTGAGAGCAATATATGTATCTCTCTCTCTCTCTCTCTCTCTCTCTCTCTCTCTCTCTCTCTCTCTCTGTGTGTGTGTGTGTGTGTGTGTGTGTGTGTGCGTGCGTGTGTGCGTGTGTATGTGTGTGTGCGTGTGCGTGTGTGTGCGTGTGTGTGTGTGTGTGTGTGCTCCTGCTGCTCTGTTGCATTGTACCTGTCCAGGTTATTTTTTTTCACTGTTGTAGATTCAACTTTTCTCATGGCGTCCAAAACTGTATCTGGAGTCAGGGATGGAGGGGGGGGGGGGGGGTGTGAAAGGGGGCGGGGAGGGGAGGGGTAGGGGGGGAGGAGTGGGTGTTCAGAACGAGTTGCTAACTTTATTCAATGTACTGGAAATAAAGATAGACTCTACATACACAAGCGAACCATTCAATATCATCAATTTATCAATAAAAGGATACTTCTATTATGTGCGACTTCACAGCAGTTAGGGTTTACACGCTTCACAAAAAGACTAGGAATATACATGTATGAAACCGACATATGTCTTAAAATACAAGGCCACGCACACATAAACATATCCATAACAAGAAAGGCGAGGCCTTCAGGACTAACTTGTGACACACTTAAGAAAAATAGAATAAATAAATAGATAGATAAATGATTTTTTTTTAATTAATAGGTAAAATGTTTTCTGTATTTGTTGTTATAAAGCTTCGGGTCAAGAAAAGAGAAAAAAAAAACACAGCGTGTTCGCGTTGAAAGAAACTGTCTTAGTCAGATCACTAGCGCGGATTCAGCAATGACATAAAAAAAAATTAGTTATCAAATATGCTTTTTTTTCAAGCGTGATAAATCGATTGCAGTATTCGAAGAGATAACGCTGTATAAATCATGTTATTTTGGTATATCTTGGACATTTAAGAATTCTTGTCAGTCCGCGGTGAAAAAGACGTTGCCATCGTCTGAAGCACACTGAAACATTAAGCCGTTTTCTATGGATCAAGACAGATGATCAACAAGTTTAGTTACACTCGCTGGCAAAGTCCGACACGGTCGATTCATTTTCTCGTTTATGTACATTCTAGTTAATTGAGTATCCACTTTAAAACATACATAATTATGGAGTAAACACGTCGATGATGTAGTCTGCGTCACTGTAGGTGTTCTGCTCAGAATTTGTATTTCTCTCAATTTAATTGCGAACAAGAAAAAAACATACAAGATCTGCACAGACCAGCCCAGACTAGGCTGATAAAAAAAAAATCTGTGAAACGGTCAACAGACCGCTGGAGAGTTCCGTGGCCATATTGGATCATGCGCATGCGCATCTATTTTTTACTCGAAATCGCAAGCAATGCCAAAGGTAATCCACATAGGCAAAAGCAGCAATCATGTGCTGTCCCGAATTTCTTTAGTTGTTAACCTCCACTGCTGCAACTAAACTCTGTACAAAGAAGTGTCATGTGCACAATAAAACAACAACAACAACAAAAAACAAGAGAGGCAAGGCCTTCAAGACTCACTTGTGATACACTGAAAAAAAATCTAATCGTTAAAATGTGTTCTGTATTTGTTATTATAAAGCTTCGCGTTAAAAAAAAAAAGAAAAAAAAAAAAGAAGTCCTAACCAGATTCGAATTAAGTCCCCTAGCATTAATTACAGAGTAATTTCCCGTTTTTACTATCTGCACCAAAACGTTTGCAAAATAAATAAAACTTCCATGCTTAGCAAAAGAAGTTCCTGTTTGAACAAAAAATGATAATAATGACTGCTCTTGTTGTTGGGTCAGAATATCAGATCAAAGTGCCAAGTTTAGAGAATACAAAAAAATATAAATATAACAGTAAATGCAGTTTGCATATAATTAGGCTTCATTTTTTATTTTTTTGTGCCCATCCCAGAGGTGCAATATTGTTTTAAACAAGATGACTGGAAAGAACTGAATGTTTCCTATTTTTATGCCTAATTTGGTGTCAACTGACAAAGTATTTGCAGAGAAAATGTCAATGTTAAAGTTTACCACAGACACACGGACACACACACACACACACACACACACACACAGACAACCGAACACCGGGTTAAAACATAGACTCACTTTGTTTACACAAGTGAGTCAATAAAGCAAAAAGTCGAAAAAAAGAAGCCTTCTGTTTTGCACCTGCCTCTCTTGATCGCCTTGTTGCTCGAAATTTTGGAGGGACAATCAAGTTCGAGAGCACAGATCATGTGACGCACCTCTATAAGTCATGTAAGCACGGAACTCTCCAGTGGTCTATTCAATTTTTCTTTTATGTTCATTCTAGTTAATTCAGTATCCATATTAGAATATTCACATGCTGTAAACACGTCGATGGTGTATTGAGTGTCACTGTATGTGTCTGTCTAGTATTTGTATTTCTTTCCTTTTAATTGCGAACAAGAAAAACCAGGTCACGTCGTCTTCTTACCAACCATAACCTTCGTTTCGGCAACTGGGATGCGGTAAAATGGTGTGTTCAGAATCCGGAAATTGCCTCAACGAAATCATTCGTTAATGATCCGGAAACACGGCTTTATTCGGGAGACTTACAACCTGTTATTGGTATGACTGTGAAGATTTTTCCCCTCTTTATTTTCAAGCCAAATTTGGTGTTGACGGACAAAGTTAAAGTTTACCACGGACACACACAGACACAGACACAGACACACACACACACACACACAACCTAACACCGGATTATAACATAGCCTCACTTTGTTTACACTAGTGAGTCACATATAAAATTAAGAATAAAAAAAAACATGAGCACACGCATATATACAGATGTGGTACACAAACATACACAGAAACTGAGACACATGCTCACAGACAGACAGACACAGACATATACACACACACGCGCGCGCGCACGTACACACACACACACACACACACACACACAGAGTTAACAGTACACACACATCAGTACTCACACTGTGAAGCCCACAGTTGGTTAGCCAACACACCGTTGACAATGGCCGTTGTGTGGTTGGCACACACAGCTGACACCACCTGTTTCTCATAGCACGGAGCTGCCCACCCGTCCTGAACATTCCTGAACAATTCCACGGAGCAACGTGAACGCCATTTGCAACACTGGTCACCACTGCCTCGGCTTCTCGCAAAACTGCAGCAGACGTCAGCGAATTCAGTCCCTTGGAGACTTCTTTTTGGAACTGAAACAAATTCTTTTCGAACTCCGGGTCACGTGCTTGGAAGACCAGCTGTGACAGGATTTGGAAGCGTTGGACGTAAGTAGGGTAAAGAAAGGCCTGGTCGGTGGAGTCCTCGTCAGAAGATGTCGAACATTCTGGAAATCCGGAGAAAAGCTGGAGAAGCACCAGTAGTGTGGCAGGCACCATACCCGGTGTCTTCATTGCTGGGAAGATAAGAAATTAAATCAGTGAAAAATGAAAGGAAATAAACAAACAAACAAACAACCCCCCCTGCCCCCCCCACGGCCCCCCCACACCCCCCCCAAAAGAAGAAAAAACCCAGAAAAAAACAAAAAAAAAAGGACAGAAATAGGGAACAGTCTCAAAAGAGAAGAACATATATCTACTATATTATGATATATAATTATAAGAGAGAGAGAGAGAGAGAGAGAGAGAGAGAGAGAGAGAGAATGAACTTAATGAATGAATGAATGAATAATTTTTATTTTCTGAGGGTGATAGATTAAGCATATATGCTTTTTTTCATACAGCCCTCGAAAACAAATAAATAAACAACAGCAAAACGAAAAAAAAGAAAAAAAGAGGGAAAAGTGAGCAAGCAAGAGAAAATCACGGAAATACGAGAAGAAGAAAAGGAGATAGTTACATAGGTAGATGGAAAGAGACAGATAGACAAAGACAGACAGATAGACATACAAGTAGACAGGCAGGGAGAGCGACGAGAGAGAGAGAGAGAGAGAGAGAGAGAGAGGCGGGATTGTTTCTATATTTGTTCATTTTACATATACGGTACATATACGCTTAAAAAAAAAAGATTTATGTTGAAACTAATAGAGAGAGAGATTCAGATTCAGATTATTTATTCATCAATAGGTGTAGGCCCCTTATGAAGGGGTAAGTGACAATATAAGTAATAACAAACAAAATGAAAATATATAACCAACCATAATAAGTACACAACATAAACGCTGCAATGAAGTACAGCATCTTAAGATGTCACGATATCCCGAAATTTAAATGCCTGGTGTAAAAACAGTGCCAGATTCCATATATTATCAGCAAGTCTCGTGGATGACAATAATAAACTCAGCTTGAATAAACATGGCTGTCGACAGTACTTAGGTGGTATATATTTTTCAGAGAGAGAGAGATAGAGAGAGAGAAGCTCACAAACTTTCACTGACAAGACACTGACCTTACGATTGTTGTTCCGATATTTTTGGTCAAGTTTATTTTTCAGCCGACGATCAGGACCCGTTGTACAGTCAAACGACACCAACCGTAATCACTTCTGACACGGACAGCGAGAGCTAATGAGTTCACTGCATTACAGCGTCCCTGTTCTGATGGTGCAAGTCAGTCGGACCATACGTTGTTTGGGCTGTACCTATTCATAGATCTCAGGTCCTTTTCAGGGTTGATTTTTTTTGGTTCTAATTAGTAGCTGAGCAGTCCTGATAATCGCTGGCTGGACTAGAAGCAACGCTGTCCATTTCTGTTGATAACAGTGATGTCCCGGTCAGTCAGCCTCACGCTATCTTGTTATGACACATCAGTATTATTTCGGATGGCAGTCAACGAGCGATAAACGTCTGCACAAAGCTTGAGTCCAATAGATGTCCTTGGTCAGTGAGTATCATGCGTTGCATACGACGATAACCTCGTTCGTCAACGTTCACCGGGTCTATTTTCAACTGAAGTTACAGATACAGATACAGAATACATCCATAATCAAAAACGATAGAAATTCACGTGTGGTGTATGCTACTCAAACTATGCACGGTATGAATACATTAAAAGACAAAAAAAAAAAAGCTTATAAATGTTAAGTTGGTGTGGAATTTCACAACCATAGACATCCACTGATAACCGCAGTCTCAGTCATCCAATATCCAAATGAATATAGAAAGATATAAAATGCTAACTGCTAAGTTGATGTAAGCATCACATACAATAATCACTACCATACACATGCGATAAGCACAGTAAGAGAACAGGCAAAAATCAATATAATACTATAACAAAAACAGAGACATACATGTTTAAAGCCAAGCTATTCAGCAGTGTTTGATATCATTATGAAATACAGAGTACGTATGTAAATACATACATACATACATACATGCATACATACACACACACACACACTCTCTCTCTCTCTCTCGTAAACATGCACGCACGCACGCACACACATACACACACACACACGCACGCACACACACACACACACAGATACACACGCGCGCACGGCACCCCCATCCACACACACACACCCTCGCCCCCCACCCCCACCCCCTAGCCCCCACACCCCGCATCCCCGGCCCCCCGCACCCCCGACACACACACATACACCTGTACAGAGCCAATGCACTCTCTTCCATGGATAATAGTCCAGTCACGAAATCCAGAAGCCAAGGGGAACAACCCAGAGCACCAGATTTTCTAGCCCCCATAAATGTGTGACACTGTGAATACATCTTGATTGTTCGTTTTAGAGTTCTCTTCATTTCCATCCCCACTCTTCCGTCATCTTTCTTCTCCAAGGGGAAGGCGGGGGTGGTACATGCAGTGACGCCCATGCAACGCCTTGCTGACCACGAAAGTCACCAAAGGACAACGCTGAGCAGATCAGTTGAAAGTCAATACTGCAATCCCGAGTTTTTATTTTATTTTATTTTAAAATGCAGCACTGAAAGTATCAGTATCAGTATCAGTAGCTCAAGGAGGCGTCACTGCGTTCCATATATGCTATATCACATCTGCCAAGCAGATGCCTGACCAGCAGCGTAACCCAACCCGCTTACTCAGGCCTTGAGCCCCCCCCGCCCCCCCACCCATCCCCCCCCACACAAAAAAAACAAAACAAAAACAAAAACAAAACAAAACAAAAATACAACAACAACAAACAAACAAAACAAAACAAAAACAAAAACAACAACAACAACAACAAACCAACCAACCAACCAACCAACCAAACAAACAAACACACACACACACACACACACACACACACACACACACACACACACACACAACCCCCCAAAAAAAACAACAACAACAAACAAACAAAAAAACACACACACACAAAAAAAAAACAACCAACCAACCAACCAACCAACCAACCAACCAAACAAACAAACAAACCAAACCGATATCTAACTGGTGTCAGTTTGGACAATGGTGCAGACCTATTCTGATACCCCTCACAAAGCAGCCCACGGCAGTAATTCATGCAGGGGCAAACGAAGAAATAATTATGGACGGGCGGAGGGATACCCTCCTCCTGCTGCCAGTTGTAACGACATTTCTGCCACTTGATTATGTCCCTGGGTCAAAGAATATGCAAGGAGTCAGGCTGTTTACACGTGCCAGATGACCGACTGATGCAACTGGGCGTGGCCCCTTCACAGAGGCCGTGAGTCACTGAGGTCATGCCAGGTTACCGCACGTGTGGGATGGAAAGTGAGGTCATGTCTGATTTGACCCCGGCTACTTTTTTCTATCTGTCTCCATTTCTGTCTCCGTCTACCTGTCTGTGTCTGTCTCCCTGTCTCCATCTCTGTCTCCCTGTCTGTCTCTGTCTCCGCCTCTATCTCCCTGTCTGTCTCTGTTTCTACCTACCTCTCTGTCTCTCCCTCCCTGACTGTCTCTGTCTCCCTCTCTGTCTCCCTGTCTGTCTCTATCTCCCTCTCTGTCTCTCCCTCCCTGACTGTCTCTGTCTCTCTGTCTGTCTCTGTCTCCCTCCCTGTCTGTCTCTATCTCCCTGTTTCTATCTCCCTCCCTGTCTCCGTCTGTCTATGTCTCCCCCCTGTTTGTCTCTGTCTCCGTCTCTATCTCCCTGTCTGTCTCCCTGTCTCTGTCTCCCTCTCTCTGTCTCCGTCTCTATCTCCCTGTCTGTCTCCCTGTCTCTCCCTCTCTCTGTCTCCGTCTCTATCTCCCTGTCTGTCTCCCTGTCTCTCCCCCCTCTCTGCCTCCGTCTCTATCTCCCTGTCTGTCTCCCTCTCTCCCCCCTCTCTCTGTCTCCGTCTCTATCTCCCTGTCTGTCTCCCTGTCTCTCCCCCCTCTCTGTCTCCGTCTCTATCTCCCTGTCTGTCTCCCTGTCTCTCCCCCCTCTCTGCCTCCGTCTCTATCTCCCTGTCTGTCTCCCTGTCTCTCCCCCCTCTCTGTCTCCGTCTCTATCTCCCTGTCTGTCTCCCTGTCTCTCCCCCCTCTCTGCCTCCGTCTCTATCTCCCTGTCTGCCTCCCTGTCTCTCCCCCCTCTCTGTCTCCGTCTCTATCTCCCTGTCTGTCTCTCTGTCTCCGTCTCTATCTCCCTGTCTGTCTCCCTGTCTCTCCCCCCTCTCTGTCTCCGTCTCTATCTCCCTGTCTGTCTCCCTGTCTCTCCCCCCTCTCTGTCTCCGTCTCTATCTCCCTGTCTGTCTCTCTGTCTCCGTCTCTATCTCCCTGTCTGTCTCCCTGTCTCTGTCTCCCTCTCTCTGTCTCCGTCTCTATCTCCCTGTCTGTCTCCCTGTCTCTGTCTCCCCCTCTCTGTCTCCGTCTCTATCTCCCTGTCTGTCTCCCTGTCTCTCCCCCCTCTCTGCCTCCGTCTCTATCTCCCTGTCTCTGTCTCCCTCTCTCTGTCTCCGTCTCTATCTCCCTGTCTGCCTCCCTGTCTCTCCCCCCTCTCTGCCTCCGTCTCTATCTCCCTGTCTGTCTCCCTGTCTCTCCCCCCTCTCTCTGTCTCCGTCTCTATCTCCCTGTCTGTCTCCCTGTCTCTCCCCCCTCTCTGTCTCCGTCTCTATCTCCCTGTCTGTCTCCCTGTCTCTCCCCCCTCTCTGTCTCCGTCTCTATCTCCCTGTCCGTCACTGTCTCCCTGTCTGAAGCTGTCTGTCTCCATCTCTGTCTCCCTGTCAGTCTCTGTCTCCCTTTCTGTCTGTCTCTACCTCCCTGTCTTTGTCTCCCTGTCTCCGTCTCCCTTCCTGTCTGTCTCTGTCTCCCTGTCTCTGTCTCCCTTCCTGTCTGTCTCTCCCTTCCTGTCTGTCTCTGTCTCCCTGTCTCTGTCTCCCTTCCTGTCTGTCTCTACCTCCCTGTCTGTCTCTGTCTCCCTGTCTCTGTCTCCCTTCCTGTCTGTCTCTGTCTCGCTGTCTCTGTCTCTGTGTCTGTCTCTGTCTCCATCTCTGTCTCTATCTCCCTGTCTGTCTCTGTCTGTCTGTCTCCCTGTCTGTCTCCCGTTGTCTCCCTGTCTCTGTCTCCCTGTCTGTCTCTCTGTCTCCTTCCCTGTCTGTCTCTGTCTCCCTCCCTGTCTCTCTATCGCTGAATGATGTCAACATGGTGAACTGATCTTTGACCTCTGGCCTGTACGTAAGTGTCGGCTGTATGCTCAATCTTCTAGACGCAGTGTGATAAAGTGTGTGTGTGTGTGTGTGTGTGTGTGTGTGTGTGTGTGTGTGTGTGTGTGTGTGTGTGTGTGTTTGCGTACGTGCGTGTTGCGTGCGTGCAGCGTCACAATGTGTGCGCGTGCGTGGTTTATCTATTTAAAAAATCGTAACGTTACACTTTATGATGTATTTATTGGCTGACTCGGTACTTTCAGTATTGTCTGTGGTATAATTCATGTCCGTAAACACACACACACACACACACACACACACACACACACACACACACACACGCACACACACACACACACACACACACACACACACACACACACACACACACACACACACACACACACACACACTGCGTTTGCCTCAGTGAAACGAAGAATCTGAAAAAGAAAAGGGACAGAACTGCTGGATGCGAGAAAACCACTGAGCTGACAACGATTGAGCTCCACTGCACCATCCAAGTTGGAGCAGATCCCCGATGGCTCATTGGTGTCTGCCTGCAAATCACTGTCAGCCCAGCCTCCCAGAGCAGTTAGCGGACCCCAGTGAAATCAACTTTGGACTGCCATACAAACTGTTACCATTGTAGCAACATATTTGTACCCACGTGCAGTTTTACCCCGGAGTCAACTATGGGCTGGAATGACCTTAACCTCGGGGTCTGTGTAGTCTGTGAGGAATGACCTTAACCTCATGGTCTGTGTAGTCTGTGTGGAATGACCTCAACCCCTGGGTCTGTGTAGTCTGTGTGGAATGACCTTAACCCCGGGGTCTGTGTAGTCTGTGTGGAATGACCTTAACCTCGGGGTCTGTGTAGTCTGTGTGGAATGACCTTAGCCTCGGGGTCTGTGTAGTCTGCTTGGAATGACCTTAACCCCGGGGTCAGTGTAGTCTGTGAGGAATGACCTTAACCCCAGTGTCTGTGTAGTCTGTGTGGAATGACTTTAACCCCGGGGTCTGTGTAGTCTGCCTGGAATGACCTTAACCTCGGGGTCTGTGTAGTCTGCCTGGAATGACCTTAATCCCGGGGTCAGTGTAGTCTGTGAGGAATGACTTAACCCCAGTGTCTGTGTAGTCTGCCTGGAATGACCTTAACCCCGGGGTCTGTGTATTCTGTGAGTAATGACCTTAACCCCGGGTTCTGTGTAGTCTGCCTTTAATGACCTTAATCTCGGGGTCTGTGTTGTCTGTGTGGAATAACCTTAACCCCGGGGTCTGCGTAGTTTGCCTGGAATGACCTTAACCCCGGGGTCTGTGTAGTCTGTGTGGAATGACCTTAACCCCGGGGTCTGTGTAGTCTGTGTGGAATGACCTTAACCCCGGGGTCTGTGTAGTCTGTGTGGAATGACCTTAACCCCGGGGTCTGTGTAGTCTGCCTGGAATGACCTTAACCCCGGGGTCTGTGTAGTCTGTGTGGAATTACCTTAACCCCGGGGTCTGTGTAGTCTGTGAGTAATGACCTTAACCCCGGGGTCTGTGTAGTCTGTGTGGAATGACCTTAACCTCGGGGTCTATGTAGTCTGTGTGGAATGACCTTAACTCCGGGGTCTGCGTAGTTTGCCTGGAAAGACCTTAACCCTGGGGTCTGCGTAGTTTGCCTAGAATGACCTTAACCCTGGGGTCTGCGTAGTTTGCCCGGAATGACCTTAACCCTGGGGTCTGTGTAGTCTGTGTGGGATGACCTTAACCCCGAGGTCTGTGTAGTCTGCCTGGAATGACCTTAACCCCGGGGTCTGTGTAGTCTGCCTGGAATGACCATTGGGGATAAACTGCAACCAGTCAGAAGTGACCCCCTCCTAAGTTGGATTTTATCCACACCCCGCCCCTATCCATGGATATGAGTGTCATTCTGGGCTAGCTTGAAATACCCCCTTCCCCCACACCCCACCCCGCCCCTATCCATGGATGTAAGTGTCATTCTGGGCTAGCTTGAGATAGCCCCCTTCCCCCACACCCCACCCCGCCTTTATCCATGGATGTAAGTGTCATTCTGGGCTAGCTTGAGATAACTCCCTTCCCCTACACCCCACCCCGCCTTTATCCATGGATATAAGTGTCATTCTGGGCTAGCTTGAGATAGCCCCCTTCCCCCACACCCCACCCCGCCCCTATCCATCGATATCAGTGTCATTCTGGGCTAGCTTGAGATAGCCCCCTTGCCCCACACCCCACCCCGCCTTTATCCATGGATATAAGTGTCATTCTGGGCTAGCTTGAGATAGCCCCCTTCCCCCACACCCCACCCCGCCCCTATCCATCGATATCAGTGTCATTCTGGGCT
Source organism: Babylonia areolata (assembly GCF_041734735.1). Taxonomy (NCBI): domain Eukaryota; kingdom Metazoa; phylum Mollusca; class Gastropoda; order Neogastropoda; family Buccinidae; genus Babylonia; species Babylonia areolata. The sequence continues at coordinate 17,782,197 of NC_134889.1, read as the reverse complement.
AGCTTGAGATAGCCCCCTTGCCCCACACCCTACCTCCGGCAGACATTTGGTCTAGTTAGAATCTTAATACAGGTTATCAAATTACAACTTCCCGACGTTTGTCTCCAGGGGGGTTAGTTGTAATGGAAGGGAGGGGGTGGGGTCGGTGCAGGCTACAGCCCAGAACGACACCCATTCCTCTTTCAATAGCTTGATTAGACCAGCATAAACAGGGTAATTTCCAACAAGGGTGTTGGGAAGTGGGGGATGGGGAGTCTATCTTGACTGGCCACTAATACCCTTAGGGGTCAGTTGAGGCTAGCCCACATTCCCTGGGGTAAAATGCAACAGGGGGGTAGGTAGTGGCTATTACACCGCCAGATAAAAGAAATCGATCGACTGATTTGTTGTACGATTGATGGGACGGGTCGAACCCTTGTCACACACACGGTGTCACATGAACGTTTGTCGCTGATATTTATGACCAGTGATGCACTCGTGTTCCACAAGTTGCTGATTTAACTGCTTTTGTGACTGACAGAGGAAAATGGTTAAGATGCTGAGTTGCCTATACAGTGTCCTCGAGGGTCTGGGCTCGATTCCCGGGCCTCGCCCTTTCTTCCAAGTCTCACTGGAAAATCAAACTGAGCGCCCAGTCGTTCGGAAAAGACGGTAAACGGAGGTTCCGTGTGCAGCACGCTCTTGGCGCACTGATAAGAACTCGTGGTATTCTGTGGAAGAAATCCAATCTGATATGTACATAATTATATGTATGCATTCAAAGCCTGTATGTGGGGATGGGTGGGTGTGGATGTGGCTTTAGTCTATCGACAATTATTACCGATTAAATAAAAAACAATATATATACCAGTTTTAATCTCTTTTTTTTTTTTACTATGTGCCTTATAATATCATATGTTTATAACGAGCCTGTGACTACACAAATGAATTCCAATGCGGATCAGTAAAGTGGTTTTGATTGATTTGATTTGCCCTGTCCTTATCTGCCGGTTCTGGTCCAAGATGTTCGTCCACCGCGACATGCTTTCTGATGACTGACTCAATGAACGGGAGTTCCTTCTCAAGTCCATGTATGGGAGGCCATAAAACACCCTGCCTCTTGGTCTTGTCTGATTTTCTTGTTTTTCTCGTTTCATTTCCTTATTTCCCATTCCTCGCATCTCCCCCTCTCCCCTTCTTCCCCCTTACCATTGTTCTTACTGGTCTTCTGGCTGAAATCACTTGTCCTGAAGGTTTCAATGGATGTGCTCTGAGCACAGTTCATCACATTGGTGGTAGAGACAGTCCTGTCTTAGACACTGTTGGCAGAGACAGTCCTATCCCAGACACTGTTGGTAGGGACAGTCCTGTCTTAGACACTGGTGGTAGGGACAGTCCTGTCTTAGACATTGTTGGAAGAGACAGTCCTGTCCCAGACACTGTTGGTAGAGACAGTCCTGTCTTAGACACTGTTGGTAGGGACAGTCCTGTCCTAGACACTGTTGGTAGAGACAGTCCTGTCTTAGACACTGTTGGTAGAGACAGTCCTGTCTTAGACACTGTAGGTAGGGACAGTCCTGTCTTAGACACTGTTGGTAGAGACAGTCCTGTCTTGGACACTGTTGGTAGGGACAGTCCTGTCTTAGACACTGTTGGTAGAGACAGTCCTGTCCCAGTCACTGTTGGTAGAGACAGTCCTGTCTTAGACACTGTTGGAAGAGACAGTCCTGTCCCAGACACTGTTGGTAGAGACAGTCCTGTCCTAGACACTGTTGGTAGAGACAGTCCTGCCTTAGAGACAGTCCTGTCTTAGACACTGTTGGTAGAGACAGTCCTGCCTTAGAGAGAGTCCTGTCTTAGACACTGTTGGTAGAGACAGTCCTGTCTTAGACACTGTTGGTAGAGACAGTCCTGTCTTGGACACTGTTGGTAGGGACAGTCCTGTCTTAGACACTGTTGGTAGAGACAGTCCTGTCCCAGTCACTGTTGGTAGAGACAGTCCTGTCTTAGACACTGTTGGAAGAGACAGTCCTGTCCCAGACACTGTTGGTAGAGACAGTCCTGTCTTAGACACTGTAGGTAGGGACAGTCCGGTCTTAGACACTGTTGGAAGAGACAGTCCTGTCCCAGACACTGTTGGTAGGGACAGTCCTGTCCTAGACACTGTTGGTAGAGACAGTCCTGTCCTAGACACTGGTGGTAGAAACAGTCCTGCCTTAGAGACAGTCCTGTCTTAGACACTGTTGGTAGAGACAGTCCTGTCTTAGACACTGTTGGTAGAGACAGTCCTGTCCTAGACACTGGTGACAGAGCTGGTCTTGCATGATGCGCCTGGCAGCACACCTCTGGACACAGACTGTTGACGAGGTTCTCTTGCTGGGGGTCCCTGACTGGCAGCACACTCCATGAAGGGTTGAACAAGCCTTTGTAGCAGTTGGTGTGGGTGATGGTCAAACACCCACGAACATCTCTGAAGGCCAAGGATGTTGTTTTGTTGACCGCTGGGCTTTGCAGCAGTAGCATTGTGAGAGCACCAGTGCAGCTCTTTCAACACTTCGACACACAGGCACTGCTAAGTCTTGTAAGAGGAATTACCATGCAGTTTGTAATTGGCCAGGACTGGTTTTTTCTCCCTACATAATAATGGTGAGGACAAGGCATCCATAAACGTTAAAATTCATTAACCGTGTTGACTCCCACTCTTCCAGAGTATTCGGGTGGTACTGCAGCTGGAGATAGTTCGATGCACAGCTGACGTCCTTGGTGCTGGTTGGGAAAGGTGTCAGCAACAAAGCGAACATGGGCTTGAATGTTGAACTAAGGTCATCGACGTATGCCAGGTCTCATCTCTCTCTCTCTTTCTGTACACACATGCGCTCATTTTTAGATAGATAGATAGAGAGAGAGAGAGAGAGAGAGAGAGAGAGAGAGAGAGAGAGAGAGAGAGAGAGCAGTCGTATCTGAGAAAAAAAATAGACACACAAACGAAACGTCGCCCTCTCTTTTCAAAACCACATCATCACACCCCTCCACACAGTTGTAATTCCTTTCAGACCAGACATGCTCAATCACACCCTCTTTTTCAGCACACACAGCCATGCACACCAAACACACACGAGCACATGTGCACACATACACCCACACACAAAGTGTCAAGTGTCATTCTGTACACCATTTTTATTGTCTTTGCACCAGAAGAAGAAGAAAAAACCCTATAAAAAACCAAAAACAAGTACACTGCATGACCTCCAAAACCTGTTGTATAAAAGCTCCTTGTGTTCATCTGCGACAAGTGATGAAATTATCTTTTGTTTGTCATTTTCTTCATGCATCGTTCTGGTCACTCCAGCAACAGAGAGAGAGAGAGAGAGAGAGAGAGAGAGAGAGAGAGAGAGAGAGAGAGAGAGAGAGAGACAGAGAAACAGACAGACAGACAGAAAGAGAATTCAAGGCATAGTTTCTCTGTGGCAACAGTAGTGATGAGAGCATGAGTTCTAATTCTCCTCTGTGTTGACTGTGTATGAAATGAGATGAAACGGAACAGTACTGTGCCATGCTTTCACTTAAACGGTGTGTATAGCACAGAGGGAAGAATACAAAGGCTGTTAACTCTTTCATTCCAAATACCCATTACTTCCCCTCTGGGCTGTATCAATAGTAGCAATGATGTCAATGACAACGAATGATCAGAACCACACAAGTGTAAAAAAACAAACAAACAAAACAAACCAAACAAAACAACAAGAACTGTTGATCACATTTGCATATCAGACTGGCAGTAGCAGTAAAGCATGATCGTTGTAACAAAAACATCCAAAACACACCCCACAAAAAACACACACAAAAACCAACCCAAACAACAAAACCAAAAACAACAAATCTTGTCCTCACATCAGTTTCACATGAAAAAGAATAGTGAATAAAATCATCTTTGACCTGTTATCTTGATGATGATGCTCTTTGCTGCAGTGCAAAAAAAAAAAAAAAAAAAAAAAAAAAAAAAAAAAAAAAAATCATGCATATATGGGAGAAGAAACAAAACATAGCAAACAACTTTAGCCGAAAGGCTATGGTCACCTGGACGAAAAACAAACCCACACACAAAAACAACAAAAAAACAAACAAAAAAACTGCAGTCTACAGTGCTGTTTATACATTGGCAATATTCAGCCCATCGTCACGAATATAAGGAATGAAAGAGTTAACATTCGCGTGAATTGTTAAAAAAAAAAAAAAAGATTTACAAGGCAGGCACAGCAAAGGGCATTGTACTTTCCACTCCACAGCCCAAAATATGGCACATGTTTGTTTGCAACTCCAGAGTGTGAATGATTCATTGATAAAGAAAAGAAAACATTTCAAGATGGGTGAGATCTGGCAGTCAACAAACAGGTCATTAATGTTCCATCTAGTGGCAGTCTTACTTCAATGTGTTGTGTTCTGCATGACAATCAGTTAACAAACAGGTCATTAATGTTCCATCATGTGGCAGTCTAACTTCAGTGTGTTGTGTTTTGCATGGCATAATCAGTCAACAAACAGGTAATGAATGATCCACAGTGTGTTGTGTCCTGCATGGCATAATCAGTCAACAGTTTTAATGTTCCTCTTCCACTATGTATCCAGTCATTCATGAATGGATAAAGAAAAAAAAAAAGGAAAAAAAGAAAAAAAGAAAGGCTTTCTTCAATGTTGATTTCAATGACATTTGCCCAGATAGTCAGGACAGCAGATGCCTCCTCTGCTGTTCTGACAGCAAAAGTTGGACACGACTGACAATCAAACATACATCTTTCTGAATCTGGACAAAGCAAAGGATAACCATATGAATGGTGTGTCTAAAATGATGACGCCTATCTGAAATTTGCTACTGGCTTACAGGTAATTACTGGCTCTGATGCTGATAACAACTTCCAGTGAATACAATGACCACTTGTACACCAAGACATGCAAGAGTATTATCCAAATCCAATGGCCAACAAAGCCAAGAGAAGTCTACCCATACACACATAGCCGAAACTGGTGAAACATTCATACATATATCTACAATGTTGTGACCCCAGTCTTCTAACCAGTCCTAAGTCTGCTGGCACTCCCATTCACTTTTTTTTTTCCATTACAAAAGTCAACCGATGAAAAATGGAAGCATGACATTCAATGCTGTAAAAGCACAATGTAAACAATACTGGTAAAACAACAACAGATGAACAAAGTTGGGTGGGATGCTTGTGAATCTGAACTCTGAGCCTGAGACACATGACAGAGAAACCTGCAGGCGGATCCATTCAATTAGAGTTGGACGCAAAATGGTATCCACAAATATTCACGTCCTTCTGTTTAGTGTTCTTTTTTTTCAATCTTGATTTTTTCCTTGCAGTATTCCCTTTGATGTTTGTTGTTTTCATGACACCATAGGTTGTCTAATTATCCAAGAGTAAGGTATCCACACATCAATTATAAAACTGGACAAAAGCATCACTTTACATCTGAAAAACAACAAGAAAAATAACAACACAATTTCCATCAGAGAGAACAGGATGATAATTTCCAGAATGTGTATGGGCCAATGGTGTCTTAAACTGAAGGTTGCAAAACAATCCAGGCTTGAACATTTAATCTCTCAAACTGAGGACACATGCTAACCACTGTGCCATGATTCTGTCTGTATTTTTTGACAAGCCAAAAGAGGGAAACTATAAGTCTCTCTGTCATAGTGTCTCTGGGTCTGTGTACCATTCACACCATAATGTGGTTAAAATCTGTCCACAACTGCTGTGACATCGACAAACTACTGGTTACCATGGTCACAATACATCACCATGAGGGTGACAAAATAATATTTACTGTGGTCACCATGACAAAGACAAAATATCAACCATTGTCAAAATGCATCACCATGACAGCAACATTCTAGTTACCATGGTCACAATGCATCACCATGACAGCAACAACACTCTAGTTACCATGGTTACAAAGCATCAGCCAGGATCCCTTGTGCAGAAGGAAGATGGACACCAGTTTACACATTTCATGCTGTTACTGACTGGGAACATGAACATTCTGTTTAAAAAATAAAGACCACTTCTAATCCACATTAATCCACAAACAGATGAGTTGACAAACACCCAATGGAAGACAATGCACTTTTACACAGAACCAAGAGGAATTGGTGTCTTTTATTTTGATAACATTCTACAAATATATCATCAGTCATTAAAATCATGCTGGTATCAAAATATATACATTTTGATCTTTTAATGTGTGTGTGTGTGTGTGTGTGTGCACGTGCTGGTTGCATATACACATGAACAAGTGTTTGCACATTCCAAGCCTCTTGAATGTGCAAATGAATCAATTCTTTTTTTTTTTTTTAAAGGAACTTGCCAGCAAGCCATGGTTCTGTTTCTGATTGTCCCTGTGGACATGTCAGCTCTTGTACAGGAATGTGCTGAAGTATATTTCTGACTTGTTCATGCAGACTGTTTGCTGGTCTATACAATCAAACATATAGCACACAAAACAATGAGAAGACAAAGTGAAAAAAAAAGTGCAAGCTGAACTCTTTTTTGATGAATGTTTTGGAACAGACTTGTTAGAATGGGCAAAGCACTGATACAGAAAGGACTAAGCAAATCAATGGCCTGTGACACTTTGTATCCCTCTAAAAATGGCCTTTTATATCCCTTTAAAATGGCCTGTGATACTTTACATCCTTTAAAATGGCCTGTGATGCTTTATGTCCTTTGATGCTTTACATCCTTTAAAATGGCCTGTGATGCTTTACATGATGCTTTACATCCCTTTAAAATGGCCTGTGATGCTTTACATCCCTTTAAAATGGCCTGTGATGCTTTACATCCCTTTAAAAGGGCCTGCAATGCTTTAAATCCCTTTAAAATGGCCTGTGATGCTAGGGCCTGTGATGCTTTATTTCCCTTTGAAATGGCCTGTGATGCTCTATATTCTTTAAAAAGAAAAACACAGACTCTCAATATTTGTGAACAACAAGTAAAGAATTATTTTTGGAAAAAAAAATCTACTGACAATTGTATTTGAATACATTAAGATCTGGCTTAAAACTTTCCCCCTTCCCTCTCTCTGTGGCCCTTCTCTCTCTCTCTCACACACACTCTCTCTCTCTCTCTTTTCCACTCCACCAGAGAAAAAGCTAAAATGATTATGTATGATGATACATGTATTTGTATCATGAGTTTGTTTTACGTAAAGCAAACAATACAACACTTACATGTATCATTAAGTTTGTTTTACGTAAAGCAAACAATGTTCAATACTATCTCTTGCAACAATATCAAGATAAAATTGTTACATGTAAAACAATGCATTTTCAACATCCCATCTCTTGTCCAAAGAACACTGTAATAGATTTGTTTTATGTAAAACAAAGCATCCCCAACACTCTTCCTCTTGTCCAAACAACAGTGAAATAAATTTGTTTTAAACGCCCTAACAAATCAACAAACAACAAAATAAGAGACAAATCAACAGAAGCATGGTACTGCATGAGAAACACCCATGCAACAAATGTAAATGCAAATAAATCTGTACAGCAACAAAAGCCATGTATGTGATAGCAGCACGCATGTGTCGGCGGATGCATCATCTGTACAATCTATACACAGTACAAAAATATACTGGACAGAAAAAAATTCAGAACTGCCAACAAAATGCAACAATTCATGACAGCAAATGTATGGAATTACATAGTGTGCAAATGTGTTTGAAACAAAATGACAAAGAAACAAAAAACAACAACAAAAAAACTAACAAAAAAACCTGAAAACTGAAGGCAGAGCTCCCAGCACACATGAGGGCACGCACGCACACGCGCACACACACACACACATCTTTGCCTCTCTCTTCTTCCCTCTCTACTCTTAATCAAAACTGACATGCACACATTCCAAACAGAACAAAAATGAAACGTATGATCATGAAAAAGCTGCCTTAAAAGTAATATTTCTCAAAACGAACACACAAAGCAATACAATAATTCAAATCATAAAAAAAAGCAGAGCAATACATTTGTCCACAATTATCTTAACCATCATCTGAACACATATCGTTAAATAGAAGTTTAACAGCAACAACCAAACTTCTTAGTTCATTAAAGAAACATTACGAACTGTGTATTCACAAATTTTCTCTACCTCTCTCACCCACACACAATAGGAAAAAGCACACAGACGCTGCCAGATGTATGTCCATATTTCCATGTGTGTGTATGTCTGATGTGCACTGTGGATAGGACTTATGTTAGCAAGTGATTGAAAGAATGATGACATAACGGCTTTGCTCCTTTGTATCAGTTGAAAAAAGATAGAGACAGAGAAAAAAAAAGAGAATATCAAAAAAGTTAGGTTTTATCTGATTTCATACTGTACCATAGCTTTTAAGTACATTACAGCAACTGTTGAGTATTACACATGTTAAATACAAATGCGTCTTCTCAACAGGTAATGTTAAAAAACAAAACAACAAACAAATAACAAAAAAACAAAAAAAAAACAACAAAAAACAAAACAGTACCAATACAGCGAAAAAATTTTTTACATTTAAGTTTACCTGATTAAAAGAAAATGTTCACAAATCATAATTATTTACATATATGTTAACAGTGAAAATGCAGCAGTCAAGAATGACCAACCAGCCTTGTTGTTTTCTTAAGTATATTTCAATCTGTGTTGCCTTCATTATTTCAAAACTGACAGAAACAAAATGTTTGTGGATCCCAGATGACAGCTTCTTTGTCTGCAAGCTTAGAATGAAGATGGGCTATTTCATTTTGTTATTTAAAAACACATCTTCTTTGTCTGCAAGCTTAGAATGAAGATGGGCTATTTCATTTTGTAATTAAAAAACTACAAATAAACCCTTAACTAAAGGTATTTTAGTGACCAACAAAGCACATGCAATATTTACTTTCTTTGTCCCTTGAACACAGCGGAGTACCAAAGAGCACCCCACTGAAACCCACACCATGAAAGCTAGATATAACACTAACAAAATAACAGACAACATTCACAAAACAACAGCCAAACTCACAAAGCGACAGACATCACTATCAAAACAATAACTTCCTTACTAGATTGAAGAAAAGTGTACTTGATTTACAGTTATCTTACAGTTTCCTTCAAAACACTGAAATATCCACTGCATTCTCACTTATATATGTATAATAAAAAGAAGAAAATCCACCACTACCTTCATCAACAGACACTGAATATCCAGACTTCAATATTTGGAACACACAAGAATATTCCAGAATAGGTAGAAAAATCACACACATGCACTATAATAACGTCTGTAACACATCAATGCATTTAGCCTCATGTCTGGACATTACAATACATGCTTTCTTCACAGTTTGCCCAAATGGCACCCATCAAATGTGTAAAATGACAACATCCAAGACATGCTTTGAAAATTGTTGTAGGGTTTTTCTCTCACAAGAGTCATAAGACAAGACATAGAGCAAGATAAAAAGTGAACAACCCTCACACCACCAACTGTGTTTCAACTAACCAATGTGGTAACTGCACAACATCAAAGCAAACACAAACACTGTGTCCATCACATGAGTCGGGAGGAAGGGAGAAGGAAGGAGGGAGAGTGGGAAGGAAGAGAGAGAGGGAAGGGAGAGAGAGAGAGAGGAAGGAGGGAGAGAGAGAGAGAGAGAGAGAGAGAGAGAGAGAGAGAGAGAGAGAGAATGATTAAAGCTTTTTTAAACACAGACTGAGGTGGTTTTGAGGTTCAGTGACACACAGGTCACAAGGTAACTGATCTGTACACATTGTGTTTCCATGTTCTTTTTGCTGACAAAACCAACACAAATTTTGTTCATCAACATCTTACCTTCAAGATTCAATAAATCACAAAGAAAGAAATCAATGCTATCGTCTCAATGACAGCTTTGCATTTTTCTTTTTTGTGAGCAGATTACTTTTTTTTCCCTCCAGTCTAAGAATAAACATATGAAAACCCCCACTAAACCCACACTAACAAGTCTCATTCTTCTTTCAATCAAGATTAGTCACAAAATTATTCAGCGCATTTCTAAAAAAATTGAATGGACTTATTAAATTTATAAGTACAGATCTATTGCAGAATTTTATATTTTTATTGATCATTTTTGCTTTTTTCATGTCTGTCCTATGAAATCAAATGTTATTGCTGTTTTTTTCTTACTGTTCTGTCATGAAACAATGCACCAACATTCTGTGAAATTTTTATTTTAGGTGAGCACAACAGCCATTCTCTTTTCTCTCAAACTTTACAGTCCTGGCAAAAATACCCAACCTGTTCTATTTTTTCCTCTGCAAAATCCCGGTGATTGTCATATTCATATCATCATCTGAAAATCTTCAACAGATATAACACTTCAACCAGCTTATGATTCATTACACACCACTAAACAATGATAAAAAAATATGATTATCAATAATGGTCATTATTACTTAATGATAATTTTCAAAGTAAAAAAGAAACTGTTATCACAAGAAGATAAGAGGTTTTCAAAACAGCAGCAAGTGAAAACACTGAAAGCCTGTTGTTGGAGTAATTTCCTTTCATGTGCAAAGGTTTCTGCCAACCTGACCACAGACATCCACCACAATGTCACACCATCCTCTTTTCTCTTTAAAAGATAGACTCCCCAACCTTCACTTCATACAGATTCCCACATCAACAACAGCAGTCTTTTCCAGCATGTTCCCACTGACTTGAGTTTAATACACAATCCATTTTACACTGACAACATTTCAGAAAGACAACTCTTAACACCCACATCATCACAAATTGTTCGTTTCCTGATAATACTGCAAGAAACAGAGGATGTCAGCGCAGAGTAACTAGAAATACTTCAGAACAACAGATCACAAGGGGCAGCCCACAATACACCCTTTCCAACAAATCACAAACAGCTTGTCCACCTGACAACAACACACTGCATCTATCAGACAGCATCCTCCTGGGCTGACCTCAATACTTTTTTTTCTTTCTTTTTTTTAATTACTCATGCGCTCAGTCAATACTCTTGTGCCAATGGATTACTTCAGTGATAATTTGATTATTTCCAGAGGTCACCCATATATAACTTCTGACGTAACACAGGTGGCATTAAAGGTCACCTAACAATGTCAGAGGCTTGACTTCTGTTCTGACCCAATCATTTCCAACAATATTCCATTTCCTTGTTATACAAAACATGACCCAACTACCTCAGAAGTTACAAAACTTCAGAGAAATCGTAACCCCTTTATAGGCAGGCAACAAAATATCAGTTCAGAGTTCCAGTTACTTCTGGCAGGAATTATCTATTACTTCAAAAACCAATTCCATTATTTAGATGAAAAAATAAAAGGAAATATCAACTGAACAACTCAGTGTTACATATACCTCTTTCCTTCACACGTTACTTGATTTCTTCAACATGACAAAACCACTTCAGAATCATCAGAAAGATGGCCCAGTCATGCAGACGTCACTTCCAACATTCTCACTCTGTGACAACCAGTTACTTCGGAAATGACAAGTCGCCAAGAACTAATTCATTCACTCTGAAGTGACCCAAACGCTTCTGGAAAACTCAGACCATGAATCTGAAGTAACCTGTTCACTCCACGCTGACCAATCTCTTCACACACAACCTTGTCACTGCCAAATCAAGCCATTCAGTCTGAAGAGAGCCTAGCTCTTGGGAAGAAAGCAGAAAATGACAGACATACATATCAGCTGTCAGCCCAGCAATGAGCCATGGGCTCTGAGGTGATTCCATCACATGCACAAACTGCAATAAGGCGCAAACTGGACATCACAGCACTAAGGTAGCTTCTGACAACACCTTTCCCTGCTTTACAAAGAACACTGTTCGCTTTTCCTGAACTCTCTGTTCCATGCCCCCCAGGGCTGCAAGAGTCTTACCAGCTGTGCTGCAAACACTGAGCTTTTTATCCATCCATTTCTTTATCAATTTTTACATTTCCTAAGACTAGTGGTTCTGCAGTTATCATCTGGAGTATGATAACGAGGTATACCATTTATCAATGTATGCTAAACATTTCAGCATAAGAGAACATTGTCATTCAGACTGTACATACATATGGCCTTGAGGCTGAACATACATCTGACCTTGTGGCTGAACATACATCTGACTTTCAGGCTAAACATAATCTGACCTTGAGGCTGTGGTATACATTTGACCTATGGGCAGAATATACATTTGACTTTCAGGCTGAACATACATCTGACCTTAAGGCTGAACATACATCTGACCTTCAGGCTGAACATACATCTGACCTTCGGGCTGTACATACATCTGACCTCTGCTTGCTTTCACTGCAGGGTACAAGTTCCAGCACAACAGCAACAGAGGCTTCTTATCCTGGCTTTGTTTCAGCTGCAGGAGAAACAATGTGTTCAACCATGAAGGGCTGAACTTTGCCTCAGGTGTTAACCTGCAGGAGAAACAATGTGTTCAACCATGAAGGATTGAACTTTGCTCCTGCAAGAGAAACAATGTGTTCAACCATGAAGGGCTGAACTTTGTCTCCTGTGTTTAACTGCAGGAGAAACAATGTGTTCAACCATGAAGGGTTGAATTTTGCCTCCTGTGTTTACCTGCAGGAGAAACAATGTGTTCAACCATGAAGGGCTGAACTTTGCCTCAGGTGTTTAGGTGCAGGAGAAACAATGTGTTCAACCATGAAGGGCTGAACTTTGTCTCCTGTGTTTAGCTGCAGGAGAAACAATGTGTTCAACCATGAAGGGTTGAATTTTGCCTCAGGTGTTAACCTGCAGGAGAAACAATGTGTTCAACCATGAAGGGCTGAATTTTGCCTCCTGTGTTTACCTGCAGGAGAAACAATGTGTTCAACCATGAAGGGCTGAATTTTGCCTCCTGTGTTTAGCTGCAGGAGAAACTGTGTTCAACCATGAAGCATTGAACTTTGCCTCGGGTGTTTAGGTGCAGGAGAAACAATGTGTTCAACCATGAAGGGCTGAACTTTGTCTCCCGTGTTTAGCTGCAGGAGAAACAACGTGTTCAATCATAAAGGGCTGAGCTTTGCCTCAGGTGTTTAGGTGCAGGAGAAACAATGTGTTCAGCCATGAAGGGCTGAACTTTTGCTTCCTGTGTTTAGCTGCAGGAGAAACAATGTGTTCAACCAATGTGTTCAAAGGCTGAACTTTGCCTTGGTTCCATGGCATCTTACGTCACTCTAGAAGTCAGTGTTGCCCTCCCAGCCAACAGACTGACAAGAGGGTCTGCTCAATGGAAGAGGGTGTGGCATCTGGGCTGACCCTGGGGGTCACAGAAGGTAAGGCACAGACTCCACAGCAGAGTCCACAACAGCTGATTGGAAGCAGACGCATCACAACAGCTGATTGGAAGTCTGACTGGAAGTGGACACATCTCAAGGATCTGACTGGAAGTGGACACATCAAAACAGCTTATTGGAAGTGGACACATCTCAAGGAGCTGATTGGAAGTGGACACATCTCAAGGAGCTGATTGGAAGTGGACACATCACAAGCAGCTGATTGGAAGTGGACACATCACAAGGAGCTGATTGGAAGTGGACACATCACAAGGAGCTGATTGGAAGTGGACACATCACAAGGAGCTGATTGGAAGTGGACACATAACAACAGCTGATTGGAAGTGGACACATCACAAGGAGCTGATTGGAAGTGGACACATCACAAGGAGCTGATTGGAAGTGGACACATCTCAAGGAGCTGATTGGAAGTGGACACATCACAAGGAGCTGATTGGAAGTGGACACATCTCAAGGAGCTGACTGGAAGTGGACACATCTCAAGGAGCTGATTGGAAGTGGACACATCACAAGGAGCTGATTGGAAGTGGACACATCTCAAGGAGCTGATTGAAAGTGGACACCACAAGGAGCTGATTGGAAGTGGACACATCGCAAGGAGCTGATTGGCAAGCTAACTGATGGAAGAGCCTGAGTGGAGGGTTAATTAACAAACATCACATCATAACCAGGGTGGGACAATGGACAGTAACACACAGACGGGATCACAGAGGGTGGGTTAACTCAGTACACACACATACACGTCTTTCAGCCTATAAGACAGGACAGTGCTCAGGGCGCTCTCTCTTCTGTACTTTCTGAACTCACTGAATGCTGAAATGGATGTCAGTAGGATCATGTACATTTTCCAATGGTGGAGTAACAGCCTACATTTTTACATTAACTTCTTCAGAATATCATGCTGATACTTCCCAGTCCTTCTCGTAACAATTTCATTGATCTATCTCATTGGTTTCTTCAGAAATGTCATTGATCTATCCCACTGGTTTCCTCAGGAATCAATGTACAACTGTTGGATACAAGAGCGGATAATGCATGTTATCTCTGAGAATACAATCTGCAGAAAGACAGAGCTTTACATTTCTTCTTCAAATATTACTGGCAGGCTGAAACGTCGGAGCAAGGGAATGAGAACAACTCGCTGTCTGAAACAGATTTTAACTATATCATTTGAAAAAACCCAAATATGGGACTGGAAGAACATTTATACTTGGAGTAGCTTGATAAAGTACAGCACAGAGAATGAATCAACGGATTTAAGTTGTAAAATGCGCCCCACTGTTGCTTCAGTCATCAAAATTGTTGTCACACACATATGTATAATTCACACTCACATCTCAGCAGTTATATAAAATGCTATTTTCTTTACCTTTAAATAAGCTCAAACTTGTCAACATGACATTTTGTATTAAAAAAAAAAAAAAAGAAAAAGAAAAAGAAAAAAAAAAAGAAGAGAGAACAGAATGTGTAGGAAGAAAGAGGCCATAATTTGGAAGAAAAACTAAATGTGCAATAATCCTGAAATTATTTACAGTCAAGAAAAATTAAGCTGGTGGCATTATTTTATATATATATTCTTCAATCTGTGGGTGAATGTTTTTTTCAAGAGCTTTCAACACATCAAATATAAGAGTTTATAACAAAATCCAGGTGATATAATTAAGTAAGGCGATTTATTTTCCCAACATAACTTGGATGCCCACTTCAGATTTCTTCAATGGTCAAATAACATTCATCTACTGATATGCTTATACATTCATATATAGTTGTGTAATTTATTTAAAAAAAATTAATTTAACAAAAATATAAAAAAGAAACTAAAAATCCTACATAGAATACTGTTGTATAATTTGATTCCCAGGACAAAAATGTGTTCAAATGAAATAACACAGTAGATATCTGATACCAAATTAACCTGGCAATAAAATCTTCCAAGTCATAATTATTGAGGGTGAGAATCACATAGTGTTATCCTGTGACCACGTGTAAGACCTGCTTACCTTACAACCCTGAGACAGAGAAAATTCCAAGCTGGTTAAGTGTCCTAGCATGATAGGAACCAACTTGGTAGCCAGAACAGGGACAAAACACGCACAAACACACCAAATGGGATCACATATTACGGTGGGGGTCAAATGTTTTGAATGAAAAATATTCTTTGTTCATTTCTTTTGATCATTCCACAAAGTGCTCAAAAGAAAACATGAATGGAGAGTGGGAGGGGGGTGCGTGGGTGTAGAAGCAAAATAACTTCACCCCTAAGCAGCACAGAATGAAACTCATGAGAATACAGCCCAAAGTGCTGCATAACACGACAGTCCGTTAGAATCCACCCTGATACAGCACAGAACAGATCTCTGTCCCACAACTCTTTTTCCTCTGACTGTGCCACACACAGTGTGACCCACATTCTGGTCAAGAGAGGCATGTGGCTGAGGTGTGTGCTGAAAAGCATAATGATCTGCGACCTAAATGTGTGTGAAATTAACACTGGTAATGCTTTTCAAATCTGCCGGTCTGCTCTCAGTTTTTGATGCCAACCATTCTGCCTTACAGTCAATGCAAAGAATTTGGCTTCCTGTTTGGCCTAGAATCTTTTTTTCAGTTATTTTATATATGTTTTATACTTCCTCCAAATGAGAAGAAAGTGCTCAACAAAGTGGAACTGCTGTGTGATATCATTTGTACAACACAGGACAACAGAACAACAAACACCCCAAAGAGTGTTGAGGAACAAACAGGGTGGGTGAACTTCACTTCAGGGTATTGAGGGGGGGGAGGGAGGGGGGTAGAGGGTGGAACACAGGCTCTTAAGATATAGCAGTCAACACAGTCACAATCCCCCCCTGTCCCTCCCTCTCCCCCGAAAAAAAAAAAATGTAGCAGTAACAAACGTCACCAAAAAGATCTAGCAGTCAACACAGTCACAAACACACACCTAGCAGTCAACACAGTCACAAACACACACCTAGCAGTCAACACAGTCACAAACACACACCTAGCAGTCAACACAAACACACACCTAGCAGTCAACACAGTCACAAACACACACCTAGCAGTCAACACAAACACACACCTAGCAGTCAACACAGTCACAAACACACACCTAGCAGTCAACACAGTCACAAACACACACCTAGCAGTCAACACAGTCACAAACACACACCTAGCAGTCAACACAGTCACAAACACACACCTAGCAGTCAACACAGTCACAAACACACACCCAAAAAAGATATAGCAGTCAACAGTCACAAACACAATCTTCAAAATGTGACAGAAGCAGGGTTGTGTGCAAGGTTCAACAACACATTACTGCAATGTACACCAATCAGCAGTACTGAATTCAACGGTCTGCTTTCACACCAACTCATGTTCACATCCAAACAATGGCTGCAGTCTTTACAATTCCCACAACTGGCCCACATTTTTATAACAAAACCTGAACTCGGCTGGTTAAAAAAAAAAGCCATGAATTCAGTTCCATTTTTCTTGCTTCCACACTGCTGTCTGTTTACACTGACATATAAAAAATGCATTTATTGAATGTCCAATGTCTATATACTCTGTGATGCAGACAAGAAACTCTTGCAGAATGTGGATCAAGCAATTGGGCTGTCACATAGTGAAAAAAAAAAAAAACCTGGCTGCCTTATATATCAAATTAAAAACAACAAAAGATAAAATAATTTTTGCCTGTTCAAAACATAAAGACAGAAACAGATGGAGCGAGACAGAGAGAAGAAGAAAGAGAGGCGGAGAGAAAAAAGACAGGTAGAGAAAAAAAAAGAAGAAAAATTAACAACTGTACTTCACAGACAGAACTTAAGTTAATTATTAACTCACTCCAGACGAATAGTTTTCTCCCTTGCTTTTCCCTGCAGACGACCAATTTGTTAGGATTAGGAAAAAAAATCACAAAAAATATAAAACATAAAGCAACTGAATGAAACTCGCTGTACTTGACCCACTGACCCCTCTCCTCACGTCGTGTGTATGCCCACCCCCTCCCTCTCTTCACAGCCCTCAGAAGCTGAGTCACTGTCAGCACCTTCTTGCTGGTAACTTTCTTCACTGCAGATACTTTCTTCAATGTCTTCTCATCCTCATCGATGTTTAAACCTTCAGTATGAAGCATTTAAATCACTTCAGCAGCAGTAAAAAGCCACTGTCGTTATCTAGTTTGCTTAAAAAATTTTCACTTGTATTGCCTGCGACGCCATTTTTGATACGTATGCAGATTAGCCTGTCATGTGGGGTACCAAGGTCAATGACTCGCCAGCGAGTGTATAGTAATGGAACCTCACGAAGAAACTTTCCATCTCACCTTTGACATGTTCGCAATGTGTGCTGTAGCTGCGATTTTTATGCTACCCCATGAGGAAAACGTGGAAAACTCAAAACCGTTATAGCGTTCCATCGTCCGGAACACTGCCTTACATCAGGAACGTTATAGCGTTCCATTGTCCGGAGTGAGTTAATACAAACATCTATAAACACAGCAATATACCTTTCTCATTTACCCCATGTACATGGGGTATTTTTACTATTTAAACAAAAAAAAAAAAAAAAAAAAAAGGAAAAGAGCATAATTCCTTTCTTGGTATCATTGCTTATGCTCCCAGCCCTAGTTTGAAGAGCTGTGGGCACAAGTCAACAGTTGTGTCAGCAGTGTGTTGTATCACAAAGCGAGAACTGGTCACATCTTCATTCCCAACCACAGCAGTGCCAAAAGATATCACCCATGAAAACACATTGTCTTGTGTGCTAACCATGTTCCCTGTGCAGTGCAAGTTGTCAAAAACATGACGGTTTCACAACATGTTGATTCTCTGGAGGATCACAAACTATCTTTTTGATACATTTTGATTTGACATTTCTACTGTTTCAAACTCATGAGCATTCCTTTGGTTTGGTTTGATTTGAGGGACTGCTTTTGCTATTGCCATATTGGAGTCAGTTTCACAAGGATTTACTTTTTCTTATCTAACAAGTGGTTAATTTCATGAGTTCAAAATTTTGTTGCAAGCTCAAGAATATTCCATAGTGCTGACACACACATATCCATTTGTGTGCATGTATGCATGTGCACACATGTTTTTGTTCTCATTTAACAAGAGACAATTGTTTCCTCCAAATTCATAACCCCACATGTTTTGTTCAAATCACACAAAAGGTTAAGCCTTGTACAATGATTTACATCAGTAGCACTTATTTTTCCTTTCCCCCTCTTTCTTTCACCAATTTGATCTGCTTTAAATGTCCTCAGTTTTGATCAAACATACAATTACAGATATTTTTACTGGTAAAAAATTAACATTTTCCTGTAGATAAATGAACTATACCAAACATATTTTAATCCGTCAAAACTGTGTGAATACACACACTCACATGCAACATACTCATGCACAATGCATGCTGACGGCCGCAACACCACACTAACAAGGGCAGATAATACAAGCAACAATATCTTGGCCCCTAAACTTTGTGGATAGGTGGTATTTTTCAGCAAAGCTTTAGACATGTCAAACCAAAGACAATGTATGGTCATCGCCCTGAAACAGGATCACATTTCACACGCTCCTCTCCACTGAATACAGACCAACACAGACACTTCGTACAGACTAACAGAGACAGAGACGGAAATATGAAAACCTTTCAAAGTTTGCTGGTTGTTTATCACATATTCACATAAATCTTGCAGTAAGCAACACATACCTTCCTTTCACAAGATGAAAAGCTAGCATCCTGCCCACCAAAACAGCACAGAGAGACACAGAGCCTTGGTCCTGCAAGTTTCTATCACACCCACAGAGCTCTTACAGTTACAAGTCAGTCACAACAACTCCTGTCACAAAGGCATGGTTACATCCACAACAGACATCAACCACAGAGCTCTGACAGTCACAACAACTCCTGTCACAAAGGTATCATCACATCCACAACAGACATCAACCACAGAGCTCTGACAGTCACAACAACTCATGTCACAAAGGCATGGTTACATCCACAACAGACATCAACCAGAGCTCTGACAGTCACAACAACTCCTGTCACAAAGGTATCGTCACATCCACAACAGACATCAACCAGAGCTCTGACAGTCACAACAACTCCTGTCACAAAGGTATCGTCACATCCACAACAGACATCAACCAGAGCTCTGACAGTCACAACAACTCCTGTCACAAAGGTATCATCACATCCACAACAGACATCAACCAGAGACAGAAGGTAAAATGAAAGAAGGTTGTGAAATATTGCCCAGGTCCAGGGGTTTGGAGCAGAAACATGAACATACACTGTGCACAAAGAGTAGAAAAAAAAGAACAGAAAAAAAGATTGCACAGTATTCAGCATAATGTATTGTCAGTCAGGGCACCAAAAACCAGTTCTGGGAGGGCATCCAAAACCCTGGCCATTCAGAAACTGTTCTGGGGTAACACTACAATACATCTACACATGATACATATGTCAACATACATATGATCGCGCAACACGCAATTCAACATATATCTGATGGCATAACACACAAAATTCAACATAAATCTGATAGCACAACACACATAAAAGCATCCATCTGATTGCACAACATTCATATGATCTCACAACATACATCCATCAACACATCTGACCGCACAACATACATATGATCTCACATGTCAAGAGACATCTGACCATACAACATTCATCTGTCTGATCACACAACATACATCCATCAACACATCTGACTGCACAACATACATCTGATCACACATGTCAACATACATCTCACCATACAACATTCATCTGCCTGATTGTCAGCATGCATCTGTCAACACATCTGATCGCACAACATGCATCTGACAACAATCAACAACCCACACCATCATGAACAGCCGCCATCATAGTCCACACAAATTGATTCACATAAACACATTCTGTCACAAAAGTCACACATGTACATACAATCACAAACTAATCTTTACATAAGCCTCACACATACAATATCCAAACACTGGCCGCAGAAAGAGTTTTTATAGAAAGCTCACATAGCAAGCAGTCAACTCGCTGACACAAAAAAAGAAAAAATGAAAAATGTCTGATTATGGTCATGACAGCTGGCCTTTAAACCCTGGTCACAAAATGGGACCTGTACGACCACTTGTCCCCAAAAACCTGTTCCCCTTCACACAATGTGATTGATACTAGTGTTGTCACAAAGTGACTGACTGGTGTTGTCACAATGTCTCTGTCTGGGAAAGAAGCCACAAGCTAAGAGTCAGGGCAAACGTCTTTGCCTGGTTCTAAGTCCTCCCCACAGTGCTGGTCCAAACGGGACCCCTCATGGCTGTGGACAGAATCCCTCAGGTCACCATGGCTACAGACAGGATCCCTCACAATGTCACCAGAGCTGTGGACAGATCCCTCAGGTCACCATGGCAACAGACAGTGTGATGGGCAGTGCAGTGTGGGACAGACTCAGCACATGTGACCCCAGACTCCTTTTCTTCACAACACCAAGTACACAAACCACAACACAATTTGTCACAAACATGTCACAACAGCATGCAATGTTCCACATCCTGTGTAAAGTACAGGCATGTGTACTTCTTGAGTAAAAAAAAAAAAACGAAAAAAGAAAAAAAAAAAGGTACGCATACCCTTTCCGGAATGATAAAATGGTACAGACCTTTTCAACGCTGTCTGGTCCAAGTGACATTCCGATCCCCCAAAACTGTTTAATTCAAAAAGATTCATCTCAATAACATTTTTCCCCCTTCATTTTCATCTTTAACTGTATACTTTTCCATTCTTTGGCAGAGTCAGTGAGTCTTTCATTCTGAAACACAGTTTCTAGACTTTAGAGGTATTCCCTTGCGACAAATGCACACATATTTCTTTGTGTTCTGCTGGTATGTATGTAGTCTTTTAAACAGTGCTGGTGACACTATGTCAGTGGTAAAAAAGGACAAAAAGGGCCTTTAAACTGATGTGATATGACACTTTTCATACTTCAACAGATATCCCTCAGTAACAACCTGTATGGTGGTGGCCCATTGAAGATGATGAAGGCTGGTTGTGGCAAACTCGTCAGTTCTCGAGTTCAGGTGTGGCTCACAAGCCCGATGTGTATGTACTCTATATATAATTTTAACCCATGGCATGTTTTCTTCCCTCCCCCTACCCTCCCACCCTGACTGCCCACAGTGGTCAATCAAAGTAACTCGGGAGAGTGGGTGGGTGGGGTGCCAGGGCATGCAACAGTCCACGAAGCCCACCCCGAATTAACCTACTATGGTCAGACTACCATCAGGAACTGCATAACGTAGAGGGCACTGCCAACAGGTCATAAAGCTCCACATGTCAGTCGCACCCCTTGAGCTATGAGATGAGAAAAACCCTGCCACCCAGTCAACGCAGCACACACACAATGCAGCATCTGTGTCTACAAGTACACTGGGTCGGTGACCCTTCGAGGCGGAGGGGGCACCTGCTTGATGGGGGGCACAGGACTGGAGATGCCCTCCGACCAGTCCGACTGGGCTGACCGCGGGGAGGAGCTGGACCACTGGCCAGGGGAGTCTGGGGAGGGGGTCAGGTAGTGGTCGGGAACCAGGCTGGGAGACAGGTGGTGGTGGGGGGGTCCCGGGGAGGAGTCCCCGCTGCCGTTGCTGTAGTGGGAGGGGGGCGTGGGGAAGGGCTCCAGGCTGGGGTACAGACCCTGCGATGTGGCCTGGGGGCCAGGGGGCTGCGATGATGGGGAGGTGGTGGTGCTGGTGCTGGTGGTTTGTTGAGCAACAGGGAGGTGGTGGTGGGCGTGGGAGGAGGAGGAGGGAGGGGGTTGTTGCTGCTGAATGGCGCCGGTCTTTCTGCTGACGGCCGTGGCGTAGATGGGGACAGGGGTGGCGGTGTCAGCCCCCACGCTGGCCTGTGGGGGGAAGAGAAAGTTCTGCACCTGGGGATGTGGTGCTGGGGGTGTCTGCTGCTGCTGGTGGGGGTGGGGGTTGTGGGAATGTTGTGCCACTGCCCGCTGCTGCATGGCCTGCAGGTGGGTGGGGGAGGTGGGCAGGCACTTTCCCTTGCTGGGGGAGGTAGGGGTGGGGGAGGCTGACCCCACGGAGGGGGGCGGGGCGGTGGGGTGTAGGGGGGGCCAGTCATGCAGGAAGTTGTTGTGACCTGCCTCCTCCATCCTCTTCACCCTCCCTCCGCCACCTCCACCCTCCCTCTCTGCCGACAACCCCTGCTGTTGCTGTTGTTGGTGGTGCAACATGTGTGCAGAGTTTTCGTAACGTGGTAGGACAGCGGAGTTGTAGTCAGGCGGTGACTGGGCGTGCATTAGGTGTGAGGACGACCCCCCCACCAGGGAGGCTGAGCTGGCCTGTGAGGAAGACACCACTGGTGGTGCTGGTGGGAGGCATTCCATCTCCTCAGGGGCACTCCGCTTCTTCCTGGGCTTGGCTTTGGGCACGTCCGACGACGGTTTGGGGTGGGTGGGGGAGGTGGGGTTGGACTTGGTCCCCGACTTGGAGCGTCGCTTGTTCTTGGTCTTGGCCAAGGCGGGCAGGAAGGGGATCGGGGTGGGTGTGACGCCACCCCCTCCCCCCACACCCAGCATGGTGGGGGAGCCCACCTTGTAGCCATCCATCAGCTGCACAATGTCATGGTGGTGTCGGGTCAGAGCCACGTCACGCGGCAGGCGGTCCATGTGGTCCGTGATGTTGCGGTTGGCGTAGTGGTCCAACAACACCTGGCACACCAGGTAGCTGCCCTCCTTGGCCGCAAGGAACAGCGGTGTCTCATCCTGTCCACACCAACAACACACTGATTGACACACAACACACTGACTGACACGCAACACACACCAAGTGGCTGATGTCAATGAATATCAAACGTTTTACAGTTCAGGGCTGGCTTGCACAAGTGTTTTCGCACTGCTCAATCTGCTTTGTGTTCAGGGTTTTTGGAGTTAGCGCTGACTGAAGACAAGTAAAGAAAGATAGGTTAACTTGTACATGCACATTACAACCCAAAGGGACACGATCTACCTGAGAGACAGACCACACATTACAACATTACAAAGGGACACAATCAGCTGAAGGCAGACCACACATTTCAAACTTACAAAGGGACATGATCATCTGAGGACAGACCACACATTACAACATTTAAAAGGGACATGATAAGAATGAGACAGACCACACATTACAACATTAAAAAGGGACACGATCAGCTGAAGACAGACCACACATTAAAACATTATAAAGGGACAGGATCAGCCTGAGAGACCACACATTACAACATTACAAAGGGACATGATCAGCCTGAGAGACAGACCACACATTACAACATTACAAAGGGACAGGATCAGCCTGAGACCACACATTACAAAGGGACACGATCAGCCTGAGAGAAAGACCACACATTACAACATTACAAAGGGGCACAATCAGCTTGACAGACCACACATTACAACATTACAAAGGGACATGATCAGCTGAAGACAGACCACACATTACAACATTACAAAGGGACACGATCGGCCCAAGAGACACACCACACATTACAAAGGGACACAATCATCCAGAGAGACACACCACACATTACAAAGGGACACAATCATCCAGAGAGACAGACCACACATTACAAAGGGACACAATCATCCAGAGAGACAGACCACACATTACAAAGGGACACAATCAGCCTGAGAGACAGACCATACATTACAAAGGGACATGATCAGCCTGAGAGACAGACCATACATTACAACATTACAAAGGAACACGATCGGCCCAAGAGACAGACCACACATTACATTACAAAGGGACAGGATCAGCCTGAGAGACCACACATTACAATATTACAAAGGGACATGATCAGCCTGAGAGACAGACCACAAATTACAAAGGGACACAATCAGCCTGAGAGACAGACCATACATTACAACATTACAAAGGGACACGATCGGCCCAAGAGACAGACCACACATTACAAAGGGACACATTCGGCCCAAGAGACGGACCACACATTACAAAGGGACACGATCAGCCTGAGAGACAGACCACAAATTACAAAGGGACACAATCAGCCTGAGAGACAGACCACACAATACAACATTACAAAGGGACACTATCATCCAGAGAGACAGACCACACATTACAAAGGGACATAATCAGCCAGAGAGACAGACTACACATTACAAAGGGACACGATCAGCCTGAGAGACAGACCACACATTACAAAGGAACACAATCATCCAGAGAGACACACCACACATTACAAAGGGACACAATCATCCAGAGAGACAGACCACACATTACAAAGGGACACAATCATCCAGAGAGACAGACCATACATTACAAAGGGACATGATCAGCCTGAGAGACAGACCATACATTACAACATTACAAAGGGACACGATCGGCCCAAGAGACAGACCACACATTACATTACAAAGGGACAGGATCAGCCTGAGAGATAGACCACACATTACAAAGGGACACGATCAGCCTGAGAGACAGACCACACATTATAAAGGGACACGATCAGCCTGACAGACAGACCACACATTACAATGAGACACAATCAGCCTGAGAGACAGACCACAGGGCAGACCGACCTTGCTGTCCTGGGCATCACGGTTGGCGTTGTGTCTAAGCAGCGTCATCACTGCGTCTCCGTTGTTCACTGCTGCTGCCCAGTGCAGGGCTGTTCGGCCTGAACACACCAACCATGCTGCAGTCAGCTCATGTGTCTACCACCATGTCAAATTGACACACTCTCACATACATGCTGCTCTCCTATTAAGGATGTGTTTCATCAGTCTCTGTATCCACAATAACGAAGAAGTAAAAAAGATGATAAACTTGAATTTAAAAATAACCACCTCATCACACACACACAAGCTATGATTATCTCTTTTCATTTGTTGGCAGTCACTGTTACCAAGGAACCAACCATCACAGACACACACACAAGCTATGATTATCTCTATTCTTTTGTTGGCAGTCACCATAACCAAGAACCAACTCATCACACACACACACACAAAAGCTATGATCAGCTTGTTTCCTTTGTTGGCAGTCTCACCATTATCAAGTTGGTAACTAACTCATCACAGGTACACACACACAAAAGCTATGATAATCGATTTTCCTATGTTGGCGGTCTTTCATTTTATTCATTTATGAAGACATTTTGGTATGGCACATACTCATGAAGCTCTATGTAGTCAGTCAGACTCACCGTTATTGTCGGTGGCCTCAAGGTCAGCCTCAGCAGTGATGAGGTCCTCCACCATGCCCTCAATGGCCAGCCGTGCTGCCAGGATTAGGGGGGTGGTGCCACAGTGCATGCGGGCATTCAGGTTGGTCGATCGGTTCCTCAGCAGGATCTTTTCAAAACAAAGAGCAAAACATGTACGTATAGATTTTATATTGATTGTCACAGGTTGGTTGAACTGTTCCATAGCAGAATCTGTTCAAAACACACAGCAAAACATGTAGGTATGGATTTGTACTTTTACTGATTGTTGTGTCTGACTATGACCATCAGAACAGCTGAGGAGGCTATTGCTGTCCTAACAATCTGGGCTAGATTTTGATTATAGTGGAGAGTATCTTGCACAAGTTACATCCCCACTCTCTCAGTCAAGAGGGCTTTAGGACAGCTGGTGTCCAGATAGTCTCCAAAGACCAGCTAGCCCCCAAGGCTGCAGCACTGAGAGCCAGAGCAATCTTGCCTCCTGGTTTGACGAACCAAGGCTACAGCACTGAGAGCCAGAGCAATCTTACCTCCTGGTTTGAGGAAACAACCATCCCCCTACCCACCCCCACAAAAAACAACTCCCCACACTCATGCTGATGTTTGAAAGCGCCTAAACCTGACTACTACCTCACACAACCACCACACAGTGGAGTGTTGGCCTAGTGGTAATGTGTCCACAAAGGAAGTGGGAGAATCTGAGTGCACAGGATTAAATCTCATTTGCGCCAGTATTTTCTCCCCCTCCACTAGACCTTGAGGACGCAAGGCAGGCAGAACAAATAAAAGAAAAAACCCCAAAAATAGTGGCACTTTACTGTAGCGACACACTCTCCCAGGGGAGAGCAGCCTCAATTTAACACAGAGAAATCTGTTGTGACAGGAGTAACACAATACAATACTCTACCAACCACCACACTGAGAACTCTGTTGTGACAAGAGTAACACAATATAATACTGTACCAACCCCCACACTGAGAACTCTGTTGTGACAAGAGTAACACAATACAATACTCGACCAACCCTCCCCACAGAGAAATCTGTTGTGACAAGAGTAACACAATATAATACTCTACCAACCCCCACACTAAGAACTCTGTTGTGACAAGAGTAACACAATATAATACTCTACCAACCCCCACACTAAGAACTCTGTTGTGACAAGAGTAACAAAATACAATACTCGACCAACCCTCCCCACAGAGAACTCTGCTGTGACAAGAGTAACACAATATAATACTCTACCAACCCCCGCACTGAGAACTCTGTTGTGACAAGAGTAACACAATATAATACTCTACCAACCCCCACACTGAGAACTCTGTTGTGACAAGAGTAACACAATATAATACTCTACCAACCCCCACACTGAGAACTCTGTTGTGACAAACGAGTAACAAAATACAATACTGTACCACACACCCCTACCTGAAAGACTCCCTGAGCGTCAGCAGCCACAGCGGTGTGAAGGGCTGTGCGCCCTGTGCTGTCCTGAATGTTGGGGTCGGCACCTGCATCCAGCAACACCTTGGCAGCATCAGCACGGGCGTACCTGGCTGCCAGGTGGAGCGATGTCTCACCTGCCCAACAGGTGACATGTTGTTTTTAACCAGGAAGGCAGCTTCCGTGTTCCTTATCTCCTCCCTTTCTGACAGAGGGACTTGAAATCAATCATTTTGAAGAGTCACATTATATATGAAGTTCAGCAGTCTCTGTAATATACAGCCTCACATATGCAGTTAGTCTCCCCATCTCATCTGTGCATTCTGTCTCTCACCTGAACGGTCAGTCAGTCTCTCACCTGCATGGTCAGTCCCTCTCCTGTGTGGTTAGACAGTCTCTCAACTGTGTGGTCAGTCAGTCTCTCACCTGTGCGGTCAGTCTCTCACCTGTGTGTTCATTCTCTTACCTGTGCATTCATTCTCTCACCTGTGCGGTCAGTCTCTCACCTGTGCGGTCAGTCTCTCACCTGGTCAGTCATTCTCTCACCTGGTCAGTCATTCTCTCACCTGTGCGGTCAGTCTCTCACCTGGTCAGTCATTCTCTCACCTGTGCGGTCAGTCTGAGCGTTGATGGCGGCGCCTTGCATCAGGAGGCTGGTGATGACGTCGGCCGTGGTGTTCTCTCCGTCCCCCTCCCCCGACCCACTCTCCTCGTCACACCCCACGTCAAGACCACCCCCCCGGAACGAAGCCAGCATCAGGGGAGTGAACCCGTCTGTAAGACAGTCACCGCTTCAACATGGGGAAGACAACAGCACCTTTTCTCTATCAACCATCAATCACTTTACTGTCTGAAACAGTGTTCAGAAATTTGCCTTCAGGTTCGTCATAAAGAAGAAAGTAAAACCTTATTCAAAGAAACAGCAATTTTAAAGAATTCATTCCATCATAGCAGGTAACTCATATGATCCAAGGTGAGGTTGGGGTTGGGGGAGAGGGTGATGGAGGGAAGGAAGGGTGTTGCACAATCACCATCACAGTAAATATGTTATCATCGAGTGATGCGTACAATAAATCACGGCCGTTTGACACAACACACAAGAGACCAACCTGGGCCTCGAACGTCGACGTCATTAACCCCATGCAGGATGTCTGTGTGGGGTGGGGTGAGGGCCAGGTCAGCCATGTTGGCTGCTTGAAGGTGTTGGGGTGT
This sequence comes from Babylonia areolata, assembly GCF_041734735.1. Taxonomy (NCBI): domain Eukaryota; kingdom Metazoa; phylum Mollusca; class Gastropoda; order Neogastropoda; family Buccinidae; genus Babylonia; species Babylonia areolata. The sequence goes on along the minus strand of NC_134889.1, from coordinate 17,753,965 downwards.
CCACTGCCGCTGATCAGTGGGGCTGGTCATCATGCTGTCCATCAGGTCTTTCTCAACCTGTCATCATCACCATCATGGATAAGAGACATGGATGGGAGAGAGAGAGGGGAGAGACAGAGAAGGATAGGAGAAAGAGGATAGAGACGTGGATGGGAGAGGGGAGAGACAGAGAAAGATAGGAGAAAGAGGATAGAGACATGGACGGGAGAGAGAGGGGAGAGACAGAGAGAGATATGAAAAAGCAGAGAGACAGCAAACAGAGGAGAGAGACAGGACTAAAGGCTAAAGATATTTTATTCATGAAGTCCATAAAGGACAAAGACAGGGGAAAGAGAGAGGAGAGAGACAAGAGACAGGGGAGAAACAGAGGAGAGAAACAAAGACAGAAGAAAAAGAGACAAGAGAGGAGAAAGAGAGACAAAGACAGGAGAAAGAGAGAGGAGAGAGACAAAGACAGGAGAAAGAGTGAGGAGAGAGACAAGAGACAGGAGAAAAAGAGAGACAGACAGGAGAAAGAGAGAGAGACAGAAACAGGAGAAAGAGAGACAAGGACAGTAGAAAGAAAGAGGAGAAAGACATATAGAAGAGAGAGATAGAACAACAGTAGAAAGAAAGAGGAGGCAGACATATAGAAGAAAGAGAGAGAGAGAACAACAGACAGGAGAAAGAGAGAGACAAAGATAGGAGAGAGACAGAGAAAGGCGAGAGAGAGAGAGGGAGTGGAGAGAGACAGAGGCACCAGACCTTGCTCCGTTTGCAGTGAGGCTGGTCATCGTCGTCCTCCTCATGCCAGCGCTCATTGCTAGGAGGTGGTGACGTGTGGTTGTCGTTGGCGTCCATGGCTCCCTTGTGCAGACAGCTGATCACAAACACAGCAACAGTTCCATTAGACTAGGCACATGCCTCAAATCCACGTTTCTATCCATATGCTGTGCTGAGCTGTGTGTGCGCATGTGTGAGTGTGCATGTGTCTGAGTATGTCTGCAGGCACACGTGTCCATGAGTGCGCACGTGCATGCATGCATGGTAGCATATCTTCCACAGACACCAGTATTGTGCACACACACACACACTTCCTCAAAATGCTGCATCCTCCATACAAACACTGCCACACTCCCCACCACTGCATGCCCTTCCCCTCTCACTGCCTATCCATGTCCCCATACCTACCCATATCTCCTGCACACACTCCACACATGTTTTACTGCTATGTTCCCACAACATCTACACACACCCACCACCTGCACACTCACCCACCGCCTAAACACACCCACCCACCACCTAAACACACCCACCCACCACCTAAACACCCCCACCCACCACTTACACCCCCACCCACAACATCTAAACACCCACCACCTACAGACCCACCCACATCTACACACCCACCACCTAAACACACCCACCCACCACCTACACACCCGCCCACAACATCTACACACCCACCACCTGAACACCCACCCACCGCCTACACACCCATCCTCCACCTACCCATCCACCCACCCACTCCCCTGACCCCCCTCACTTCATCTCCTCGCCGTCAGGTCCGCGCCTGCTGACAGGTTTACTGGTGGTGTTCAGCCCGTCCCTCCCGGCCCCTGGGCGTGGCGACAGGGAGAAGAACCCCTCAGGGAACCAGGTCGACCCGTGCACCCGCTTCCTCGACACGCCCACAATGACGATGATGGCCAGGATGATGAGGGTGCCACAGGCAACCACCACCCACACCATCATCATGTTGGGGGGCGTCACTGTCCCACGGTCTGTCGGGTTCTTCTCCGCTGGGGAAAACAGTCAGTCAGTTAGATACAGTCAACCCCTGAAAACGGAGTACGGTTGCCAACATGGTGGGGGTAATAAAACGGTCATACACGTAAAAGCCCACTCATGTACATATGAGTGAACGTGGGAGTTGCAGCCCACGAATGAAGAAGAAGAAGAGATAAAGTCAGTTAGACACAACCACCACCCACACCATCGTTGTGTTGGGGGCGCATCACTAACCACCTGCCGCTGGGATCCCCCGCTAGGGGCAACAGTCACAGTCACTTACATACTTGAAACAAAACAAAACCAACCGGTTTTTCAGTTTCTGAAGGAGGCGTCACTGCGTTCAAGCTTTCCATCCCATGTTCACAACACCACATCTGCTAGGCAGATTCCTGACCAGCTTCACTGCCCAATGCGCTAGTCAGGCCTTGTGTGCATGCACATATATTTGTGTACCTATTGTCTAGAATTTTGCTAGAGAACACTTATGTTGCCATGGGTTCTTTTTCAGAGCATGAAGTACATGCTGCACACAAGACCTTGGTTTATCACTTCATCTAAAAGACTACATGCTCAGTCTGGTTTTCCAGTATGGTATTTGAAAAACCAAACCAAACCACAAAGAACACACTAACACACACACACAACATAAAAACACCAACCAGCCAAATATTAAAACTTGACACAAAAACGATTGTATTAATTCAACAGGCAAGTTCACCAAGGATCAATACTCAAAAGACTCAGTTCAACAAGGTCAAGCAGTCAAAAGGTAAAAGATACACCCCCCAAAAAAACACAGAAACATCAAAAACAAAGTAAAGCAAAGTGGCTGACTCACTTCCAATCTGGAAGACAGGTAAGGGGAAGACAGAGTCGTCTCCCTCTCTCAAGACAGCGGCCACAAACTCCGCCACATGCTCCGTGCTGTTGAAGCAGGCCTTCTGGTTGTCTGGAGCATTCTGGTTGTACTTGATACAGCCACGCTTGTCGATGATCAGGTACACTTTGGTCCTGAGCACAAAAACAAGTGTCCATGATAAGGTACACTTTGGTCCTGAGCACAAAAACAAGTGTCCATGATAAGGTACACTTTGGTCCTGAACACAAAAACAAGTGTCCATGATAAGGTACACTTTGGTCCTGAACACAAAAACAAGTGTCACTTTGGTCCTGAGCACAAAAACAACAGTGTCCATGATAATGTACATTTTGGTCCTGAACACAAAAACAACAGTGTCACTTTGGTCCTGAGCACAAAAACAAGTATCCATGATAATATACACTTTGGTCCTGAACACAAAACCAACAGTGTCACTTTGGTCCTGAGCACAAAAAGAAGTGTCCATGATAAGGTACACTTTGGTCCTGAACACAAAAACAAGTGTCCATGATAAGGTACACTTTGGTCCTGAGCACAAAAACATCAATGTCCATGACAAGGTACACTTTGGTCCTGAGCACAAACAACAGTGTCATTTTGGTCCTGAGCACTAAAACAAGTGTCACTTTGGTCCTGAGCACAAAAACAACAGTGTCCATAATAATGTACACTTTGGACCTGAACACAAAAACAACAGTGTCACTTTGGTCCTGAGCACAAAAACAAGTGTCCATGATAAGGTACACTTTGGTCCTGAGCACAAAAACAAGTGTCCATGATAAGGTACACTTTGGTCCTGAGCACAAAAACAACAGTGTCACTTTGGTCATGAGCACAAAAAGAACAATGTCCATGATAAGGTATACTTTGGTCCTGAGCACAAAAACATCAATGTCCATGATAAGGTACACTTTGGTCCTGAGCACAAAAACAAGTGTCACTTTGGTCCTGAGCACAAAAAGAACAATGTCCATGATAAGGTATACTTTGGTTCTGAGCACAGTAAGAACAATCTCTGTTTCAGTTTCATGGAGACGTCAAAGCAAGCAGACCAATTCATAAATGCCACACCACATCTGCTGTCCAAAAGAAAAGAGAAGAAAAAAAACAAAGCCCCAGAGAAAAGAGGAGCAGATGCCTGAGTTTAGCATAAACCCAACGTCCTGTTCAGGCCTTGAGAGCCTACACTAGGTTCATGGAGTCTGTGTACTTGTGGGTGGGTGCTTACCCTGTGTGTGTACATGTTTTGTGAGTGTATGCCTGAGCATGTATTGGGCATGTTTTGTGCTTTTTTGGTGTGATTGTTTATTTTTACAGTTTGCATATTGTCTTGGTGCATATCGATTTTTTTCCCTCTTCTACATCTTCTTGTACTGTTGTATGTTTTTATGCAGTACTGTATTTATGTATTGTTTCATGCGAGGCACTTAGAACCTATTACATGGGGAGTTTTTGCCATGTAAGTACTACTTATCAAGAATGTAAGTCAAAGAATAAGTACTACTTATGAAGAATAAGTAAAAGAACAGGCACTACTATTCTAGAATGTGTCAAAGAAGTGTACATGACCTGACCAGTTTTTTCTGCTTACTTGTGATTTTTTGTTGTTGTTGTTGATTCTTCTGCAGTTAGTTATTCTTTTCTTTTCTAAAAAAACCAAACCAAAACAAAACCAAAAAATCCCACCAACTCGTATCAAGGTTGTTTGAAAACATTCATGCATACTGACTTGAACATTTTGTGTGAAAAAGTGGGATGTGTGTGAAAATACTTTGCAATGCTCACTGTGATGTATCCTGTATTGAGAGGACAGAACCTCAAGGGCAAAGGAAATACCAAAAAAAAAACCCCAACCAAACAAAATAACAACCAACAACACTCCCCCCCACACCCACCCCCTCCCGTCAAACCCAACATACACATACAGACTATCAAGCTAGTTTGACAAAACAACCAGCGACAAGTTTCCACCCACCCCTGCAGAACAACATATACACACTCTAAAACTAGTAACAAAACAACCAGACATAACAGTTTCCACCCACCTCTGCAGAACTGCATACACACACTATAAAACAAGTGACACAAAAAACAGCCATAACAGTTTCCACCCACCCCTGCAGAACTACATACACACACTCTCTAAAACAAGTGACAAAACAACCAGACATAACAGTTTCCACCCACCCCTGCAGAACTACATACACACACTCTAAAACAAGTGACACAAAAAACAGACATAACAGTTTCCACCCACCCCTGCAGAACTACATACACACACTCTCTAAAACAAGTGACAAAACAACCAGACATAACAGTTTCCACCCACCTCTGCAGAACTGCATACACACACTATAAAACAAGTGACACAAAAAACAGCCATAACAGTTTCCACCCACCCCTGCAGAACTACATACACACACTCTCTAAAACAAGTGACAAAACAACCAGACATAACAGTTTCCACCCACCCCTGCAGAACTACATACACACACTCTAAAACAAGTGACACAAAAAACAGCCATAACAGTTTCCACCCACCCCTGCAGAACTACATACACACACTCTCTAAAACAAGTGACAAAACAACCAGACATAACAGTTTCCACCCACCCCTGCAGAACTGCATACACACACTATAAAACAAGTGACACAAAAAACAGCCATAACAGTTTCCACCCACCCCTGCAGAACTACATACACACACTCTCTAAAACAAGTGACAAAACAACCAGACATAACAGTTTCCACCCACCCCTGCAGAACTGCATACACACACTATAAAACAAGTGACACAAAAAACAGCCATAACAGTTTCCACCCACCCCTGCAGAACTACATACACACACTCTAAAACAAGTGACACAAAAAACAGACATAACAGTTTCAACCCACCCCTGCAGAATTGCTCGTCGTTGACGAGGTTGCAGGTCCAAACGATCCTCGTTCCATCCAAAAACACTGTCCACGTTGCGCTTTGAGCGCCCCAAGTTATCATTGACTAGGACGCCCTCTGTGTCCTGCCCTTGCCAAGGGTAGATCATTTCCTCTCCGCTGAAACTGCGTGCCACACTCACACTGGCTCTCAAGAGACGGCCCAGATCACGCAGAAACTCCATCTGAGGAGAAAAGTTGTACAGGTGATATCAACAATACTTCATCTGGTGGAGAATAGTTGTTGTACAGGTGATAAAAACAATACTCCATATGGTGGAGAATAGTTGTACATGTGATAACGACAACTCCATGTGGTGGAGAATAACTGTGCATATGATAACGACAACTCCATCTGGTGGAGAAAAGTTGTTGTACAGGTGATAACATAATATTACATCTGGTGGAGAATAGTTGTTGTACAGGTGATAACAACAATACTCCATCTGGTGGAGAAAAGTTGTTGTACAGGTGATAACAACAATACTACATCCGGTGGAGAAAAGTTGTACAGCTGATAACAACAATACTCCATGTGATAACGACAACTCCATATGGTGGAGAACAGTTGATGTACAGGTGATAATTCTGTAGCAAAATGCATGTCAACAACAAAACACATACACTTGCAGACAGAAAAAAAGGTAGTGTTGCACTGTAGCAATGAGTGGAGTGATGGCCTAGAGGTAATGCGTCCGCCTAGGAAGCGAGAGAATCTGAGCACACGGCTCAGCCGCCAGAATATTCTCCCCCTCCGCTAGACCTTGAGTGGTGGTCTGGACGCTAGTCATTCGGATGAGACGATAAACCTTGGTCCCATGTGCAGCATGCACTTAGTGCACGTAAAAGAACCCATGGCAACAAAAGGGTTGTTCCAGGCAAAATTCTGTAGAAGAATCCACTTTCATAGGAAAAATAAATAAAACTGCACACTGGAAAAATACCAAAAAAAATGGGTGATGCTGTAGTGTAGTGATGCACTCTCCCTGGGAAGAGCAGCCTGTATTTTACACAAAGAAATCTGTTGTGATAAAAAGAAATACAAATACAAATACCCAAGGAGAGACGCCAGCCCAAATTTCACACAGAAATCTGTTATGACAAGAAGAGTAATACAAGTATAATAAAACACGCTATATAAATGGCCGGTGGACAGTGACGCCCCCCAACATGACAAATGGTGTGAGTGTAATAACAGGCGATATATCCGTCAATAATAGTTGCAAGGTAAGTATAACAGACGATGGTAAGTATAATAACAGACGATACATCCGTGTCAACAATAGGTATCCAAGCATCAATAACAACTCAGAGCACCCCCCACACACCCCAGCACCCACCTTGCGGTCGCGGAACTCGTCCACCCCCATGAGGACGATGACGTAGAGTTTCCCGGGCAAGATGAGGGCGGGGGAGTCATCGCAGTCCAGGCCGTCCCAGTGACAGGCGGCCGTGTCGCAGCCGTTGTCGCAGTGCTGGTCCTGGTAGTGCATCAGGCAGTACGTGTCGTACACTGGGTTGCAGTCTCCCTTCGCTTCCTGGGAGTATCAGTATCAGTATCAATATCAGTAGCTCAAGGAGGCGTCACTTCGTTCGGTCAAATCCATATATGCTACACCACATCTGCCAAGCAGATGCCTGACCAGCAGCGTAACCCAACACGCTCAGTCAGGCCTTGAGAAAAAAACAAACAAAAAAATAACAAAAAACAAACAAACAAAAAATCCCCCCCCCCACACACACACACAAAAAGAAAAAAAAGAAAAAAAAAAAAAAAAAAGAAACCAGCACAGAGAAAACATTTGTTGTTTTGATTGGTCATTCTTTTCTTTTTCTTTTTGGTTTCTGACAGACACAGAAATGGTTGTCTGGACTGGTATCAAGATGTTTATTTCTCAGGGAAATCATCTTTAAGCATGGGTAAACATTCACTTCAGTCTTCTCAGAACACACACAACTGCCACACACTCTACACAAACACATATCAACAAAATGCTGGCCTCACACCACCACTCACCACACAGTTTACACTCACCACACAGTCGAAGCCGTCGTACAGACAGTTTTGGGAGTTGCACTGCTCATCACAGATGCCATTCTTGAAGAGCTGCCAGCACCGCTTCCCGTTGACTATCTGCTGACAGCTCTGCCAGGGCCGCATTCCATAGGAGCACTCCAGTCCATCAAAGCTGCACTCCTCTGTGTTGCACTCCTCCTGCAAGGAGCGCACAACACACAATTATAAGGGTCAGAAGTGCACAGCGGCAGTACGAGCAATAGCCGAGTGACGAAAGTGTTAGACTATCAATCTGAGGGTTTTGGGTTTGAATCTCTGTAACAGCGCCTGGTCAACCTTTGTGCAGACCTGTTAGTGCCTGAACCCTCTTCATGTGTGTAAACACGCAGAAGAAATGTGCCTTTCAAAGATCCTGTAATCCATGTCAGCATTCTGGTTATGGACATAAGAACATACTCAGCATGCAGAGCCCCTAAAACGGAGAATGGCTGCCTAAATGGCGGAGTAAATGAACAAAATGGTCATACAAGTAAAATGTTTCATGTGTATACTATGAGTGTGTGTGTCTGTAACTGAAACTTGATTGAGTGACATGAATGACAAGTGCCCGTGTGTGTGTGTAACTGAAACCTGATTAAGTGATACAGGAAACGAATGGCAAGCCCCCAAATGGCAGCTGTCAGTCTGCTCTATCCAGGTAGGCAACCTGTTGTGCAAATGACTCCGTGTTTGTAAAGTGCTTAGAGCTTGGTCTCCGACTGAGATTAGGCACTCTATAAGTATCCATATCAATCAATCAATATGGATACTTATATAGCACCTATCCTTGGTCCAAGACACATCACGTTGACAACCAACAACCATCTCACTCACATCACATTGACAACCAACAACCCATCTCACTCACATCACATCACTCACATCACACTGACAACCAACAACAAACCATCTCACTCACATCACATCGACCGTTGCCAACCAGGTTTTGACACCCGTGACGCGTGCAGTAGTCAGCAGCCGGGTCAGGGTTCAAAGGTCGTCCAATGCCTCCTGGGAAAGTTTTGTCGTAGGTTTCGCAATGGAAGCCTCCCCAGTGGAGAGGGCAGTCACACTCATAGAACCCTGAACAGCCAGCGACAACGGAAACATCAGGTTTATGCTGGTGGTAAAGAAGATTCTGCACCAGGCACCAGGAAAATCAAACAACATACCTGACATAATACCAACCTGTAATATTTTGATTCAAAACTGTAATCTAATCCCACTCTCCCCTTAATAATACAAATAAATTTGAGTTTCAGTTTCAAGGAGAAAAAGGTGCAAATGCCTGACTTTGCGTAACCCAATGCGCTGATCAGACCTTGAGATAATAATGATAATAAAAACAACAGGTATTAATAATTCGCTCTACCTCCATAGCACAAGGGCCCAAAGCGATAACAATCAACAACAACATGGGAAAAAATGCTTACAAAAATCAACACCAGACACCACTATTATCAAGACTTAAGAGAGACAAATCAAATGTGTGAATGACAAAGTCTATGGATTGTACTGATCTCACACGTACACACACACAGTCATACAGTGACAAACACACACAGTGACACATTCATTCTCTCTCCAACACCCTCTTGTTCCAGTGACCAGACAAGACTCCACATTCTGACGCATGGAAAACAGGCACTCATTGGCAGTGTCATTCTGATACAAACACACACACACAGTGACACATTCCACTGACCAACACGATACAGAAAGGACCCGCTGTTCTGACAGGGGGAAGACAGGCACTCATTGGTCGTGTCATTCTGATACATACACACACAGTGACATACACACTGTAACACGCTCCACTGACCAACACAAACCAGGCAGAACCCTCCGTTCAGACAGGCACTCAATGGCTGTGTCGTTCTGACACATACTCACAGAGTGACACACACACAGTGACACACTCCACTGACCAACACGATCCAGACAAGACTCCCAGTTCTGACACAGGGAGGACAAACACTCATTGGCTGTGTTGTTCTGACACATACACACACAGTGACACACACACTGTGACACACTCCACTGACCAACACGATCCAAACACGACCCTCCATTCTAACAGGGGGGGACAGACACTCACTGGCCGTGTTGTTCGGACACATACACACACAGTGACACACTCCACTGACCAACACAATCCGGGCAGGACCTTCTGTTCTGACAAAGGGAAGACAGGCACTGATTGGACGTGTTGTTCTGACACATACACACACAGTGACACACTCCAATGACCAACATGATCCAGACAAGACTCCCAGTTCTGACACGGGGAGGACAAATGCTCACTGGCTGTTTCGTTCTGACACATACACACAGTGACACACTCCACTGACCAACACAATCCAGACAGGACCCTTCATTCTGACAAAGGGAAGAGAGACACTCTTTGGCCGTGTTGTTCTGACACACACACACAGTGACACTCACACAGTGACACACTCCACTGATCAACATGATCCAGGCACCAGGCAGGACCCTCCGTTCTGAGAAAGGGAAGACAAACACTCATTGGCCGTGTTGTTCTGACACATACACATACAGTGACACACACACAGTGACACACTCCACTGACCAACACGATCCAGGCAGGATCCGCCGTTCTGACAGGGGGAGGACAGACACTCATTGGCCGTGTCGTTCTGACAGTTGAGACCTGTGGCGCCTGAGGGACACAGACACGTGTAGCCATTGTCCTCAGGCTGACACGTTCCACCATTCATACAGGGGTTGCTGTCGCAAGCTGACGACACGTACTGGCAGTACTCGCCCGAGAAACCCTGGCAGAATCGTGATGTAAAAACATTCATGGTCCCTCTTGGCAATAAGCAAATTCACCAAGCAGAATGGTAACAGGAAACAGAAATGCACCATGACAAATAAATGAGCAATCTGAAGTAAAAACTGCTTCTACAACAGTGTAAATTCTGATTAGTGTCACACATGTACAAGCCCTCATGACAAAGGCAAAATCATAAGTATTTGAGCTTTCAAACAATGGATATGTGAAAAAAGATCAAGACTAAAAGTCAGTCGTAGAATAAAACCATGAGACTGGATCAATAATAATTATAATGTTTTCCCCATTCTCCCTCTACACTCATACAAACAGGGGGATGGAGGGGGTGGGGTGTACGAGTGGGGGTTGGGGTTGGTGTGCATACTGGGTATGCTCTTGTTTCCATAACCCTGACATGGATTACAGGATCTTTAACGTGCGTATTTAATCTTCTGCTTGCATATACACACGAAGGGGGTTCAGGCAAGAGGAGGTCTCCACATATGTTGACCTGGGAGATCGGAATAGTCTCCACCCTTTATCCACCAGGCACCATTACTGAGATTCGAACCTGGTACCCTAAGACTGAAAATCCAACACTTTAACCACTCAGCTACTACGCCTGTCAGGTTAACAAACAAAAAAGCGCTTTCTGAGTGGAAGTTGGGGAACACGTTGGAGACTGTTCACTGAAGGTCTGAGATAGTTGAGGGGGTGTGGGTGGGGTTCAACAAATGAAAAAGCTCTTTCTGTGTGTGTGTTGGGAAGACGTTGAAGACTGTTCACTGAAGGTTTGAAATCGACATCAGGAGAAAATCTGCGCATATGTATGAGAGAGAGAGAGGATGTCAGAATGACTGAATGAATGGCTGAATGAATGACATTTTCCTATGGTGGAGATATTAGCACACTGACTGACTGACATATATGTCATTGTTTTATAAGACACACAGACATATATATACACTTACATATTTATTCTCAGTTCATGTTAAAAGAATAGCACAGAGTAAACCTGATGAAAAGAAAGAAAGAATAGAAGTGAGGAAAACAGAGAAAGGGGGATGGAAAATGGAAATACAGGAAAGAGAATAAAGAGAAATAAAAGTTAATGTAGGAAGAAGCAAAAGTAACCAAAATCAACAAGGAAAGAGAAGAAAAAGAAGAAGAGACAAACAAACGAACAAAGAAAAAAGAACCTCACCTTCCGGCAGGTGCAGACAGGTCCCAGTTCTGTGTCAGTGCAGCTCCCATCATTCTGACACAACTCCTGACTGCACTGCATGCGAGTGTCACAGCGAGATCCTGTGCAAAAGACACACACCCTCTTCACTTACCTTCCCTTTTCTATCAACAGTACTGACATCTGACTCAAAAAAATAGTGCCGACACTAGGCTATGGTACTGGGTCCTCTTTAATTTACAAGCATCCCCAAGTGAGAACAAACGGTAAGCATGCAATGGAAATATACCAGTCACATGCTCCTGGTTACTCAAGGTGTGAAATCTAGCAGTGATCGGTGCTGCTCTAGGTATGAATGCTAGAAGATTCAGGCATATAACACAACAAAACAAAAACATGCTGTGCCTTATAAATTTCCCTGATCTGTAAAAAAAAAAGAAAAAAAAAAAAAAAAAAAGAAAAAAAAAAAAAAAAAAAAAAAAAGAAAAAAAGACTACACTAGTGATGCCCTTCTGTTTGTTTTTTGTTTCTACAACAAAGGTCAATAAATGATTCAACTGATGCTGTAAACCAGATTTACACATTTTTCTTGCTTCCTATACATTATGAACTGATGAAAACCTTTGAACTATTCATCATTTTATGACTGACAGACAGGTTGCTACAAATGCAGGATACAGGATACAGGATTTGCTTTGTGTTAATGAAGAATTGTTCTAAATATGCTGATTCCAAAAGCTCTGGGAAGAACCAAACGCTAATCAAACTTAGCACAGCAAAGATCAAAATCTACACTGATTCCATTTATTTTGGGACATTCCTTACACTAAACAAACTAAGCACAGCTAAGATCAAATTTCCAAAATGGGAAATTCCTTCTTCAAAGCAAACTAAGCATCGCTAAGTTAAAAATTTACACTGATTCCATTAACTTTAGGAAATTCCTACCGCAAAGCAAACTAAACACTGCTAAGATAAAAATCTACGCCGATTCCATTAACTTTGGAAATTCCGACCGCAAAGCAAACTAAACATTGCTAAGATCAAAATCCATGCTGATTCCATTAACTTTGGGAAATTCCTAACCCTAAGCAAACTAAGCACAGCTAAGATCAAATTTCCAAAATGGAAAATTCCTTCTTCAAAGCAAACTAAGCATCACTAAGACAAAAATCTACACTGATTCCATTATCTTTAGGAAATTCCTACTGCAAAGCAAACTAAACATTGCTAAGATAAAAATCTACACCGATTCCATTAACTTTGGGCAATTCCTACTGCAAAGCAAACTAAACATTGCTAAGATCAAAATCCATGCTGATTCCATTAACTTTGGGAAATTCCTAACCCTAAGCAAACTAAGCACAGCTAAGATCAAATTTCCAAAATGGGAAATTCCTTCTTCAAAGCAAACTAAGCATCACTAAGATAAAAATCTACACTGATTCCATTAACTTTAGGAAATTCCTACCGCAAAGCAAACTAAACATTGCTAAGATAAAAATCTATGCTGATTCCATTAACTTTGGGAAATTCCTAAGCAAACAAAGCACAGCTAAAATCAAATTTCCAAAATGGGAAATTCCTTCTTCAAAGCAAACTAAGCATCGCTAAGATAAAAATCTAAACTTTGGGAAATTCCTTCTTGAAAGCCAACTAGCCACTGCAAAGAAAGCAGCCCGCCCCGCCCCGCCCACCTGTCCATCCGGCTTTGCACTGGCAGCGGAAGGCGTTGTCCAGCTGCACACAGTCCTGAGTGCCCACAGGGCTGCAGGGATTCGACAGACACTCGTTCACGTCGCCCTCACACCGCGCCCCCACAAAGCCGGGCAGACACAGGCACTCATACCCCCCCACCTTGTCCACACAGGTGCCCCCGTTGTGGCAGGTGGACTCAAACAGGCAGTCGTCCTCATTTCGGTCACACAGCAGGCCCAGAGTGCCTGGGGGACAGGAGCACACAAAGTCGTCGACCAGGTCGTGGCAGGTGCCGCCGTTGGCGCAGGGCTGCTTGGCACACTCATCGATGTCAAACTCGCAGTTCACTCCCTGGAATCCAGGTGCGCAGTCACAGGTGTACTTGCCGACCAGGTCTGTGCAGGTGGCGCCGTTCTGGCAGGGGGCAGAGGCACACTCGTCAACGTCCCGCTGGCAATAGGACCCTTCGAACCCTTCAGGGCACAGACACATGTGGGAATTCCCTGTGTCGTAACAGGACCCTCCGTTCCCACACAGCTCGTGCACCTCCACACCTGGTGGACACAGAAACCAGCAGGTGTTCATATCATAACAAGAAACCTCCACACCTGGTGGACACAGAAACCAGCAGGTGTTCATAACAACAAACCTCCACACCTGGTGGACACAGGAACCACAGGCGTTCATATCATAACAACTAACCTCCACACCTGGTGGACACAGGAACCACAGGTGTTCATATAATAACAACAAACCTCCACACCTGGTGGACACAGAAACCAGCAGGTGTTCATATCATCATAATAATAACAAACCTCCACACCTGGTGGACACAGGAACCAGCAGGTGTTCAGATCATAATAACAAACCTCCACACCTGGTGGACACAGGAACCACAGGTGTTCAGATCATAACAACAAGCCTCCACACGTGGTGGACACAGGAACCACAGGCGTTCATATCATAACAACTAACCTCCACACCTGGTGGACACAGGAACCACAGGTGTTCATATAATAACAACAAACCTCCACACCTGGTGGACACAGAAACCAGCAGGTGTTCATATCATCATAATAATAACAAACCTCCACACCTGGTGGACACAGGAACCAGCAGGTGTTCAGATCATAATAACAAACCTCCACACCTGGTGGACACAGGAACCACAGGTGTTCATATCATCATAATAATAACAAACCTCCACACCTGGTGGACACAGGAACCACAGGTGTTCAGATCATAACAACAAGCCTCCACACGTGGTGGACACCATTCAATGAAATGCAATATAATTCTCAAGGCAAACCACATAAGTTAAATATAACAAAAAGGAGGAGTTTGTATTATACTCCATGTTTGGTGTTTACATATACTTACCATGTCAAACTGATGCAAACTAGGCCTATGGTTTGCTCTGTTTGGCCAAATTTCGCGCGGCTAACAGTGAAAAGACGCCCCTCTTAGTCTGGCCCGCTCTTAGCCAATCAAACGCCTCTAACAGCTATAAGCGCTGAATCATTCCTTTGGCCAAGGCTCTCCACGCCATCTTGTCAGGTTTTCGCTCTGTCTCGTCTAACGCTTTTTTTGGCTATTAAGCGTTTTCATTTGGCCTTATTTTGTTGTATGCGGCTTGCATGTGTATTGTGCTTACATTCTGTGTACTCGTTTCGACTCGGCCCCCTCGATTTCTTCGTATTTTCTACCTCTGAGTCGATCCTGTCTTTCCTTTCTCTGTTGGGAAAGAAACATTTCACATAAAACTCACCAAGTCAGGTACAATTTTCTTTAACAACTATCCCATGTGTACAACGTACAGTCACCTCAACCACAAAGTGAACATCCATACATCATCCGCGTTTCCTTAACACCAAGCACCCATGCACACACAGTCAGACGAATGTATGCACACAAGTGGTGCATACCCTCACACACAGACACAGAAACACTCGAACACACAGAACACACACACAATACACACATGTGCACTCACAAACACACACACACACTGAACACACGCACACAAAAGACAGCCATGACGGAAAGCACACAGCAGCCAGTCACCTCTCTGAGCAGCAGCAGAGGCACAGGACACAGACTGGATGTCACACAGGTCCCCTGTCCAGCCAGACGGGCACTGACAGCGGTACTCATGGGCCACCTGCTCACACACTGCGTCGTTCTGACACAGCTTCTGACTGCACCAGTCCACAAAGTTCTGAAACACAACACTGCTTTTCAGTTCTTTTTCCACATCGGTCCACAAGGTTCTGAAACACACTGTTCCCACCATCACTAAACAAAATTTTTTATTTGTATTTTGTATTTCTTTTTATCACAACAGATTTCTCTGTGTGAAATTTGGGCTGCTCTCCCCAGGGAGAGCGCGTCGCTACACTACAGCGCCACCCATTTTTTGTATTTTTTCCTGTGTGCAGTTTTATTTGTTTTTCCCATCAAAGTGGATTTTTCTACAGAATTCTGCCAGGAACAACCCTTTTGCTGACATGGGTTCTTTTACGAGAGCTAAGTGCATGCTGCACACGGGACCTCAGTTTATCGTCTCATCCGAATGACTAGCGTCCAGACCACCACTCAATGTCTAGTGGAAGGGGAGAAAATATCGGTGGCTGAGCCGTGATTCGAACCAGCGTGTTCAGATTCTCTTGCTTCCTAGGCGGATGCGTTACCTCTAGGTCATCACTCCACTAAATTAGTTACTTTTTTCACTTCAGTCCACAAAGTTCTGAAACACACTGTTCCCACCATCACTAAACAAAATCTGTTACTTTTTCCACACCAGTCTAAGTTCTGAAACACACATGTCACTAAACAATTCTTTTTTTTTTTTCCAGACTGTTCATTTTTCCATACCACACAATCCAGGCTTCCCACAGTTTCACTTTCACTTTCTCCAGGAGGTGTCACTGCATTCAGAAAAATCCATATCTGCTACACCACATTTGCTAGACAGATGCCTGACAGCAGCATAACCCAACACGCTAGTCAGGCCTGCATATGTATTTGTCTTAACTATTGGAGAGGATTTCATCTGCATAATTTTTCTAGAGGACACCACTTAATTTGCAATGGGTTCTATTTCAGTGCGCTGAGTGTGTGCTGCACATGGAACCTTGGTTTATTGTCTCATCTGAATGACTGGATACTCAGTTTGATATTCCAGTCAAACTTGGGAGAAAGGGTGAGACCAGACCCTCATGAATACTGTATTAGCAGATCAGCATCTTAACCATTCTGCCACCTTCTTGTATGTAACCAAACAAAATTCTATATCTTTTCCTGACCGAACTAAAAAATTCCACACCAAACACACAGCCATTTCCACACTAAAGACAAAGCCAAACAATTAACTACGTGTCTGCAGCACCACTGAAGAAAGACTGATATACAAGAGCACAGGAGTACACGATGCACATGCATGGCAATTTGTAAATGAATGACTGAGTGCATGCATGTACACATGGCTGCGAAAGTGAATCAGTCCAGAACAACACATACAAGTATGGCTGTCCACGTGTTGCACAAATGACAGGACTGATCTCCTTAAAATCAGTTTTTACCAATGCACACAAACACACACACCAGTCTCACCTCACACCGGGGGCCAGTGAAGCCATAGGGACAGAAGCAGGAGTATGAGGTGCGGCGGTTAAAGCAAGTGGCACCATTGAGGCAGGGGTTGGAGTCGCAGGGGTTGATGTGATGCTGACAGTTGGAGCCGGTGAAGCCAGGGGCACACACACAGCTGTACTGGTTCACTCCGTCCACACACGTCCCTCCGTTCAGACAGGAGCTGGGGGAAAGGGAAACATGTCCCTTCAATAATGAACACTGTTCAGACAGGAGCTAGGGGAAAGGGAAACATGTCCCTTCAATAATGAACACTGTTCAGACAGGAGCTAGGGGAAAGGGAAACATGTCCCTTCAATAATGAACAGGAGCTGGGGGGAAGGGAAACATGTCCCTTCAATAATGAACAGGAGCTGAAACATGTCCCTTCAATAATGAACACTGTTCAGACAGGAGCTAGGGGAAAGGGAAACATGTCCCTTCAATAATGAACAGGAGCTGAAACATGTCCCTTCAATAATGAACACTGTTCAGACAGGAGCTAGGGAAAGGGAAACATGTCCCTTCAATAATGAACACTGTTCAGACAGGAGCTAGGGGAAAGGGAAACATGTCCCTTCAATAATGAACAGGAGCTGGGGGAAGGGAAACATGTCCCTTCAATAATGAACAGGAGCTGAAACATGTCCCTTCAATAATGAACACTGTTCAGACAGGAGCTGGGGGAAAGGGAAACATGTCCCTTCAATAATGAACACTGTTCAGACAGGAGCTGGGGGAAGGGGAAACATGCCCCTTCAATTATGAACAGGAGCTGAAACATGTCCCTTCA
Organism: Babylonia areolata; assembly: GCF_041734735.1. NCBI lineage: Eukaryota > Metazoa > Mollusca > Gastropoda > Neogastropoda > Buccinidae > Babylonia > Babylonia areolata. The sequence goes on along the minus strand of NC_134889.1, from coordinate 17,736,224 downwards.
ATAATGAACACTGTTCAGACAGGAGCTGGGGGAAAGGGAAACATGTCCCTTCAATAATGAACACTGTTCAGACAGGAGCTGGGGGAAGGGGAAACATGCCCCTTCAATTATGAACAGGAGCTGGGGGAAAGGGAAACGTCCCTTCAATAATGAACACTGTTCAGACAGGAACTGGGGGAAAGTTTTTATAAACTTATAGCCCGCTATAATTTGTTCTACGGGTATAATCTGACAACAGGCATGCTATTTCTTGCTGTATTTTGCTTGTTTTCTTTGTGGATGTCATTATGTGGAGGTGGAAATCGACTTTTTTGAAGGACAAAAATTATTATCTGGACTTTAAATGCCTGCAGTTATCTACAATCAAACCAACTGGGGGAAAAGCCCAGATGCAGAATATATATTCATTTTCCTTCACATAAACGTTTACTTTCTTTCTGTATCTTCCACAGTTTTTGTGCTTGATTAAAAAAAAAAGAAAGAAAAAGATTACACAAAAATCCCTAGCAAGGGGAGAGCACTCTCTGGAGAGGAGGAGGAATCTTCTGGCAGGGGCTTCCAGGACTGGTGGATACAACACTAACTGGGTGTGTAGACTCTCAAATCTCATACATCCATTCACTTACACATGTTCCATCTTTGAACGCAATTTTCTCATTTTGCTTTATTCAGAACACTGTGTGCAGTCTTACGCCTCTCACAATCATCACAACCACTTGAAATTCAGCATACATTTTGATAAAACCCTTATTCATAACTGCACAGAAGAATTTTTGTGTAACTTGTCATTTTGCCAAATTATATTAAATCAAAATAATGAGAATTCCCAATTTCGTTAGTGTAAACAGAGCAAAAATTAAAAAAATAATAACTTTTTTGTTTGTAAAGATATCAAGAAAATGCTGTGCAGTGTTGTAATACACAACTAAAAGAACTGTTTAAAACTTGTTTGGTGTCAATATGTCTGTCCTGTGAAGAATGAGCCTACACACAAAATCAATTATTTTCAAAATGGCCACTGTAACCATTGGCAATCAGTGTTAATTTCATCAAAATGCATGAATATGATTTTATTTTTTACAGCAAAGTTGACAAACCCCCCAAATACATTGAAGAGTGTCATAAACAAAAATTTCTTAATTGGGAGCAAAACATCACCTTAAAAGAACACTCCCCCTTACCTGGTGGTACAGTCATCATCGTTGAACTGGCAGTGAGTGCCGCTGAAGCCGGCCCGACAGGTGCAGGTGAAGGAGTTGACGTAGTCATGACAGATGCCGTCGTTCTGACAAGGGCTGGACGCACATTCGTTGATGTCGTTCTGGCAGTGCCGACCCCCAAACCCACTGACGCACTGACACCTGTAGTCCCCGATCTCGTCAAGACAGGTGCCACCGTTAAAACAGGGGTCTGAAAACACAGGGACGCACAACAATTACCCTAATATAATAACAAATCAATTTAATAAAAATGGTCAAAGGTCCAACAGCCTATCAAGATCACTGAGGCAGTGATTAAAGTTCATATCCACTGTGTCGTGGGCTCAGTCCAATCCTCTCCTTCCATTTGAACTTTTCCCAACCAGTCAGCTACCCATCTACATCTGGGTGGAGTGAGAAAGTTTGGAGTAAAGTGCCTTTCCCAAGGACACAACACAATGCCAGAATGGAGGCCTGAACCCTGATCACTGGTGAACATTGGATCAAAAGTCCCAACACCTGATTCTGCCACAGTGGCTGGTATCTATGATGAACACTGATTCAGTGTTTTTTCTCAAACAGAGCTGAGCGCTTTGCATATACAAAGCTCAATGACTATAAATGACAAAGTAATAAAAACAAATCAATGCACAAAGACCTGATGACACCACTCGTCTGACTCACTTGCAACACACACACACACACACAGCCCCACACATACACACAGACCACCACACAATATAAAAACATTCATAGCATGGATAAAACGCAGTCTGGAACTGCAGTGGACAAAGCTATGGTCAGTGGTGATGGCTGTTCTTGCTTTGAGCACTAGCCACAGAAAAGGCTGCTAGCGTAAATAGAACACACACAAATACATTCTTTTCCTTGATGTTAACTTTTTCTTCTTCAATCTTGTTTTATCCATACATGCATGAACAGTAAAACACTGACCAACTTAAATGAGTGTTCTCAACTGTTGTGACTGATGTATAAAGTAAATTCCCTTCCTCCAAATGAATTGACAGTTCCAGTTTCTCAAGGAGAAATTCATATACGCTATACCACATCTGCTAGGCAGATGCCTTACCAGCAGAATAACCCAACGCACTTTGTCTGGCCTTGAGCACATGCATACATCATTGTGCACCCATCAGAGTGCATCTCTTCTACAGAATTTTGCCAGAGGACAACACTTGCATTGCCACAGGTTCTTCTTCTATGCATCATGTGCGTGCGTGCTGCACGAGACATCATTTATTGTTTGATCCAATTGAACTAGATGCCCAGTTTGATTTTCCAGTCAAACTTGGGAGAAAGGGCAAGAGCGGGAAATGAAACCAGACCCTCATGTACTCTGTATTGGCAGATAAGCATCTAAACCATTCTGCCACCTTCCACCTGACCTGAAATACAGAGACTAAACTTAGCGCAGCATTATCACTAACAATACTGATTTAATACCAAAGACCTCTGACATGTTTGTGTACACAGTTCAGCATACTTTCTTCTTCCCCTATCCAGAAAATTCTCAAAGCTCTAAAACACCAACATGCATGCCAAAAAAACATCCACAGAAACACACACACACAATGTCATATCATAAACACAATTCATTCAACAAGCATTAACCTTTTTAATTGACTGACATGGATTCATACACAGTGCCTATTCTTGATAAGAGACCAAGCTCTAATCTTTACAAACATAGTCATTTGCAGTAGCTGCCTTTAGGTACTCATCATGTGTTTCCTGTGTCATTCTATCAGGCTTGAGTCATTGAGTGGACACACAACGTCATACACTAAACACTCACACAACACCACAAACACACAATGTCACATATAGAACAGTCACACAACATCACACTCACACAACACCACAAACACTCACACAATGTCACACATGAAACAGTCACGCAGCACCACACAGTGACCCAGCACCACACACACTGACCCAACACCACACACTGACACAGCACCACACACACTGACCCAACACCACAAACATACACAACACCACAAACACACACAACACCACAAAAACTCAAACACCACACACACTGACACAACACCACACACACTGACACAACATTATACACGCACAACACCACACACACGGACACAACACCACACACTCTGACACAGCACCACACACTCACACAGCATAACAAACACTAACACAACACCACAAACACTCACAAAACACCACATACACTGACATAACACCACAAAAACTCACACACCACCACAAACACTGACACAACACCACAAACATTCACACATATACTGTGGCACTACACAGGTCCACAGACTGACAGACAGACAGACACAGGGACTGACTTGGCTGACAGTCGTCATGGTTGATTTCACACTGACGTCCCTCGTAGCCCTGTGGACAGGCACACAGGTAGGAGCCCTCAGTGTTCTGACACCGACCCCCGTTCCGACATGGCGAGCCCTGGGCACACTCGTTGATGTCCAGTTCACACAGCGTGCCTGGTGGGAAACATCCACAATGACACATGACACACTGTCACTGTACCCAATCAGAATGACACACACTGTCACTGTACCCTATCAGAATGACACACTGTTACTGTTGCCTATCAGTTTCAAGAAGTGTCAAAGCATGTGGAATGAACCATCATGTAGTAATAAAACTAGAACAACTGCACTTGAATTGCATGAAGTAAAAACCAACCACATAGATGTCCTTAAAAATCATGTACCAATATAGAACCAGTACAGCTGCACTTAAACTGAAAAAGTAAATCCACACTCCGAGATGCATTTGAAATTAGGTGTCAGTAAAACCAGGATAACTGCATTTTAACTGCATTAATCAGACAGACACTCTTAAAAAAAATAAGAAAAAAAAGTAGCAATTGATAAAACTAGGACAACTGCACAAAAATTGCAGTTAGTATAACCAAGCAGAGAGATGCACAAAAAACGAAAGAAAAATATAAAAAGATGTCAGTAAACCCGTACAGCTGCACTCTTAAAAAACAACAAAAGTACGCACCAGTAAATCCAGCAGGACAGCTGCACTCAAAGTCCTGATAGTTGTTGGTGGGCACGCACTGAGCATTGTTGCGACAGGGGCTGGTGGCACAGGGGTTCATCTCTGTCTCACAGTTCTTGCCGGTGAAGGGGACCAGGCAGTGACACAGGTAGTCGCCCACCTGGTCGCTGCAGTGGCCGTGCACACAGGGGTTGCTGGCACACTCGTTGATGTTCCTCTCACAACGCTCACCTGTAAGTCACAACACACACAGGTCACAATGCCCACCTGTAAGTCACAACACACACAGACTGCTGGCACACAACGCCCACCTGTAAGTCACAACACACACGGGTCACAACGCCCACCTGTAAGTCACAACACACACGGGTCACAACGCCCACCTGTAAGTCACAACACACACGGGTCACAACGCTCACCTGTAAGTCACAACACACACGGGTCACAACGCTCACCTGTAAGTCACAACACACACAGACTGCTGGCGCCACTACATTCCGAGAGATCCACACACATTACACTTCATCTGCCACTCCCGTGCCTGACAGCAGCAAAACCCAAAGTGCTCGTCAGGTCTTGAGTCCATGCATGTATATTTGTATTCTTATCTGAGTGGATTTCTTCTTCAGAAATTTGCCAGAGGACAACATTTAATTAAGCTGCCAAGTGTTCTTTTTCACTGTGCCAAAGGTTCTTTCTCAGTGCACCAAATGTGCATTGCACATGAGATCTGTTTTTCATCTCATCCGAATGACTAGACTCTGATTTTCCAGTTCAAACTTGGGAGAAAGGGTAAGACTGGGATTAAAACACAGACTCTCACATACACGGTACTGGTGGATAAGTATAGTAACCATTTTGCCACCTTTCTTCCACACAGTGACAAAACTTCTTCTATCATCAACAACCAGGGTAAAGGTGAAAGGTCCAATGGCCATCAAGGCAGTGAATTGTTCTTTGCTTACCTGTGTACCCTTCAGTGCAGCAATACCTTTCTGCTCCGTGCTTTCCTGTATACCCTTTGGTGCAGAAATACCTTTCTGTTCCATGCTTACCTGTGTACCCTTTGGTGCAGCAATACCTTTCTGTTCCATGCTTACCTGCAGCAATACCTTTCTGGTCCATGCTTACCTGTGTACCCTTTGGTGCAGCAATACCTTTCTGTTCCATGCTTACCTGCAGCAATACCTTTCTGGTCCATGCTTACCTGCAGCAATACCTTTCTGTTCCATGCTTACCTGTGTACCCTTTGGTGCAGTAATACCTTTCTGGTCCATGCTTACCTGTGTACCCTTTGGTGCAGCAATACCTTTCTGGTTCATGCTTACCTGCAGCAATACCTTTCTGTTCCATGCTTACCTGTGTACCCTTTGGTGCAGCAATACCTTTCTGTTCCATGCTTACCTGTGTACCCTTTGGTGCAGTAATACCTTTCTGGTCCATGCTTACCTGTGTACCCTTTGGTGCAGCGACAGACAAAGGAGTTGAGGTGGTCCTCGCAGGTGCCACCATGTTGACAGGGGTTGGACAGACACTCGTTGATTTCTCGCTCACAGCGCCGACCCCCATAACCCTCCGGGCAATCGCACACATACCTGTTGGTAGAAGAGGTCGTTTTCCATACAAGCACTTATCTATGTCAGAAAAAATCTCTCCCTCTCTTTAAATATGTGTACTTTCTTGTCTTTCTGCATTTTTTCCATTCTTAAAAAGAGAGAAGATCTTTCCCTTTCTTTCACATGTTAGCTACCTTCGTTATTTTCCATACTTGATTATCAACTATATTTCCCCTTCTTTCACCTATTAGCAAATTTAATTATTTTCTATACTTTTTTTTATCAACTGTTCACAAGCTTCTTGCTATTCTGGTTCTATTATCTGTCATCCTCCATACCCCCCAAAATGATGAAATCATGAAACTGATGTTACGAGTTCAAAGCATATGCAATACATCCAAATGAGTCCAGCTCTCACTCAAGTTTGTGTTTTACGTTGAAAAACAATCACAATTAGAATTTCTACACATTAACTTAAAAATACAACAAAACTACACTGTGAAGAAGAAAGCATAAATGAACATTAATAAAACCAATAATGAAAATTTATGACACCTGCAACAAAAAATCACTGACAGTACATGAATAGGTTACATTAAATGTCCCAATGTCTTTCACGGTGAAGTGATATCTAGTATCCAGGGCTGGAAATAGGAAAGTGTGGCCCAATCCTCTTCTTGACCATCAAGGCGGTGAAGTGATATCCAACTGGTGACCAGGGCTCAGCATTGGAAAGTGTGGCCCAATCCTCTGCTTGACCATCAAGGCGGTGAAGTGATATCCAGCTTGTGACCAGGGCTCAGCATTGGAAAGTGTGGCCTAATCCTCTTCAATGCCATCAGAGAGTGAAGTGATATCCAACTGGTGACCAGGGCTCAGCATTGGAAAGTGTGGCCCAATCCTCTTCTTGACCATCAAGGCGGTGAAGTGATATCCAACTGGTGACCAGGGCTCAGCATCGGAAAGTGTGGCCCAATCATCCTCTTCCGTGATATAACCTTGCCCACCACAGTCAGGTGCACATTCACACCAGGGTGTGGAGCGAGGAGAGTCATAGTGCAGTACCTTTCCTAAGGACACAACACCATGTCCAGACGGACAGACTAAATACAAAAGTAAGAAAAAGCACCACCAATCCAAGCCAGCACACCAACACCTACTTGTTGACCCCGTCCCGGCAAGTCCCCCCGTTCACACAGGGGTTGGGGGCACACTCATTCTTGTCTGACAGGCACTGGGCGTCATAGTAACCAGGTGGGCACTGGCACCTGAAGCCGTTGACCAGGTCCGTGCACACCCCTCCATTGTGACAGGGGTTGGATGCACATTCGTCCACATCAACTTCACAGTGATCACCTGTTACAGGAGTAACATACCAACCTGGTTAGTTTGCATCCATGTGTAGGTGGCTCAACACTCGGCTTATAACAAAGACTGATGTAAGCTCACAGTTCAGCCAACAGCAATATGAGAGCTGTATGATCAATGCTTTTTCCACTGCAATGGGAATTAGTTTTCAGCTTAGTCATAAGTGAAGGACTATGACTCTCAAACTTGGAGGTAAGACTGCACTGGCTCTTAGTGCTGCAACCTTGGGAGCTGGTTGGCCGTCGGGGACCATCCCAATGCCCAAATGCCCTAAAGCCCTCATGGCCTGGAGAGTGGGGGTGTAACTTGGGCAAGACACTCTCCACAACAAAAAATATAGCGCTGATAATTGGGACAACAGCTGCCTTCTCTGCTGTTAATAATACCAATAACAGTGGGTCCTTCCATAGCACTCTATCCAAAAAATTGTTTTTAAGCTTGTAAGGACATGTATGTGTCTAAACAATCAAAAGGTCACAATAATATGCATCTTAAAATTTTTTACAACAATATGCATTTTAAAGACGTGTATGTATTTAAACAATCAAAAGGTCACAACAGTAAGCATTTCAAAGACGAATGATTTTAAATAATCAAAAGTCACATACAATTATAAAAGTACATTGCATTTTACATTTTGTATGGCATGAGCTCACCTTAAGTCACAACAAACAGGGGTTTCTTTCTCTCAAACGTGGAAGAAAGGGTGAGACCGGGATACACAGACTCTCACAGACACGATACTGGCGGATAAGTGTAGTAACCATTTTGCCACCTTCCTTCCACACAGTGACAAAACTTCTTCTATCATCAACAACCATGGTGAAGATTAAAGGTCCCATGGCTATCAAGGCACTTAACTGTTCTACGCTTACCTGTGTACCCTTTGGTGCAGCAATACCTTTCTGTTGTTCCACGCTTACCTGTGTACCCTTTGATGCAGCAATACCTATCTGTTCCATGTTTACCTGCAGCAATACCTTCTGTTCCATGCTTACCTATGTACTCCTTGGTGCAGCAATATCTTTCTGTTGTTCCACGCTTACCTGTGTACCCTTTGATGCAGCAATACCTATCTGTTCCATGTTTACCTGCAGCAATACCTTCTGTTCCATGCTTACCTATGTACCCATACCCTTTCACAATATCAAACAGAAGCAAAACAAAAACAACAACAAAAACCCCAACCAACTGCCCCAAAACACACACACAAAACCTCCAGTGAATTACCTGTGAAGCCGTCCTTGCAATCACAGGTGTAGTGGTTGAGGGCATCATGACAGGTGGCACCATTCCGACAGGGATTGCTGATGCACTCATTCTCTTCTATCTCGCAGTTTTCACCTGCGCACACAATTAATAGGTATGATTGTATGTCCGTATGTGGTGCACGTGTTATATACATGTGTGTGTGTGTGTGTGTGTGTGTGTGAGTGTGTGTGTGTGAGTTGTCATTGTGTTTTGTATGAAAAAGAGAGACTGAAGGGGGGGTGGCATACCATGAACCAGTTTCAGTGTGTGTGTGTGTGTGTGTGTGTGTGTGTGTGTGTGTGTGTGTGTGTGTGTGTGTGTGTGTGTGTGTGTGTGTGTGTTGTCATTGTGTTTTGTATGAAAAAGAGAGACTGAAGGGGGTGTGGCATACCATGAACCAGTTTCAGTGTGTGTGTGTGTGTGTGTGTGTGTGTGTGTGTGTGTGTGTGTATTTCAGATTCTGAAAACAATCAGAAATAAAATGGTACAATTTCATAAACTTTATATATGTAAAAAAATAAACCCAAAAAAAAAAACAAGCTTAGTCTTTCATGCAATGTGTTTCAGGTAATCAGCATGGACCATCTGGAGTTTACAACTTGTGACAATCCTGCAGCTGAAGACCAGAGGCAGCAAGACCAAAGGCCAGTAAACAAGCCTCCAGCAATTCTGGATTACAACAAAAACATGGGTGCCATGGATCGTCATGACCAACAGCTGCAGCCCACAAGGAAAACCCTGAAGTGGTACAAAAATGTGTGTGTATTTTCTACAAATTGCCACGCTGAATGCACAGATCCTCTACAAAAAAGCAGGCAACAGCAGTACATTCCTAGACTTCCAGAAGGATGCAATTAGTGCCATGATTTTGTGACCAAGACCCAGACACTGCTGAAGATGACCACGCTGTTCGTTTGTGTGGGCGACACTTCACTGATGTCATCCCACATACCCCACAGAAGGCCCGGCTACAAAGGAGGTGCAGAGTCTGCTGGAAGAAAGGGCAAAGAAAGGACATGAGGTTCTACTGTCCAGGCTGCCCCAGCAAACCAGCACTTTGTCTTGAAGACTGTTTCTGCAAGTACCACATACAGTGTTTTTTCTGGCAATAGATGCAGGGTGAGTACACCCTTTTCATTCTTTGTTTGGACTGCTGTTGGAGTCTTATGGACCTGGACACTGTTGCACAGCCTTGACAGTGTGTGTGGTTGATCAAAACAGTCACAAGAAAGACTAGTTCATAACCTGGTTGATGTTGTGCACTTCAGTACTTTTTGAAATATAAACAAATTAAGATCACTGGTGTGTTTTTCTCGGTTTTTTTTTTTTTTTAAATTTCTCAACAAAGGCTATAGCAAAAGGTACTAGCAGTGAAGGGGTTAATACAGAACACTTCTTACGATTTAAAAAAAAAATCTGTTTTTTCGTCTCCTGATGATTCCTTTACTGGATAAAGCATGAAGCACAAGTGAGTCTTGAAGGCTTTGCCTCTTGTTTCTTTAAGAGTGATATTAGATATATGTGTACTAAGGTGTGTGTGTGTGTGTGTGTGTGTATGTGCGTGTACACATGTGTGTGCTGGTGTATATGTATGTGTATGCATGCAGGCTCTTCCCAGATGACACTTGCGAGTGATCAAGTCCTTGAATTAGTAATGCTGTAAATGCAAAGATCTTTTGAGAATGACAATGTGCACAAACATACACACTTTCAAGAACACCAAATAAATATCACACCAACAGTAGTACCTCCCTAAAAAAAAAAAAAAATCCCCCATGCCCCAAACAGCTGCAGGAAGCAAACCTCTGGTGCCTGGCGGACAGCGACACTGGTAGCCATGCTGGTCCTGAACGTTAACGCAGACACCCCCGTTACGACAGGGGTTGGAGGCACACTCATCAATCTCGCTGTTGCAGTGGTTGCCAGTCCAGCCTCGGTCACACACACAGGTGTAGGTGCCAAGGTCGTCCTGGCAATAGCCGTGGCCACAGTCCACTCTTTGACACTCGTCAATGTCGTCTTCACAGTTCTGACCTGTAAACCCTGCAGGCACACACACACAGAATGATCATGGATGAAAGCACCTATCCTCCGTCAGAGACCAAGCTCTAAGCGCTTCACATTCACAGAGTCATTTGTACAACAGACTGTCAACTATGGTAGAGGTTATTATTTTTTTTGGGTTGATTGATATGGATACTTATATTCGAGTTGACTGACAGCTACCAGTAAGTGGTCATCATTTGTTTCCTGTGTCATTCATTCAGGTTTCAGTCATGTACACACACACACCACACACACACTCACACATGTGTATGACTTTTTTGTTTATTTACCCCACCATGTAGGCATCCATACTCTGTTTTCAAGGGTGTACAAGCTGGTTATGTTCTCGTTTCCATAACCCATTGAAAGCTGACGTGGATTACAGGATCTTTAACATGCGCATTTAATTCTTCTGTGTGCGCATACTACAAGGTTCAGGCACTAGCAGGTCTGCACATATGTTGACCTGGGAAATCAGAAAAATCTCCACACTTCAGGCTTGACCCACCAAAATTGTGCTGAGTTTAGAGGAAGGACAAAAGGAACAGAAACAAAACAAAGAGAAAAGTAAATAAAACACAATTATTTTAATAAGGGAATTGGAATAAGCACAACGGCTTTCTTTTTCTTTTCTTTTTTAAACACACAGCCCTAAAAAAGACAGAGGGGGTGGAGGAAAGGAATGTGAGAGAGAAAGGGTAGGGGGAAGGAAGTGTGCAAGTGTATGTGCACAAATTTGTGTATGAACGGGAGTGTATAATGTGTTTGTATGTGTGTAAGTGTACTCCAACACAGTATAAGTGTGTTCATCCATGTACTTGTGTGACATGGTGTGATAAAGATCTCCACAGCCTCTACTTTTGATGCTTTATAATTCACTGATGATGAGTATCCAGATTCACATATGTTATTAAAAAATGATTTTTTTTTTTTTTTTTAAAGGAGAAAAGGGAAGATAAGGGAACTTGACACCAAAAATCCAAACTATTCTTTTACAAATGAAACACCAGAACAAAGAACAAACCAAGCCATGAACCAATCACAATGAAGTCTGGAACAGACATTCGGAGAAAGGTTGTAACTGTGTAGCTGACCATGGGAATGGATGCACTGTTTCAGACATGATGTGGAAACACAAAGCAGTGGCCTTGTGGTACTGCACCCCAATAAACAGAAAGTGTCCACAGGTTCGAGTCTGATACTCTTCCCCCCTGTACTAGAGTGTGAATGGTGGTCTTGGTGTATGTCACGGCGATCAAACAATAAACCAAAGTCCCATGTGCAGCATGGGCTTGTCACACAAAAAAGAACCCATAGCAACAGAAGGGTTGTCCCTGGCAACGTTCTGAAGAAAACTACAATTACACTTACTGACAGAAAAAACCCACCATAACAAAAACTGGGAAATGTGCTGTGATGAAAAAGTAACACAGTACAATATTGAGGACACAGGATGGTTCCTGATGGGTTACCTTGGCAACAGGTACAATGTGTTGTGACAAAAAAGTAACACAGTACACCATGAGGATGCAGGATGGCTCCTGATGGGTTACCTTGGCGACAGGTACAATGTGTTGTGACGAAAATGTAACATGGTACACCATGACACAGGATAGTTCCTGATGGGTTAACTTGGTGACAGGTACAATGTGTTGTGACAAAAAAGTAACACGGTACATCATGAGGACGCAGGATGGCTCCTGATGGGTTACCTTGGCGACAGGTACAATGTGTTGTGACGAAAATGTAACACGGTACACCATGACACAGGATAGTTCCTGATGGGTTAACTTGGTGACAGGTACAATGTGTTGTGACAAAAAAGTAACACAGTACAACATGACACAGGATGGTTCCTGATGGGTTACCTTGGTGACAGGTACAATGTGTTGTGACAAAAAAGTAACACAGTACAACATGACACAGGATGGTTCCAGATGGGTTACCTTGGCTACAGGTACTATGTGTTGTGACAAAAAAGTAACACAGTACACCATGAGGACACAGTATAGTTCCTGATGGGTTACCTTGGCGACAGGTGCAGTTGTAAGCGTTGATGAGGTCATTGCATTCTCCTCCATTTTTGCACGGCCAGCTTTCACACTCGTTGATGTCGTATGCACAGGTGGAGCCCTCGAAGCCTGACACACACAACACACACAGAACGTTCATTAGGTGAGATCATGATCCTTTCATATCAATGTCAATACCAACACACAGAGAACATTCATTAGGTGAGCTCATGATCTTGTCATATCAATGTCAATACCAACACACAGAGAACATTCATTAGGTTCATGGTCTTATCATATAAATGTCAATACCAACACACACTGAACATTCATAAGGTTCATGATCTTATCATATAAATGTCAATACCAACACACACTGAACATTCATAAGGTTCATGATCTTATCATATAAATGTCAATACCAACACACACTGAACATTCATAAGGTTCATGATCTTATTATATAAATGTCAATACCAACACACACTGAACATTCATAAGGTTCATGATCTTATCATATAAATGTCAATACCAATACACACTGAACATTCTTTAGGTTCATGATCTTATCGTATCAATGTCAATACCAACACACACAGTACATTCACTAGGTGAGATCATGATCTTGTCATATCAATGTCAATACCAACATACACAGAACGTTCATTAGGTGAGATCATGATCTTGTCATATCAATGTCAACACCAACACACACAGAACATTCATTAGGTGAGATTATGATCTTATATCAATGCCAATTATAACTAAAACGAAAAGGCTCAGAAAGAGCGATGTGGGGGTGGGGAAGAGAGGGTGAGAGAGAGAAGGAGGGTATGGAATGGGGGTTGAAGAAGAAAAAAAATGGAACTGATCATTCCTGGAAAAGAGGGTAGAAATGGAATAAGCGGAGTCCAAATGAAGTGACCAAGAATTTATTTTTCTAAACAACACATTTGAAAGAAATGGATCCTCATGATACATGTTCATAACAACAATTAACTACACATGGGCTCACAGACACACCTACACAAATGTACAGTGACAGAAATAACTTACCACAGAGGAACCAGGCACATACAGAGAAGAGACACAAGGCAGACATAGAACAGACAGGCAGAGACAGACAAGGCGTATTCAGACAAAGATAGAATAGGTTAGGCAGAAAAGGATAAACAACAGAGACAGACAAGGCATATTCAGTCAAATACAGAAACAGAGACAGAAACCTTGACACAAACAGTGGTGGCCTGACAGAGGAGACAGGCCGACAGACAGACAGAAAGACTGACAGGCAGGTAGGCAGACAGGCTGACAGACAGATAGGAAGACAGGAAGACAGACATACCTGCAGGACAGGAGCACTTGAATTTATTGACTCCATCCTGACACACCCCTCCGTTCAGACAGGGCTGACTGACACACTCGTCAATGTTGTGTTCACAGTTCACCCCTGTGTAACCTGCACAGTACACACACACACACACACACCCCTGTGTAACCTGCACAGTACACACACACCTCCGTACAGACAGAGCTGACTGAAATACCTCTGTGTAAACTGTGGTCAGTTGATTGTCTTGCTTGGGATCATACTATTTGAGTGTCAGTTGATTGTTTAGCCAGGGATCACACTGTTTGAGTGTCAGTTGATTGTGCACAGCCAGGGATCACACTGTTTGAGTGTCAGTTGATTGTGCACAGCCAGGGATCACACTGTTTGAGTGTCAGTTGATTGTGCACAGCCAGGGATCACACTGAGTGTCAGTTGATTGTGCACAGCCAGGGATCACACTGAGTGTCAGCTGATTGTGCACAGCCAGGGATCATATTTGTCATGCGCTTGTATGCCCTGTAACTATGTGGATAAATGCCCTGTAACTATGTGGATAAAAGTATTGCTTTCCTGAGCAAATTTGAGATTTTCAAATCAGATATTGCTAGTAATAAAGACAAAGAAAATCCTGAGCATAATTTTGACACCTGTAACCCCCCCCAAAAAAACCCAAACAAACAACAAAAACCAAAAAAACAAAAAAAAAAAACCAACAAAAAAACAGTAACAACAATAAAACTATGTATCAAAATTAAAAATTCAAGCTTTCTTCCCTAAAGTTGTATTTTGCCAGTAACACAGTTTGCGTACCTGCATAAACACATGTGCATACATACATCCACACAAAATCATACACTCGAAACAACACAAGCATCACACATCTAAACCCACATCCACTAAAAACAGACAACACAGAGAACAAGTCACTCAACAGCAGCACGATACCCACCCATCTCTCGTGTTGCCCCCCTGTCCCCCTCTCCCCACAAGACCTCTCCCCCACCACTTTAATTCAGTCACCCAGGAAGGTTAAATGGCCTGATGTCCTAACGACACATTAAGTTTAGTCCCACAGGAAGGTTAAATGGCCTGATGTCCTAACGACAGTTTCCCACACAGGGGTGACCCATTAGCTGTGTGTGGTAAAGTTCAGCACTGGCAGTCACGGGGTGAAGAGGGTGAAGAGCGGACCCTGCTGCCCACGTCACAAATTGCCTGCATCCTGTCCTGTACAGCTCCCACTTGGCCTGCCTCATCCTCTTTCCTCTCACCTGTATCCTTTAGGGAGCTAACACAGCAGATGTGTCTTCCTTTTCTTTATTTAAAAAAAAAAAGAGACACTAAAGCATCAAGTGTTTTGTTTTTCATTCAATTCTTGTTGAATTTTCAAAAGAAAAAAGGGGACACAAAAAGCATCAAACAAAACACCAACAAGACAAAGTGCAAGTTTTTCTTGTGAGCAAACTGTAGAAGCCTACAACTGTTGCGTCAGCTTAGCTCATCAATGATGATGTCGTTAGCTGACTGCTGACACTGCTTGTTAATGTTATGTTCACTGACTGCAACGTCAGTTATGCTCACTGAAGATATGCTAGTGCCGTCTGCTCACAGACACCACCTACATTTTTATACCATGTATAATGATGTCGTGCCATTTCACTTTTCTTTTGTATTCGCTCTGATATAAGACTGAAGTTGCTCCACTTTTAGAAGGTCCTTGGGCGATGTTACAAAATCCTGAAATGGCACTGCCCCCCACCCCCCTTTCATCCCTCCCCCACATTCCACCAGCCACCCCTCTCTCCTTCCCTCCACCACCCTTTCCAGCTTGTGGCCTTGCTTGGACAGCCTGCACCACAAGTGGAGAAGGGGAGTGGGGGCAGGCAGGCAGGCGAATTAAGACTGTCAAGTGCCAGGTCCCCCTATGTTTGTTTAAGACTTTGTGGTCAATCAGTTCCACAATATCAGTGTGGTTGTTTGACAGCTGTGGGGTTTGATGGCTGGCGTAGGCTGTGATTTGCTTGTGTCAATAGTCCCTTTCTGGGCTTGGTTTAGTCTTTCATTCATTAAAAAAAAAAAAGGGGGTGGGGGTGGGGAAGAGGGGGTGGGTGAGAAAAACAGGTGGCAGAGTGAGTCATGTTTATGTTGGTGCTAATGGGCACACTTCGGCATGGATGACTGTGTGGTGCGTGTGGTGTGGTGCATGCTCCCATAATAATAATAATAATTCATAACTTTTCTATGGTGCGATATCCAGTACTAATGCTGCTCAAAGCGCCTTACATCATTGAGCCAGATATAAACATAACATAAAACATTACAACAGCTCAATCCAATGAGTTCACAGAATGAATAAAAAAGCCCCTTCCTATCTCTGTGGCTGCCTTCACCTCTACACTCCATCTCACTCACTACGATCAGCTTCGGATCCACTCTATTTACGCATACCCAGATTCAAACTCTCGACTGCTGGCCGCCTGTTCTTTCTCTGTCTCTGGACCTTGCAATTGGAATGAACTTTCTCTTTTGCTTTGTCAAGTCTCCACACTCAGCTCTTTCAAGTCTGGCCTTAAAACTCACCTCTTCCCAAAATAGCCTCCCTTCCCTGCCTCTTCCTTGTCTTCAGTTTCTCCAGTTTTAGATTTATGCGTGCATGAGAATGACTGGTGCGAAAGAGCTTTGATTTGTCTATGCACTAGATTCAGCGCTATATAAATACCATTATCATTATTATTATTATGATC
This sequence comes from Babylonia areolata, assembly GCF_041734735.1. Lineage (NCBI taxonomy): Eukaryota > Metazoa > Mollusca > Gastropoda > Neogastropoda > Buccinidae > Babylonia > Babylonia areolata. The sequence goes on along the minus strand of NC_134889.1, from coordinate 17,719,688 downwards.
CACCAAACAACAAAAATATCAAGTAAATAATGCTTAGATTAAAAAAAAAATACACTCCTTAAAAACACACTCACACTCGCACACACACACACATGCACACACTCCTCTAAGCAGTTTCTTATCACCTGTCAATCAGTGTGACTCCAGCAAATACAAAACAAAAGAGTAACGACTAATGGCAATGCATGGTATAAAAAAGACCTGACAAGACAGAAAGTTTAAAGAAAAAATGGCCACTGCTGTCGAAAACTGTGGTCCTCCTTTCGTTTTTATTTTATTTTTGAGGATGGGTGCAGCAACCTTCCATTTAACCAGCCTGGAACCATGTCTTAATGGGATGGCTGCAATCTCCTGGTAATATCAAGGGGGAGAGAGAGCTCAAGTTGCAGGCACACACATATAAACACACACACACACACACTTACACATGCAAATACACACAATCACATGCATCCACACACACTGAATGTTTCACAACATTCCACAATTACTGGAGAAAAGGGCAAGAGGATCTGTGACTCATACAACTGCAGCAATGTTTGATTTAGGGATACCCACGCAGAGAGATTGCATCAACAATTATGATTACCCTTCCCATCACAAACATGTCGCCTATGCAGGCATTTATTCAAATATATGTACACCAGATAAGGGGATGGTTCTAAAATAATAGAAGAGATGTGTGTGTTGGGGGGCAAGGGGGGGGGGGGGTGGAGGAGAAAAAGAGATAGAGTGGGAGAGGGAGAGCCAGTCAGAAAAGGAAATTTAAAAATGAAAGAAAGGGAGAAATAGAAAGAAAAGGAGAAAGGGAGAGAGACAGAGAGGGAGAAGGGGGGAGAGAGAAAAGGGGAGAAAGAAACAGGTGAAAAAAAACAAAAAAACAACAGAAAGAAAAAAGAGAAAAGGAGACTAAAGAGTAATTGAGAAAGGCTGAGGTGGAGAGAGTGGGGTCAGAGAAAGAGAGAGAGAGAGGGGGGGGGGAGGGAGAAAAAAAGAGAGATAAAGATGGATAGAGAGAGAGAGGAAGAGGGAGAATTAGAAAGACAAGAGACTGAAAAATATGGACAGAGAGAGAAAGGGAGGGAGAGAGACAGAGAAAAGAGAGGAGAATGGAGAGAAGATGGAGAAAGACAGAGACAGAAGAGAGACACACACACACACACACACACACAGAGAGAGAGAGAGAGAGAGAGAGAGAGAGAGAGAGAGAGAGAGAGAGATGTGAACAACCATTCTCAGGGTCACATACACACACACACATCCAAACAGACGCACACACAGACCACATACCGACCAACCACAACCAGCCATTATCTGTCATTCAATTACTTATAATGTGCAGACAGGAGACTCAAGATAATCCAAACATAATCTCCGGAAATGAACCTAGACCCTCTCACTCCCCCCCTAGACTGTCAGGGAAAGGGCAAACCCCATCCAGCCCATTACTGCTGTCATGTGACTCCCTTGTTAACCTTTTCTGTCCCCCACCACCTCCCTACCATCCCTCCATAGCCAGGGGTTCGGTGGGTGTTTTTCTTTTTTTTCTTGTGTGTGTGTGTGTGTGTGTGCGCGCGCGCGCGTGCGCGAGTGTGACAAAGAGAGAGAAAGAGAGAGGGAGAGAGGGAGAGAGAGAGGGAGAGAAAGAGAGTATACAGGTCAGCAAGCAAGCAAGAGTGCATATGCATAATGTGTAGTGTGAGAGTGTGTGCATGGAGATATGATGTGTGTGTGTGTTGGAGAGAGAGAGAGAGAGAGAGAGAGAGAAGCATGTATGTGTGCGCTAGTGCATGTGTGTGCACACACGTGTATGACCATGTGCATGTGTATATGTGTGGTGATTCCATGTCACCCATTGACAAATATATTGCCAATACTATGTCAACAATATGGACAACTGTTACTACTTCTAGATATGCAAGCTTAACTATTTGGTTAAAAACAACAACAAAAAAATAACAACAACTAGAATCATCCACTTCCATTGCAACTCGATCCCTCTGCACCCTCTCCCCCCTCCCCTCTTTCCAAGTGTTCTTTCCCAGTCTTCAACTGACGTCAATTTTTAACCTTTCCCATACGGAAAGTATCCGTCACTCTTATTTCGCCTGACAGTTCTCTGCAATTATCTGCCCCTTCAATTGCCGTGCGCCTGTTTGGGTCATGGCTGGCTGTTTTCCAGCGTTTCTTTATCGTCATCTGCTGCACTGCTGGGGTCCGCTTGTGGGTCACCGACTCCCGGTTCCTTTCTCTAGCCCTTTTTCAGAGCGTGTGTCTCCTCTGCTTTCTTTCTCTATCTCTTTTTCAGAGTGTGTGTCTCCTCTGCTTTCTTTCTCTAGCTCTTTTTCAGAGCGTGTGTCTCCTCTGCTTTCTTTCTCTATCTCTTTTTCAGAGTGTGTGTCTCCTCTGCTTTCTTTCTCTAGCTCTTTTTCAGAGCGTGTGTCTCCTCTGCTTTCTTTCTCTAGCTCTTTTTCAGAGTCTGTGTCTCCTCCGCTTTCTTTCTCTAGCTCTTTTTCAGAGCGTGTGTCTCCTCTGCTTTCTTTCTCTAGCTCTTTTTCAGAGTCTGTGTCTCCTCCACTTTCTTTCTCTAGCTCCCGCTTTCTTTCTCTAGCTCTTTTTCAGGGTCTGTGTCTCCTCCGCTTTCTTTCTCTAGCTCTTTTTCAGAGTCTGTGTCTCCACCGCTTTCTTTCTCTAGCTCCCGCTTTCTTTCTCTAGCTCTTTTTCAGGGTCTGTGTCTCCTCCGCTTTCTTTCTCTAGCTCTTTTTCAGGGTCTGTGTCTCCTCCGCTTTCTTTCTCTAGCTCTTTTTCAGAGTCTGTGTCTCCTCCACTTTCTTTCTCTAGCTCTTTTTCAGAGTGTGTGTCTCCTCTGCTTTCTTTCTCTAGCTCTTTTTCAGAGTCTGTGTCTCCTCCACTTTCTTTCTCTAGCTCTTTTTCAGGGTCTGTGTCTCCTCCGCTTTCTTTCTCTAGCTCTTTTTCAGGGTCTGTGTCTCCTCTGCTTTCTTTCTCTAGCTCTTTTTCAGAGTCTGTGTCTCCTCCGCTTTCTTTCTCTAGCTCTTTTTCAGAGTCTGTGTCTCCTCCACTTTCTTTCTCTAGCTCTTTTTCAGGGTCTGTGTCTCCTCCACTTTCTTTCTCTAGCTCTTTTTCAGGGTCTGTGTCTCCTCCGCTTTCTTTCTCTAGCTCTTTTTCAGAGTCTGTGTTTCCTCCGCTTTCTTTCTCCCTATGTCAGAACCTGTTTCCTCCCTTTTCTCTCCACCTCTTTCTTAGACTCTTTCCTCTGCTTTCTCTCCTTTCTGAATCTCTTCCCTTTGCTTTCTTTCTCTCCTTTTTGAATGTCTGAATCGATTTTCTCCTCTTTCAGACTTTGATCTCTTTTCTCTGCTTATCTCCTTTCTTTTTTTCTTCTTTTTAAAAAAAAAACTGATTCTCTTTCCTCGTTCCTCTGCTTTCTGTCCCCTTTTTTTTCAGAGACTGAACCTCTTTCCTCCATTTTCTCAAAATCTTAGTCTTTTCCCTTCGTTTTTTCTCTTTTTTCCCTTCCCTCCACTTTCTATTCTTTCTCAAAATCTCAATCTTTTCCCTTCGCTGTTTCTCCTTTTTCCCTTCCCTCCACTTTATATTCTTTCTCAAAATCTCAATCTTTTCCCTTCGCTGTTTCTCCTTTTTCCCTTCCCTCCACTTTCTCTCCTTTTTAAATCTCTTTCTTCCTCTTTTTCTCCTTGAATCTTTCCTCTGCTTTCTCTCCTTTTGAAATCATATTTCTCTGTTTTCTCTCCTTTTGAAATAATATTTCTCTGTTTTCTCTCCTTTTGAAATCATATTTCTCTGCTTTCTCTCATTTCTTCAGAGTCTGAATTTCCTTCTTCCACTTTCCTTTTTGTGAGTATAAACCCCTCTCCCCCTGTTAATGTCTGTTTGAAGTTTTTTTCTCCCTCCTTTTCGGTCTAGATCTCTCTTCTCCTCTTAATAAGTCTGGTAACCACTTTGCATTTTATCCTCCTCTTTCAGAGTCCAAATCTCTGAGCACACACAGACAGGCAGACAAATGTATAAACGCATGTTCACAGACATGTGTATATGGAATAACTCCTGTGCTTAACTGGTAAACACATGGGCAGGCACGCAAGCATATCTTACAAAATGCTCACAAATTCATGGACACATATACTCAAGCATACACACAGAAACAACAAAGTCTCACCACCATATGCAAATATGCCTACCTTGCACAAAGACTCACTTCACCTAAAATCACAGTGTGTGATTCAACGTTAGACTTAAGAACACACCAAGGCATATTCAAACACACACACACACACACACATGGAGAATTGAACTCCAGCCCTCACCTGGCATACAGAGGCAGCGGTAGGCCCCCCTCTCGTCCAGACATGTGCCATCATTCTGACAGGGGTCCGAGTCACACTCGTTGATGTTTCTCTCACAGCGTTTCCCCGTGAATCCCAGTGGGCAGATACACTGGAAGGATCCGTTCAGGTTCTGACAAGTCCCCCCATGCTCACACACCACTGTCGTTGTTGCTGTTGGGTGGAAAGAAAAATCATTTAATCTTTTTTCCCCATATATTTATCACAATAGGAAACTGAACATCCAATCAAAACAAAAACTGGCTCAAGGTCTGTGGCCTTTCATGCCCTGCTCTCATGGTGACCTCAGTTCTGATCTCCCTCCACTGCTGTGCTTAGGGTGGTCCTGTTAAGGTGGTGTCAGCAGATTGATGGGGACTGTTGTTGGAAAGATGTGGTGGCACAGTCATGGGGACTGTTGTTGGAAAGATATGGTGGCAGTCATGGGGACTGTTGTTGGAAAGATGTGGTGGCACAGTCATGGGGACTGTTGTTGGAAAGATGTGGTGACACAGTCATGGGAGACTATTGTTGGAAAGATGTGGTGACAGATTGATGGGGGGCTGTTGTTGTAAAGATTTGGTGGCAGTCATGGAGGACTGATGTTGGAAAGATGTGGTGGCAGTCATGGGGACTGATGTTGGAAAGATGTGGTGGCACAGTCATGGAGAACTGATGTTGGAAAGATGTGGTGGCACAGTCATGGAGGACTGATGTTGGAAAGATGTGGTGGTACTGTCATGGAGGACTGATGTTGGAAAGATGTGGTGGCACAGTCATGGGGGACTGATGTTGGAAAGATGTGGTGGCACAGTCATGGAGGACTGATGTTGGAAAGATGTGGTGGCACAGTCATGGGAGACTGTTGTTGGAAAGATGTGGTGGCACAGTCATGGGGGACTGATGCTGGAAAGATGTGGTGGCACAGTCATGGGGACTGTTGTTGGAAAGATGTGGTGGCACAGTCATGGGGGACTGTTGTTGGAAAGATGTGGTGGCACAGTCATGGGGACTGTTGTTGGAAAGATGTGGTGGCACAGTCATGGGGACTGTTGTTGGAAAGATGTGGTGGCAGTCATGGGGGACTGTTGTTGGAAAGATGTGGTGGCACAGTCATGGGAGACTGTTGTTGGAAAGATGTGGTGGCACAGTCATGGGGACTGTTGTTGGAAAGATGTGGTGGCACAGTCATGGGAGACTGTTGTTGGAAAGATGTGGTGGCAAATTGATGGGGACTATTGTTGGAAAGATGTGGTGGCACAGTCATGGAAGACTTGTTGGAAAGATGTGGTGTCAGATTGATGGGGGACTGTGGGAATTAAGTGATTTCTGTCATCAGTAGGGGCTTAGTAGGTGGTTTCCTAAGACTCAGACCAGGCATACTGAATGAACACCACCAAACTGACTCAGCAGCAGTATGAAATATGATACGATATGGAAGCTTACATAGCGCCTATCCTTGATCGGGGACCAAGCTCTAAATGCTTTACAAACATGGGGTCATTTGTACAACAGGCTGCTTACCTGGGTAGAGCCGACTGACGGCTGCCAAACGGCGCTCATAATTCATTTCCTGTGTCTTTCAATAAGATTTCTGGCATGCACACATAGTCAGATATTTAACATTCTAAGCGTATGACCGTTTTTGTTTATTTACCCCGCCATGTAGGCAGCCATACTTTGTTTTGGGGGGTGTGCATGCTGGGTATGTTCTTGTTTCCATAACCCACCGAACGCTGACATGGATTACAGGAACTTTAACGTGCGTATTTGATCTTCTGCGCACGTTTACACAACAAAGGGGGTTCAGGCACTAGCAGATCTGCACATGTTGACATGGGGGATCGGAAAAATCTCTACCCTTTACCCACCAGGTGCCATCACTGAGATTTGAACCTGGGACCCTCAGATTGAAAGTCCAAAGCTTTAACCACACAGCTATTGCGTCCGCAGTGCAGAGTATCTTCTGGCATGCAACCTCCTGGTGACCTAACATCAAGAGTTTCCTGTGGACTGCCGATGCTGAGACTGTGGCAAACGAACCTGAGTGTGGCTGTGTAAGGGGGACTCGGAATGAATGGCATGGAGGTAATGCCACTTAAATGGTGCTGATCATGGGGCAGAAAAAAGTAACATCAACAGCAAAGATTTGGGTAACTTGTTTCATAATTGTTACTTACTATGTCTCCTACTGTTTCCATGCAAATGTTTGTGATCATCAGAACCACACCTTTTTACCCAGTCCCATCTGAGAAACAAATCCAAATGAAAAAGAAAAACCAGAATGGAAAGATGAACAGGCAGTTCCACATAAGTCACTGAAAAGGAGCTCAAGAATTGGTCTAATTATAGAAGGATATATCTGAATCATGTTCAGTTTAATTATAAAAGGATATATTTAATTCTAAATCCTGTAACTGCATGGCATTTTTGGTGGACCCTCAAAATGTTGTGGGGTTTTCTTCCTTTCCAGTGAAACATGATGCTCAAGGCAGGAGTGGAACATGCAACATCCATCCATCAGTGTACCATGGTAAAGAGGCCGACGGGTGTGGCTGATGAATGGTCAGAGCGATCCATTCTCCTGGAGTGTTCTGACTTTGATCCCCGAGTTTCAGCACAACAGGTAGATTAGGGGTTGAGATTTTTCCAGTCAGATGGGTTATGGGTTGAGATTTTTCCAGTCTCCAGGGTCAGCATATGTGCAGAGCTGGTTGTGCCTGAATCCCCTTTGTGGGTATACGCACACAGACACTCCAATATATATATGCATGTTAAAGATCCTGCAATCCATGCCAGCGTTCAGAGGGTTGTGTAAAGAGGAAAACACCCAAAATACATCAACCATGACAGATTCAGCAACAAACTGATGTTGGTCAAGTGATGGAAAAAAAAAAAAAAAGAAGAGGAAAAAGATCAACGAAGAAGAAGGAGGATGAAGATGAAGGAGGAGAAGGAAGAGGAAGAGGAGGGGAAGAGGACGAAGAAAGAAAAGAAGAAGAAAGAAAGAAAGAAAAGAAGGAGAATCCATGGACAATGCACACAGACAGGACACTCACTTTCCAGACACTCGTCAATGTCGATGGAGCAGTCAGCGCCCCGCCACCCTTTCTGACATGTACAGATGGGGTCGCCGTCGATGGGGGAAGTCTCACAGGTGGCTGAAGCGTAGCAGGGGTTGCTCATACAGGCGTCTTCCAGGTGGCAACGAAGGCCTGTTGGATTCCATGAGAAGTCAACACAGGTAAAAATGTTATTCACCTTTTCTCTAGATAGACAGCTGCAGCTAAAAATTTTAGTTCACCTTTCCCAACTAACAGAGATATATAAAAACACTATTCACCTTTTCCACGCAGATTAACATCTGTTGTTAACAATTTTCCATGCAACAGAGACACAGATAAAAAATACTGTTCACCTTTCCCATGCAATAAAGAGAATACCAGTGTTCTGAGCAAGGTCTGCAGATGGTTTGTTTGCTTTTTTTCTTGGTCTTCTGGCACAATTAAGAAAGAAACAAAACCCCTTTTCCCTCCTCATGATTTTAGCTAAGCAGGGCAAACCGATAGGCCTGGTTTGTATCAGTATGACATGGTACAGTATATGACACCAAACATACGTTATCAATTCACATCATTCTTTTTATCACACACAAATAATATTCACAAGACACACACTACTTTTGCACACGCACGCACACACACACACCACTATCATACACATATACACAAATAATATTCACACACAAGACACACACAACTTTCACACACACACACCTCTCTTGCCACGCGGACACTCGCAGATGAAGTAGCCCACACGGTCGTGACAGGTGCCCCCGTTGTAGCAGGGGTTCATGTAGCAGTCGTCAATGTTTTCCAGACAGGTGAGGCCGGTCCAGCCATTGACACACACACACTGGTAGCCCCCCACCTTGTTCAGACAGGTGCCCCCGTTCTGACAGATCCGGGGGTCCTCTGTGCACTCGTCCACGTCCTGCTCACAGTACTGCCCTGCACACAGCACAACAGGGGACTCCGTCAGGGTGGTGAAATGGGTTCAGACACACCAGGGGGCTCCATCAGGGTGGCAGAATGGATTCAGACACATTAGGGGCTCTGTCAGGGTGACAGATTGGGTTCAGACACACCAGGGGCTCTGTCATGGAGGCAGAATGGGTTCAGACACACCAGGGGCTCTGTCATGGAGGCAGAATAGGTTCAGACATACCAGGGGCTCTGTCAGGGTGGTAGAATGGATTCAGACACACCAGGGGCTCTGTCAGGGTGGTAGAATGGGTTCAGGCACATCAGGGGGCTCAGTCAGGGTGGCAGAATGGATTCAGACACACTAGGGGGCTCAGTCAGGGTGGTAGAATGGATTCAGACACACTAGGGGGCTCAGTCAGGGTGGCAGAATGGGTTCAGACACACCAAGGGCTCTGTTAGGGTGGCAGAATGGGTTCAGACACACTAGGGGGCTCAGTCAGGGTGGCAGAATGGGTTCAGACACACCAAGGGCTCTGTCAGGGAGGCAGAATGGGTTCAGACACACCAAGGGCTCTGTCAGGGAGGCAGAATGGGTTCAGACACACTAGGGGGTTCAGTCAGGGTGGCAGAATGGGTTCAGACACACCAAGGGCTCTGTCAGGGAGGCAGAATGGGTTCAGACACACCAGGGGGCTCCGTCAGGGTGGCAGAATGGTTTCAGACACACCAGGCGGCTCCATCAGGGTGGCAGAATGGGTTCAGACACACCAGGGGGCTCCGTCAGGGTGGCAGAATGGTTTCAGACACACCAGGCGGCTCCGTCAGGGTGGCAGAATGGGTTCAGACACACCAGGGGGCTCCGTCAGGGTGGCAGAATGGGTTCAGACACTTCTCTGCCAATACAGTGTACTGCATCCCCAGTCTCCTGAGGCCTTACCTGTGAAGGTAGGACGGCAGTCACAGCGATAGAAGCCTTACCTGTGAAGGTAGCAGAGCACTCACAGCAATAGAAGCCTTACTTGTCAAGGTAGGAGAGCAGTCACAGTGATTGAAGCCTTACCTGTGAAGGTAGGTGGGCAGTCACTATGGTTGAAGCCTTACTTGTGAAGGAAGGAGAGCAGTCACAACGGTTGAAGCCTTACCTGTAAAAGTAGGAGGGCAGTCACAGCGGTATCCCCCAACCAGGTCCACACAGGTACCATTGTGACAGTTGTGGTTCACGCAGTTGTCAATGTTCGTCTCACAGTTTCTGCCACGGAAACCTGAAACAACCAACCAATCACGTTTCTTCACAATCTGTTTGCCTATACACACATACATACACAAACACCAAGGTAAACAACAATACCAGGTTTTAGGTTGACAGTTGACAGTCATCCACTTTACAGGTGTATCATTGGGCAGTGAATGTCATGAGGTCTCCAACGGGAACATATGGACCACACAGATGACAATCATCCACTTTATTTTACAGTCATCCACTTGACAGGTGTATCATTGGGCAGTGAATGTCATGAGGTCTCCAATGGGAACAATGGGACCACACAGTTGACAGTCATCCACTTGACAGGTGTGTCATAGGGCAGTAAATCCCATGAAGTTCCAATGGGAACAATGGGACCACACAGTTTACAGTCATCCACTTGACAGGTGTATCATTGGGCAGTGAATGTCATGAGGTCTCCAATGGGAACAATGGGACCACACAGTTGACAGTCATCCACTTGACAGGTGTGTCATAGGGCAGTAAATGCCATGAAGTCTCCAATGGGAACAATGGGACCACATAGTTGACAGTCATCAACTTGACAGGTGTGTAATAGGGCAGTAAATGCCATGAAGTTCCAATGGGAACAATGGGACCACACAGTTTACAGTCATCCACTTGACAGGTGTATCATTGGGCAGTGAATGTCATGAGGTCTCCAATGGGAACAATGGGACCACACAGTTGACAGTCATCCACTTGACAGGTGTGTCATAGGGCAGTAAATGCCATGAAGTCTCCAAAGGGAACAATGGGACCACACAGTTGACAGTCATCAACTTGACAGGTGTGTCATAGGGCAGTAAATGCCATGAAGTCTCCAAAAGGAACAATGGGACCACACAGTTGACAGTCATCCACTTGACAGGTGTATCATAGGGCAGTAAATGCCATGAAGTCTCCAAAAGGAACAATGGGACCACACAGTTGACAGTCATCCACTTGACAGGTGTATCATAGGCAGTAAATGCCATGAAGTCTCCAATGGGAAAAATGGGACCACACAGTTGACAGTCATCAACTTGACAGGTGTGTCATAGGGCAGTAAATGCCATGAAGTCTCCAAAGGTAACAATGGGACCACACAGTTGACAGTCATCAACTTGACAGGTGTGTCATAGGGCAGTAAATGCCATGAAGTCTCCAAAAGGAACAATGGGACCACACAGTTGACAGTCATCCACTTGACAGGTGTATCATAGGCAGTAAATGCCATGAAGTCTCCAATGGGAACAATGGGACCACACAGTTGACAGTCATCCACTTGACAGGTGTGTCATAGGGCAGTAAATGCCATGAAGTCTCCAATGGGAACAATGGGACCACACAGTTGACAGTCATCCACTTGACAGGTGTGTCATAGGGCAGTAAATGCCATGAGGTCTCCAATGGGAACAATGGGACCACACAGCTGACAGTCATCAACTTGACAGGTGTGTCATAGGGCAGTAAATGCCATGAAGTCTCCAATGGGAACAATGGGACCACACAGTTGACAGTCATCCACTTGACAGGTGTGTCATAGGGCAGTAAATGCCATGAAGTCTCCAATGGGAACAATGAGACCACATAGTTGACAGTCATCCACTTTACAGATGTGTCATTGGGCAGTGAATGTCATGAGGTCTCCAATGGGAACAACAGGACCACATAGTTGACAATCATCCACTTTACATGTGTGTCACTGGGCAGTGAATGTCATGAGGTCTCCAATGGGAACAACAGGACCACATAGTTGACAATCATCCACTTTACATGTGTGTCACTGGGCAGTGAATATCATGAGGACCACCCAGTTGACAGTCATCCACTTTACAGGTGTGTCATTGGGCAGTGAATATCATGAGAACCACAAAGTTGAATCATCCACATTACAGGTGTGTCATTGGGAGTGTTGCTCAAATTTCCTGACCAACATAGGTATGTATATGCATGACGAATCTCTCAAACCTGGTCAATGCTGGGATTTATGTTATAAAAGGAAGCATAGAGAACAGCTTGGTTGTCACATGGTCCAAAACCTAATCAACCTCCAATACAGCAGCATCATCAACATCAATCATTAAAGGCCATAATTCTGTGGCCTTTCATATGACACATGGGTTGGGACGGCAAAAAAACAACAAAAACAAAACAAAAAAACTGCGAAAGGAAATTCTGTGGGAAAGTTACGTTAAAAAACAACAACAAAAAAACCACAAAAAAACAAAAACAAACAAACAAAAACAAAAAACAAAAAAAAAGGGCATTTAGGGCATTAAAAAAAAAAAAAAAATTTTAAAGTGGGGTTGGGGGACAAAATCTGTCCAGCAACCTCCTGGAGGTTCCACTCTTGGTTCTCCACAGAAGAGGTACAATGTTTGCAATCTAATCTTTACCTGGTTGTGATGCCACAACACACCTTTTCTCGATTTCATCAATTCATGGATAACGTCATCTCCCGCTTGCTGTCTCTCTCTCCCCATCTCTCAGGATTTACAACAGCTCAGCTACATTCTTGCGGGGTTGGTTACAGCCAACTCACCTTCCAGTCCTTTCTGTTCAGAATCAAGACTACAGGAAGGAGCAGAAAGAACAGAACTAGATCCATGCACATGCAAAGGAGAGAGAGAGGGGGATAGGGAGAGAGAGAGGAGGGGGGAGGGAGAGAGAGTGACAGAGATAGAGATAGATAGAGAGAGAGAGAGAGAGAGAGAGAGAGAGAGAGAGAGAGAGAGAGAGAGAGAAAGGGGGGACAGAGAGAGAGCAGGGCGGGTGAGAGAGTGTATGTTGGAAGGGGGGTGGGGTGGAACAGAATTTGATAAACTGATTTTTTTAAAAAGATGATCTTGCCCACAAAAAGGAAGAGAAAAAGTCAAAGTAAAAGAATTAATAAACAAAACATGACAATGAAAAAAGAAAGAGAGAAAAAAAAAGGACATCAAGAGAGAAAGAGAGAGGGCACACACTTATGCATACAGTGACACTCACTGACTCACACACACACACACACTTACTCACACAGACAGACAGTGGAGGGTTTCCAAACAAACCCCTCTCCAAACCATGCTGGTCCTTAACCTCCCAAACCCACCCAACAAATAGCTTCCTGTCCCGCCCCAACCTCATACCCACCATAACTTTATACCCTGCAAAGCCTTTAATTCCACCCCATGTTGACAGCTACCAATTTGACAGTCACTCCCACCCAGATCAGACTGGCAGATGGAGTTTGATTTCCAGTTCTTGACACTGGACTGACCTGATTACACACTGCCTGAGCGAATGAATTGTCATTCTGGTGATCTACTTGTTCTGTGCGTGCTACTGACTTCATGTGTGACTGTTTAACTTCATATCTTTTTCTTTATTGAAAATTAAAGTCTGCATGTAATTATTTTTTATTCATTTTTTTTTGTGTGTTCAGTTATTTTGTTAATTTCATCTATTTATTTACTAAAATATCAACTGCTTGTATATAGACTGTTAAATATATTGAATCTTTTATTTTAGATATTGTAAAATGGATTATATTTTTTCCATATTTTTTGTGCATTTGAATACTGCATTTCTTATGCTTAATGACCATTTATTCCTTTTTGGAGTGCATTAGAATACTTTTACATGTACACTGTACATGTACTAATAAGTCCCATGCCTATTCATAAAACATGAAGCTAATTTTGTTGTTGTTTTTTGTCCTTTCTATTGTTATGTTGTTGTTCTTGCTGTCTAAATATGGCTTGTTTTTGCTGGATTTGTTTTGAAAATGATGTTCCATTTTATCATGAGATTTACCTTTGTTTCAACATTGATTGTAATCCTGCTTGTATCTGACCAATAAATATATAAACAAACAAATGAATAAAAATGATGAAATCTGATGAAAAATCTTCATTTGATCAAATTATCACTTTATTATCTCTTATGAGAACTTGCCATGTGGTCATGTAGCTCATAATACATAAGGCATTCACTAAAAAGACATGCTCATGTTTTTTTAAATGCATTAGAAGACATAAAACAATACTGAATATCAAAGAAAAAACGTGAAAACCAACTGGTGGGTGGGGAGGGGGGAAGCTAGCCATCACTGGTATTCAACAACACACACAAAAACCAACAACAACAACAACAACAAAACCAGCAACAAGCAAAACACAATCCAACAGAGTCTGTGCCATCAACTGTGGCTTGTTATCAACTCAGAGATAAACAGACACCTCATGTCTGTCTGGTCTGTCAGCCTGTCAGTGTGTTTACAGTTCTGGGGTCTCTCTCTACAGGGGTCTCTACACACAGCTGCAACACAGGGTCAGATAAATTGTCAGCAATAATAAAACTGGTATCAAAATGTCATACATGTTGCCATAGAAACTTAACAGTTAACTATAACTGTTGCCACAGAAATTTGACAGTAAGCAGCTGTGAAAAAAGGAAGAAGAGGGGGCAATGGGAGGGGGAGGGATGGGAGGGTGTTGGGAGGGGGGTGTTGGGGGGGAGACAGATGAGTAACAAACACTGAAAAAGCATACAATTAACTGATCCATCTCTATTAATTGATGTTCAGTATACTGCAATATGATTTATTCTGACATTTGCACCAAGCTGATTTTAAAGTTAAAAACTTTATTATTATTTTTTTTTAATCCTATCTATCCCTGCCACTGCATTTCATAGTGTGTGTGTGTGTGTGTGTGTGTGTGTGTGTGTGTGTGTGTGTGTGTGTGCATGCATATATATATATGCTTGTGTGTGTGTGTGTGTGTGTGTGTGTGTGTGTGTGTGTGTGTGTAGCTATTTTGGCACTGGTACAGTACCAGCCATTGAACCACATACAAACAAACACCCAACAAACACCCACAGATGATGTAAGTGAGAGAGCATGTTCAACAGTTGCTACTGTTCAAGTACTGGAAAAGCCTTGATGTATAGCTAGCCTTGACTTTGATTTGACCTGTGCCATGGAATGAACAGAAAGAAAGAAAAGCGTTCTTATGGTGAACCTGTAGGTTAAACAAGTGGGATATAACTATAAGCTGAACATGCCAGAAGTGTACATTCCCAGCTTGTGGCTAACACACAGCAACAACACAATGGATCATTTTTACCTGGAGTGTGGGACAGATGACTGCGTGTGTGTGTGTGTGTGTGTGTGTGTGTGTGTGTGAATATGTGCACATGCTCATATGCATGAGTGCATGTCATGTCATTATTTGGCAGCTGCAGCAAGAGTGTGCCAAATATACATGCTGCACTAATCAATTAAATCCAGTTTCACAAAGGTATAGTTGTACAATTCAAAGTCAAAGTACATGAACAAAAACCTGGTGGTGTTAACCTATCTCTGAAACAGATATTATCATGGTTGCTACTTTCTGAAGAGACTGATTTACATTACAATAAATATCAATTCAGTACAGTACAGACCACATGTTCAATACATGAGGATGAAAACATAAAATCACCATCACACAAACATAAAAATAACAATATACATACAGTACACTGTGGGACAGAGGCAATGCTCAACAGGATAGATCACCAACACAATGCAAAGGAGGCTTGATCAGTCAACTGGTTTTGAATGTACTTGTGAAAAGATCTGGTATCTTCTAATTTTGAATCTGTTTATGAAAAGATCTGGTATCTTCTAATTTTGAATATGCTTATGAAAAGATCTGGTATCTTCTATTCTAAATTCTGTTCATTCATGGGTAATTAACCTTAACCCACCTGGGATATTATCCTTAACCCACCAGGGATACTCCCCTTAACCCACCAGGAATATTATCCTTTACCCCCCAGGGATATTTCCCTACACCCAAAAGGGATACCACCCTTAACCCACCAGGGAAACTAACCATAACCCACTAGGGATACTATCCTTATCCCACCTGGGATACTACCAGGGATACTATCCCTATCCCACCAGGGATACTACCCTTAACCCACTAGAGATACAAATCCAGGACCGGCAGATTAAAAGTCAAATGTTCTAACCATTTGGCTGTAGTTGTGGCCATTGTACATACAAACATATGCATGTCCAATTAAAAACATTTTAACACTGACACTTGCACGGCATGCTAATGAATCCAATGTTCTCTTTCCACTTGTAAGCCTGTAAATCAATTTGCCCCTGGGCTTGTCAGTGCATGGTGTGAAGGGTCCTGTCAGCCCTGTCACACTGTGTGACATAACCCAAGGCCTACAGGTACACAATTGACACTTTGGTCATGGTGCCTGTCAGCTGATATGGCTGCCTGTGGGCCATGATGGTTACAAACCATTTCCATCCTTTCTGCTCTGAACGTGTGTGTGTTGTGTGTGTGTGTGTGTGTGTGTGTGTGTGTGTGTGCATGCGCATATGTGTGTGTGTGGATGTGTATCCATGTGTGTTTTGCATGTGTCTGCGTGTGCATATGTGCATGTGTGTTGGGGCATGTGTATGGTTGATGTGGTTTGACATGGTGTGATGTGGATCATGTGTGTAAGTCTGTAAGCTAACACCACCACCCCATATCAAATCACACCACTTTGGATCCAAGAACAAACATATTCAGAGATTACCACCACCCCATATCAAATCACACCATTTTGGATCCAAGAACAAACATATTCAGAGATTAAAAGGCAGACCCTAACATAAAAACAGAGAGAAGAGAGAGAAAGGGGAGGGTGGGGGTGGGGGACAGAGAGAGAAAGAAAAAGGGACAGAGAAAGAGAGAGAGAGAGAAAGAGAGAATTGGAATAATATTTAGTGTTTACCCTGTGGCTTTTAAGTGCACTTGATAATACATGTGATATGAAAATGACACAGAAATATTTTAAAAGACATCAAGATGAACCCCCCCCCCAAAAAAACAAACAACAACAAACGTTCTTGAAAACAGTGTGACACTCACAAGTCGCACACCTTTCCCCACCTCACCCACTACCCTGCCCCCCACCCCCCAACCCCCTTACTCCCCCAACCACACACACACACACACAAACTGATGCACACTGAAGCACAAAAGACAGTTTGGAAGGATAAGAAAATACAGATTAAAACAGTGTTGAAACAAATGTGTTGAACCTGGTCCACACCTGCTCTGGTGGAAACATTATCTGGGTCTCTCTACCTGATTACCCTATTTTTGATCCTGTGGAAACATTATCTGTGTGTATAACTATGTCTACACCTGATCTGCTGGAGGGATTGTCTTGTGTCTAACATTATCTTATTACAGAATAAAACTCCACAAAATACTAAGCTTTCAAAATTGTCAACATCATGAGACATGCAAGCAGACGAAGGGATGAAACTAAACATTCCAAGTCAAAGAGCAAGTGAAACCTAAACCAAAGCAAACAAACAAGAAACCAGAGAACTGAGTATCAGTATCACCATCTGACACAACCTTCCTCCACTTGGACAACACATCACAGTGAGGGGAAGGGATGAGGCAGCAGGTAGTAGAAAATCAGGTAAACAAGTTAATCCCCCCCTCCTCCTTGCCTACCACCAGTAGACCTGTTCACCCCCCCTCACTCCTCCTCCAGGTCCATAAAGAGCCAACAGTGACTGACACCACACTCCATGACCCAGGGGGCCTTTGTCTGGCTCTGGATGGCCACCATCAACCTGGATCCGCTTCATAAAGCCAGAAAAGCAAATGGAAAGAAAGAAAGAAAACAAAAGAAAAACTGTTGTAAAAATACAAAATAAAAGATGAAATAGAAAAGAAAGATAAAAAATCAAAGAAAGGGTAAGCGAGAAAAACAGAAAGAAAAGAAAGGAAGGAAAGAAATAACTTAAGAGAAGAAAAACAGAAAGAAAGAAAAAAACAATTAAATGATGTTTAAACCAGATCAAGTGTGGATACTCAGAAGCACAAAATATTGTTTACACCAGATCAAGTGTGGATACTCAGAGGCACAAAATAATGTCTACTTAGATCAAGTGTAGATACTCAGAGGCACAAAAATAATATTAACATCAGATCAAGTGCACATATTCAGAGGCACAAAATAATGTTTACACCAGAACAAGTGTCTCATGTTGAGACATATGATAAAAAGACACATGAATAAATGATTGTGCTTCATAAAAAAAAATGATCAGAATTGCCTGTCCAGTCAAACACACAGATGCAGAAAAAAAAGATATAAAGACAGATAAAGATGTATAACAATCATTTCTTTTGATACATGTATCCCAGGCATGTTCTGATAAAAGCTGTGTGTGTGTGTGTGTGTCTATGCACGTGTTCTGTGTGTAGCTGTGTGCAATGAATCTAATGAATCCTTTGTTTTGTTTATGATAACTGGGTGGTGTAATTCCCAACTCCCCCTTTCCAGCCGTTTTCCATTTCATTCCTCTCTTTCATACACATACTCAGAATTTTCACGGGAAAAAAAAAACAAACAAAAAAACACACACCAAAACCAGGACCGAAATACTCACATAACACCGCCCAGAAGAGAAGCAGACGACAGGCGACCCAGTAGGGGGCGCTAATCCTCCCTGACCTTGCCATGGCTGCACGTGGTGGTGGAAGCACGAGCGCTTTTGCGTCACACACATGTACGATGCACGGAGACTGGGTTACGTGTTTGTCTGTAGCAGCGCTCCACAATTACGTCATTCTGTCTGCATTGTCATTTCTTGACTGACACCGTCGCTTCTCTGATCGGGAATCCACTGCGCACGGTTCATTGTGTTCTCTTTTTGTTTTGTCCCTTCTTTGCGAAGTTTTCTTCTCTTCTCGCCGACTTTTCTCTCTTCTGATGTGGAATATTTTTTGGTTCAAATATTATTCGTCACCCAACCACAATCCGACGGTCTTTTTCGATGGCCTATGGTTCCACAGAATAATCCTATGCGACGATGCACGAAACACACACATACATTTCTTAGAGACGAAGTTGAAAAGTGGGGAATAAAAATGAAGGGCATTTCCACCCTTGATAGCCACGTCCCCAATGCTATGAACACAATTATAGTGAATCATTTGCCAAGTTCTGCATTTTTTGGGTCCTCAAAAGAATCGATCGATGATGCTTAACACACAGACACCCACACACCCACACACCCACAACCACCCCACCTTCCCTCTTCACCTCCTGTCCCACTCCCCTCCCCCACCTCCCTTTATTTCATTCTATATCATTTCTTTTAATCTAATGTCACTTAAAGTGATGAGACGTTAAATTGAAGACCAGTGCTCGTACAACTGCTACCACTACTACTGCTGCAACACACACACACACACACACACACACACACACACACTTTTCAACACAGGCCTAATAAAAATAAAATTTAGCGGACTGAGGAGATTATCGAAGGTTCGTCGGGTCTCTAAAATCTGTTCCACCAAACAGGAGCAGACAAGTGCGCCCCGTTGTCCTATATGGCCCCTGAACATTTGTGTCTTTTCGCTTGGTATTATATCTATAGGCTATTTGTTTTCATTTTCATATCCATTATCATAATCATATCATGGGAGGGGGGGCCAGGGATAAGTTGAGGGAACGTTGACGATTTCTCCAAATAGTTTTGAGCTGGGAGAGAGAGAGAGAGAGAGAGAGAGAGAGAGAGTGATAGAGAGAAGGGGAGAGAGAGAGAGAGAGAGTGTGTGTGTGTGTATGTATGTATATATATATATATATATATATATATATATAGAGAGAGAGAGAGAGAGAGAGAGAGAGAGAGAGAGAGAGAGAGAGAGAGAGAGAGGCATATCTAAAGCAATGCATGAGCAGAACGACAGATGGTTATAAATGTCGGCGTACTATGGATGGGTAGAGGGTGCGAGTAGAAGTGAAGGGTTGGGGGCTTAAGAAAGAACAAATACAGAAGAAGGAAAAAGACAGAAAAAAAAAAAAAATCTCCACAAGGCATTTCCAGTCACACACTGCTCTCAACACCGTGGCGGCAATAAATTGGCGGCGGCCGACGTCTGTCCCTCGCATAACTGGCGCATTGTGTAAGTTTTCTATATCCCCCCTGAGGTATGTGTGAGGCACACTGAGACTGAGACAGCTGAAACCCTTGCATACGCTTCTCGTCTCGTTGTCCACAAGGTTGATGACCCCCCCCCCCGGCCCCCCTTCCCAATCTCCAGCCTCATCCCCTCGTGCTGAAACACATAGCGAACTCAAGAGAGCGACTCGCCGTGTGTAATTCAACCAGGGCTCGGGGCTAACTGATTGTTTTTGATTAGATTGTGTCCTATGGAACGCTAGCGCTCATTATATGTATTATATTGCTGCCTCACCGAAGGCTGCGACAATGGAACACACACACACACACACACACACTCACACACACTGTGAGAAGATGGGTGACGACACAATGCACTTTCACACAAAGAAATAGTTTAAAAAAAATTACACTGCTGAAATGAATCAACAGCAATTTACCACATGGAGAAGAAAACTACCATGTTGCAACATATTTCGACAAATATTTAACCAACCAACCAACCAACAACTGACAAATGGCAAAGCACCGTTTTGAATAAGACCGCACTTGAGTGTGTGCAAACACAAAAAGCCATGACACTACGTTATGTAAAAGCAATGAATACCAAAATCGACATCTTCGTAACACCACAGAGACTGCAGACATGCTGTTGCACAAAGGAGACCGAACACAACCATCACTGCCAAAGCAGACACCAAAATCTCCACATTTCAAACCAATTTATATCATATACGAAGTTGAATCTGCCCATATCGAGCTGGACTTTTCAGGTAGCTGGGACAGAACTGATCTGACCAGATCATCGATTTTCGATCCCGCAGTCATCGCGACCAACAACATCGCGTTTACTCTGCAGCATCCCTCTGCTGTTTCGCAGTCATCAACAACAACATCATCATAACGTTCATACTGCACTATACCTCTGCTGTCTTGCAGTCATCAACAACATCATTATCACGTTCACACTGCCCCATACCTCTGCTGTCTTGCAGTCATCGCCAACAACAACATCATCACGTTCACACTGCCCCATACCTCTGCTGTCTTGCAGTCATCGCCAACAACATCATCATCACGTTCACACTGCCCCATACCTCTGCTGTCTTGCAGTCATCGCCAACAACAACAACATCACGTTAACTCTGCACCATACCTCTGCTGTCTTGCAGTCATCGCCCACAACAACAACATCACGTTAACTCTGCACCATACCTCTGCTGTCTTGCAGTCATCGCCAACAACAACAACATCACGTTAACTCTGCACCATACCTCTGCTGTCTTGCAGTCATCGCCAACAACAACATAGCGTTTACTCTGCAGCAGCTATCTGCTGTTTTGCAGTCACCGCCAACAACATCACGTTTACTCTGCAGCATCATCTGCTGTCTTGCAGTCATCACCACCAACAACTGTCAACATCATCACGTTCACTCAGCACCGTTCCTCTGCTGTCTCGCGGTTTGTGCGCCCCTCTATCGCACAGCGTCTGTCCCGGGACATACAGACAGACAGACTGACATACAGACAGACAGACTGACACCAGCAGGCAGACCAAGGAAAGGTTGAGCAGCCTCCTCCCCTCAGGTTGTCATCCGACACCACACCACAGCTGATACACCAGCTCACACAGCGCTGCACGAGGGGCTCTGGTTACGTGGAACCACCACCGTCACCGTCACCATCACCAGCATGGCTCCACTGCTGCCCTGTGTATTTCATGGGACTTTCTGCAGCTATGAGAAACCACCACCACCACCACCACAGCCAGCATGGCTCCAATGCTGCCCTTTGCATTTCACGGGACTTTCTGCAGCTCTAAGAGGTTGAATTTCTGCAACTCTGAGAAGTGAACTTTCTGCAACTCTGAGAAGTCGACTTTCTGCAGCTCTGAGAAGCTGAGATACTGCAGCTTTAATAAGTTGCGTTTCTGCAGCTTTTAAAAGTTGAGTTTCCACAGCTTTGAGAAGCTGAGTAACTGCAGCTTTGAGAAGATTTATTGAAACTACCCTGCCCTCTTTCTCTCAAATTTCAGAAAGTTAAGGATTATGCTGAGCAATGCATCCCTACATGATTTATATTCTGTTTGCTTGTTTGTTTGTTTTTATTGTGAGTGTGTGTGCATACCACTGTACACATGTATTTGTGCTCATGCATGCAAGTGGGCGCCTTATTTCAACAAATTTTCAGACACTGCAAAAACAACTTTTTTTCAGCCTTCAATTTAAACAGTAACAATCAATTCCCTGCATATGTTCCAGTACAAACAAGCATGTGTGTTCACAGAAAAAAGGGAGTTGTGCAAACATGCTCACTTTCATACAATAACTCGGGAACAAAAACAAAGTTACATTACTCAGCGGGCCTTCTTCGTTCAGCGGAGTTTGACTGACTGAGGGGTGTGGGGGGTGAGCATGTATGCTTGAGAGAGAGAGAGAGAGAGAATGTGTGTGTGTGTGCCTGTGTGTACGAGTATGTTTGTGTGCGTGCATGCATGATCAAGTCTCTGTGTGTCTATTTTTCTGCACGTCATTAGGTTTACAGAAAACGTAAATCCTGTCAATCTCTTAATGATGGTCCAACACACATGCCCCATTCACCATGAAGATCTCACCACCAAAAAAACAACAAACAAACCCCCCACAAAAAACCCCCAACAAAATGCAATTCACATCTTGCCTATTAAACCGTAGCCCCCCCCCCCCCCACCCCACCCCACCACCACCACCACCCACACAAAATACCTGACGACAGTTTCCAGCAAAGAAAAGTGAACGAACGCACCTCAAAAACCTCCCCTTCATGTTTTATCAACACATATTAAAAAAGATATCAAAAAAAAGAATTCCAAAGAGGTTAAGAAAGACCTCTGAATTTCACTTCCAAAACCTGCCTTGATATGCAAATGGTCACGATCCACAGCCCCTCATTCAAGCCTCAGAACGACTATTATATTGCTCTCATTGACAGTCCACCGGCTGAAGGACATGCATGACATACAGAAATGAAAGCCACCCCAAACATACCCCACTCCCCTAAAGCCACACATTACTGCGTGGTGGTATGTTGGATTTTAGCCTCCAAAAGAAATTAAATACAGTGCCCACACAACCCACAGTGCTCTCCTTCACAGAAAACGGGGATCTCTGAGGGAGTTTGCTGCGTGTTAAAGTAAACTGAAAGTGTGCTGACTGTTTGCATTGGTTCCTTCAAAAACTCAATGTTGCCATTTACTGTGGTTCCTTCAAAAACTCAATGTTGTTGCATCCATACTAATAACAGTTTAACTCACTCAGTATGGCCAGTCCTCTCTTCTCCTCTACACAGACCCCTCGGATGTCCAGTGGGTGTCTCAATGACCCAACCTTTAGCTTCCGTCATCAGAATTGTGGTATTCTTTGTCAACATTCACCTCTTCAGTATAAGAGCCTTCCGCTTGCAATATTTTGATGGTGGTAATTGGGGTGAAATGCTGTTAACGTCGTCTCTTTCGCCGTTCGTATGGAGAGAGTTAATAAATCAGGCAATATGAAACCCGACAAGCATGGCTGGTAACCAGGCATGAAAAATGTACAGAAAAAAATTAAACACTAAACAAAATTTCAAACAGAAAATAGTATTACATAATATGAATATAAAGGTTTTATCTTAAAATGACTGTGGACAAGAATTAAACTTCAGCACAATGGAATGAAACAAACAAAATTGTAACACTAGGAAAAAAAAAGGTTTTCAATAACGAGCGCACACTTATTTTGGAGAACAAATTTCTACTCACATATAAAAACATACATATATTTCTCTATATATATCCTGTCTTTCTGCACACTCCCTGTGAAGAGTGTAAGAGGGAAGTTCACTGTTATAGTTCTTAGTTTTTCATAACAAAGATATTATCATTTTATTTTTATTTTTTTTCCAAAACTTCACCCAGTTGTTCTTATCATCTAACACACACACACACACACACACACACACACATTTAAGTACTCACATGCATGAAAAGTGACTTTTTCTGTCCCTCCGTAACTTTCCCTCCTCCTCCTGTTGTCTGATATCACTAACAGTGGAGACCTTAAACTAAAGACTGAAGGAGTGTAAGAGGAAGGAGCAAAGGGTTCAGACTGCCCCCCCCCCACCCTCCTCCCCTCCCTGTATTAGGATGATTGATCCACTGACTTTATAGTGTTTAGAACTGATCTGAGAGAACAGGTGATGTGTGTATATGTTATGAGATGACAATGACAGCAGTGAGTTGGATGACTTATCCACTTCGTAATGCTTGGAATTGATCTGAGAGAACAGGTGACGTGTGTGTATATTATGAGATGACAATGACAGCAGTGAGTTGGATGACTTATCCACTTCGTAATGCTTAGAACTGATCTGAGAGAACAGGTGATGTGTGTATATGTTATGAGATGACAATGACAGTAGCGAGTTGGATGACTTATCCACTTCGTAATGCTTAGAATTGATCTGAGAGAACAGGTGATGTGTGTATATGTTATGAGATGACAATGACAGCAGTGAGTTGGATGACTTATCCACTTCGTAATGCTTGGAATTGATCTGAGAGAACAGGTGACGTGTGTGTATGTTATGATATGACAATGACAGCAGTGAGTTGGATGACTTATCCACTTCGTAATGCTTAGAACTGATCTGAGAGAACAGGTGATGTGTGTATATGTTATGAGATGACAATGACAGTAGCGAGTTGGATGACTTATCCACTTCGTAATGCTTGGAATTGATCTGAGAGAACAGGTGATGTGTGTATATGGGAAAGAAATCTTTTATGCTTCTGCTCAAAGCCATGGACGTTGGTTTGATCCTCCTCACAGGTTGGGGTTAACCCCCCACCCCCCCCCCCCCCCTTTTTTTTTTTAAACCAATTTCTTTCTTCTCCTACTGTATATTTTTTCTTTCTTAAGAAAAAAAAATATAATAAAAAAATCACCCTCCTTCTGTGTGCAGGTGGGACTGTCCTGATGGTGGGCTGGTCTGTGCTCTCTGAGGACCATGCGGACTGAACAAACCTCCTGTCATCTCACACCACAGCAGAACAAATACCGCAAGGGGGAGGAAAGATTTACTGTATCACCCAGCATTACCATTATGGAAGAACCACGCCTATGTTTAGACACACAGGTTTGTAGACACCCTTGTACAACTGCAGCTACTTGTTGAGTTTCGTATTCTGGCTAACTTAAATGTGGAAATGGATGATGTTCACATTACGTTGACACATTCCTGACACGGACACACACATTCTTGACACTGACACACACATTCTTGGCACTGACACACGCATTCTTGATATCAACACACACATTCTTGACACCAACACACACATTCTTGACACCACTGACACTGTCGAGTGAAAAAAGAACTGGAAAAAAAAATCACCTGCACAATTCAAATCAGACCTCACAACACTCTGTGCTCTCACCCAGGTCGCTGGAAGAGCCTACCCCCATTAACTGTCTTGGAGAAGAGAGTGCACAGACCCTGCATGTATTCACTAAAAGCTATAAGTCCCACAGAACTTGGTGAAAACACAAGAAGTGAACGCAGACCATGCATGTATACACCTCTATAAGTTCTACAGAACTTGGCGAAAACACAAGAAGTGAATGCAGACCCTGCATGTATACACCTCTATAAGTCCTGCAGAACTTGGTGAAAACACAACAAGTGAACATAAACCCTGCATGTATACCCCTCTATAAGTCCTGCAGATTGTGGTGAAAACACAAGAAGTGAACATAAACCCTGCATGTATACACCTCTATAAGTCCTGCAGAACTTGGTGAAAACACAAGAAGTGAACATAAACCCTGCATGTATACACCTCTATAAGTCCTGCAGATTGTGGTGAAAACACAAGAAGTGAACACAGACCTGCATATATACACTTCTATAAGTCCTGCAGAACTTGGTGAAAACACAAGAAGTGAATACAGGCCCTGGATGTATACACCTCTGTAAGTCCTACAGAATGTGGCGAAAACACAAGAAGAAGTGAACACAGACACTGCATATATACACATCTATAAGTCCTGCAGAACTTGGCAAAAACACAAGAAGTGAACATAAACCCTGCATGTATACACCTCTATAAGTCCTAAAGAACTTGGTAAAACACAAGTGAACATAAACCCTGCATGTATACACCTCTATAAGTCCTGCAGATTGTGGTGAAAACACAAGAAGAAGTGAATACAGATCCTGCATGTATACACTTCTATAAGTCCTGCAGAACTTGGTGAAAACACAAGAAGTGAACACAGACCATGCATGTATACACCTCTATAAGTCCTACAGAATGTGGCGAAAAAACAAGAAGTGAACACAGACTCTGCATGTATACACCTCTATAAGTCCTACAGAACTTGGTGAAAACACAAGAAGTGACCACAGACCATGCATGTATAAGTCCTGCAGAACTTGGCCAAAACACAAGAAGTGAACATAAACCCTGCATGTATACACCTCTATAAGTCCTGCAGAACTTGGCCAAAACACAAGAAGTGAACATAAACCCTGCATGTATACACCTCTATAAGTCCTGCAGATCGTGGAGAAAACACACGGCACCAACCACACTGGGGAAGGAACACCAGGATCCAGCCCTGTACCCCCAGAGAAGACAGCCGCAGTAGACAGCGCCACGCACCAGGCGACACACACACACACACACACACACACACACACACACACACACAGAGCAGCAGCCAGCAACGCACGTTGATGTCGGGAACAGAGCCTCA
>NC_134889.1:17683338-17685838 GCF_041734735.1 Babylonia areolata | reverse complement strand
CATAACAAAAGTATTCTTGAAATCTTGAACCTCATCATATACAAAGGCTCAGTTGCACATGGCTTGCACCAACCAGCGTACGTACACACACACACACACACACACACACACACACACACATCGCATCGGCTGCTGAAGAAGTCGTTGCTCTTCAACACACACGCTTACGAAACAGTTGGGTCAACAGTAAAGTGAGAGCTGTATGATCAATGGTTTCTCCACTGCAATGGGTGTTTATCTACAGCTTAGTTTGTGTGTGTATGTGTGTGTGTGTGTGTGTGTGTGTGTGTGTGTGTGTGTGTGTGTGTGTGTGTGTGTGAGTGTGTGTAAGTGTGAGTGTGTGTGTGTGTGTGTGTGAAGGACGATGACTCTCAAACTAGGAGGCAAGATCGCACTGACTCTTATTAGTGCTGCAGCCTTGGGTGCCAGCTGGCCTTTGGGGACCATCCCAACGCCGGCTGGCTGTCCGATGAAAGCACTCTTAGAGTCGAGAGAGTGGGAATGGAACTTGGGGAAAGACTCTCTTCACTTACAACAATCAAATTCTGGCCCAGGCCGCTGGTCCACAGCTGGCTCCTCTGCTGAGTGTAACGGTCACAGTCGGACACAGCTATCATACATATATATATTGATATAGAACCCTTTAGAATAAACTGAGGAACACCGTGCAAACTGCCTTCTCAATCCCCACATCCCCCGGCCTCAACCCACTCCATCCCTTTCCAGTTTTCCCCTTGAAAGTCTTACTGTGCAACTCACACACACACACACACACACACACACACACACACACACAGTGCCTTGCAAACACACACACACTTACACATGTATATGCACACACACATTGTGTATGTAAACATGCACACACGCGCACAAACACACGTAATCACACACAAACACACACACACACAAAGTGCCTTGCAGACACACACACACACTTACACATGTATAGTGCATGCACACATGCACACACACACATTATGTATGTGAACATGCACACATACACACACACACACACACACATACATGTGATTACACACATACACACACACACACACACAAAATGCCTTGCAGACACACACACACACTTACACATGTATATATGCACGCACACATGCACACACACACACATTATGTATGTGAACATGCACACACGCGCACAAACACACACACACACACACACACACACACACACACTTCCACACACCCACGAAACGAACAAGTCTACCACACAGAAAACTCCCAACGTATTTGGAAAAAAAAAAAAAAAAAAAAAAAAAAAAAAAAAAGCGGGATCAAGAGGACAAAGAAGAAAGGCGGAGTTCGGGGTTTAGTAGGGAGGGGAGGGGGTGATGAGGGGGGGGGGGAATGTCAAGAATCCCTGCAAACCTTCACACTCCTCCTCTTTCTCTCTCCCCCTCCACCCTGCCCCCCCCACCCCCCCCCCCCCTCCCTTCTCTTGTCAGGCCTTCCTATCACCCCCCCTGTTGCAGGCGTGCACCGCAAAATGTCACGTTTCCTGGGTTAGGTGCCTCTTGTCTGCAGGTCACCCACAACACGGGGTGAACAAACTGCCTGACAACAACACAACGACAACAACGTCGTCATCATCATCATCATCAGAAGAAGAAGAAGATGAAAAAGAAGAAGAAGAAGACGATGACGATGAAGAAGAAGATGAAGAAGAAGAAGAAGAATCAACACATTCAGCACTTCTTTCCCCCCCCCCCCCCTGAAACAGAGCTCCAAGAACATTGCTTTCACTTCTTTTTTTTTCCCCCCCTCCAAGTCAAACCGTTTCCTTGACTTACATAAGTACAAGGACTTTTCACTGTTGTTTCTTGTTGCAGTACATGGTCTTTTCACTGTCGTTTCTTGTTGCATTACACGAGTACATGGTCTTTTCACTGTCGTTTCTTGTTGCATTACACGAGTACATGGTCTTTTCACTGTCGCTTCTTGTTGCATTACACGAGTACATGGTCTTTTCACTGTCGTTTCTTGTTGCATTACACGAGTACATGGTCTTTTCACTGTTGTTTCTTTGTTGCATTACACGAGTACATGGTCTTTTCACTGTTGTTTCTTGTTGCATTACACGAGTACATGCTCTTTTCACTGTTGTTTCTTGTTGCATTACACGAGTACATGGTCTTTTCACTGTTGTTTCTTTGTTGCATTACACGAGTACATGGTCTTTTCACTGTTGTTTCTTTGTTGCATTACACGAGTGCATGGTCTTTTCACTGTCGCTTCTTGTTGCATTACACAAGTACATGGTCTTTTCAATGTCGCTTCTTGTTGCATTACAAAAAAGTACATGGTCTTTTCACTGTCGCTTCTTGTTGCATTACACAAGTACATGGTCTTTTCACTGTCGTTTCTTGTTGCATTACACAAGTACATGGTCTTTTCACTGTCGCTTCTTGCTGCATTACACAAGTACATGGTCTTTTCACTGTCGTTTCTTGTTGCATTACACGAGTACATGGTCTTTTCA
>NC_134889.1:17658338-17675838 GCF_041734735.1 Babylonia areolata | reverse complement strand
TTTTTCTGTTTCCTCGTCGTTGCCCAACATGTCAAGAGGGCGTAATAGGGCAGTAAGTCGGTCGTTAAAGGACGAACAATTCTTTGTTTGATTTCCCACAAATTATCTTCAACACTGTACAGCCTCCCCTTTCTACACACTTGATACTGTGAAACTCCGGAACCAGAATGATGCTGTGGAGTAAAAAAAAAAAAACCAAAAAAACATTTGCTCCTCAAAGAAACTGGCAAAACACTTCTTCGATTTTTTCAACACTTCATAATCAATTTTACCAGATCTGGTGAACAAAGTCATAATAATCATAAAAAATAGAAATAATGATAATAGTAGTAGTAGTAGTAGTAATAGTAGTAGTGGTAATATCATCGTCATCATCATTAATAATGAGGACAAGAGGAAGAGAGAGAACTTACACAAACACATGTGGAGTGATGGCCTAGAGGTAACGCGTCCGCCTAGGAAGCGAGAGAATCTGAGCGCGCTGGTTCGAATCACGGCACAGCCCCCGAAATTTTCTCCCCCTCCACTAGACCTTGAATGGTGGTCTGGACGCTAGTCATTCGGATGAGACGATAAACCGAGGTCCTGTGTGCAGCATGCACTTAGCGCACGTAAAAGAACCCACGGCAACAAAAGGGTTGCTCCTGGCAAAAATCTGTAGAAAAATCCACTTCAATAGGAAAAAACAAATAAAAACTGCACACAGGAAAAAATACAAAAAAATGGGTGGCGCTGTAGTATGGCGACGCGCTCTCCCTGGGGAGAGCAGCCCGAATTTCACACAGAGAAATCTGTTGTGATAAAAAGAAATACAAATACAAACACATCAACACTGAACGCTTTTCTCACATGAACAAGGAGATCGGAGGAGAGGGGGGGGGGGGGGAGCGGGTGGGGGAGACCAACTTGCAAGTCACACGGTTAGCATTGAAACGACTCAAAGATGTGAGCCCAGATAATGTCAGTTATAAAACAAAACAATCTCTGGCTGCCTATTTTTCCAGGCTGCTTCACACAAGATATCAGGGCGGGTGTGGGGGAGGAGGGTGCTGCAAGTTCCAGGCTGTCATGTGGCTCACCTCCCACCCTGCAACACAGCCACACGCACACCTCCCACACCCACACCACACCCCTCCCACACCCACACCCCACCCCTCCCACACCACACCCCTCCCACACCCACACCACATCCTGCAACACAGCCACACCCACACCCCACCCCTCCCACACCCATGCCACACCCCACCCACACCCACACCACACCCCTCCCACACCCACACCACATCCTGCAACACAGCCACACCCACACCCCACCCCTCCCACACCTCCCACAGCCACACCCCACCCATCCAACACAGCCACAGCCACGCCACACCCCTCCCACACCACACCACACCCTCCAACACAGCCACACCCCACCCCTCCAACACAGCCGCACCCACACCACACCTCTCCAACACACCCACACCACACCCCTCCCACACCACACCACACCCTCCAACACAGCCACACCCCATGATGGGCAAAGTAGGAACTGTCCTTTTTGTGATGACACTCTGGAAACCGAAATGCATTTTCTTTTGGTCTGCCCTAAGTACTGTTCCCTGCGTTCTCAGTTCATTCCTGCTAAATTTCACAAACATCCAAGTGCATCTAAGATGTCCATGTTGTTATCTTGTGCGAGTGAGAGATTGAGTGTTAGTATATGCAAGTTTGTATTCAAAGCGTTTTCATTACGAGCAAATGCTCTAGAATCTTTATCGATGCCCATGTAGATCAATGATTGTCCTAATATTCATTTCCCTGTATTAATTCGGTTTGTCCTTGTGAACTCCATTGTTATAGATCTGTGGTCTGACAATTAAAATATTTCGACTTCGACTTCGACAGCCACACCCCACCCCACCACTCCAACACAGCCACACCCCACCCCTCCAACACAGCCACACCCCACCCCTCCAACACACCCACACCACACCCCTCCCACACACCCACACAATACCCCTCCCACAGCCACACCACACCCCTCCAACACAGCCATACCCACACCACACCCTGGAACACAACCACACCCTACCCTCCAACACACCCATACCCTACCCTCCAACACACCCACACCACACCCCTCCAACACACCCACACCACACCCTGCAACACAACCACACCCTACCCTCTAACACACCCACACCCCACCCTCCAACACACCCACACCACACCCCTCCAACACACCCACACCACACCCTGCAACACAACCACACCCTACCCTCCAACACACCCACACCACACCCTCCACCACACCCACATCCCATCCCCCAACATACCCACACCCCACCCTCCAACACACCCACACCACACCCCTCCAACACACCCACACCCCATCCTCCAACATACCCACACCCCATCCTCCAACACACCCACACCACACCCCTCCAACACACCCACACCCCATCCTCCAACATACCACACCCCACCCTCCAACACACCCACACCACACCCCTCCAACACACCCACACCCCATCCCCCAACATACCCACACCCCACCCTCCAACACACCCACACCACACCCCTCCAACACACCCACACCCCATCCTCCAACATACCCACACCCCATCCTCCAACACACCCACACCACACCCCTCCAACACACCCACACCCCATCCTCCAACATACCCACACCCCATCCCCCAACATACCCACACCCCACCCTCCAACACACCCACACCCCATCCTCCAACATACCCACACCCCATCCTCCAACACACCCACACCCCACCCACACCCCACCCCTCCAACACACCCACACCACACCCCTCCAACACACCCACACCCCATCCTCCAACATACCCACACCCCATCCTCCAACACACCCACACCCCACCCCTCCAACACAGCCACACCACACCCCTCCCACACCCCATCCCTCCAACACAGCCACACCACACCCCTCCCACACACTCCTCCAACACAGTCACACCACACCCCTCCAACACAGCCACACCCCACCCCTCCAACACAGCCACACCACACCCCTCCAACACAGCCACACCCCACCCCTCCAACACAGCCACACCACACCCCACCCCTCCCACAGTCACACCCCACCCCTCCAACACAGCCACACCACACACCACCCCTCCAACACAGCCACACCCCACCCCTCAAACACAGCCACACCCCACCCCTCCAACACAGCCACACCACACCCCTCCAACACAGCCACACCACACCCCACCCCTCCCACAGCCACACCCCACCCCTCCAACACAGCCACACCCCACCCCTCCAACACAGCCACACCCCACCCCTCCAACACAGCCACACCCCACCCCTCCAACACAGCCACACCACACCCCTCCAACACAGCCACACCCCACCCCTCCCACAGCCACACCCCACCCCTCCAACACAGCCACACCACACACCACCCCTCCAACACAGCCACACCACACCCCTCCAACACAGCCACACCCCACCCCTCCAACACAGCCACACCACACCCCTCCAACACAGCCACACCACACCCCTCCAACACAGCCACACCCCACCCCTCCAACACAGCCACACCCCACCCCTCCAACACAGCCACACCACACCCCACCCCTCCAACACAGCCACACCCCACCCCTCCAACACAGCCACACCACACCCCTCCAACACAGCCACACCACACCCCTCCAACACAGCCACACCCCACCCCTCCCACAGCCACACCCCACCCCTCCAACACAGCCACACCACACACCACCCCTCCAACACAGCCACACCACACCCCTCCAACACAGCCACACCACACACCACCCCTCCAACACAGCCACACCACACACCACCCCTCCAACACAGCCACACCACACCCCTCCAACACAGCCACACCACACCCCTCCAACACAGCCACACCACACACCACCCCTCCAACACAGCCACACCACACCCCTCCAACACAGCCACACCCCACCCCTCCTACACAGCCACACCACACCCCTCCAACACAGCCACACCCCACCCCTCCAACACAGCCACACCACACCGCTCCAACACAGCCACACCCCACCCCTCCAACACAGCCACACCACACCCCTCCAACACAGCCCCCTCCAACACAGCCACACCACACCCCTCCAACACAGCCACACCCCACCCCTCCAACACAGCCACACCACACACCACCCCTCCAACACAGCCACACCACACCCCTCCAACACAGCCACACACCACCCCTCCAACACAGCCACACCCCACCCCTCCAACACAGCCACACCCCACCCCTCCAACACACACCCCACCCCTCCAACACAGCCACACCCCACCCCTCCAACACAGCCACACCCCACCCCACCCCTCCAACACAGCCACACCACACCCCACCCCTCCAACACAGCCACAACCACACCCCACCCCTCCAACACAGCCACACCATGAAGTCCATGTGTGTAGCATGCACTTAGCACACATAAAAGAACCCACAGCAGCAAAAGGGAAGGGTTGTACCTGGCAAAATTCTGTAGAGAAATCCACGCTGATGGGAAAACAAACGCGCCTCTGGACAGGAAAAAGAAAAGAAAAGAAAAAGAAAAAAAAAAAACACAAAAAACAAACCAAAACCAAAAACCAAAAGAAAGGGTGGGGGTGCAGTTTGACCACACATGCTCTCTGGTCCCAGGGGAGAGCAGCCCAAATTTCACACTGAGAAATTCTCTGTTGACAAAAAAAAAGTGATACCGTACATTCCTATCAACATCAACACGAAGACCGACTGAGAAGCTGTGAACAGCGGTGTACATCAACATCAGACACAGACCATTATAGGATTGTGAATGTCTGGTCATTCTATAAGCTGAAGAAAGAGTTGAGAATGTCTGGCCATTCTATAGCTGAACGGGACAAACGTCCTAAAATGTGTACTTCACTGTGTCAAAAGTACTCACCAGCAGGGCAGGTACACGTGTAGTCCAGCTCTCCTGCTGTGTGACACACCCCTCCGTTCATACATGGGCTGGGTGCGCATGGAACGTACACCTCCTCACAGTGGGTACCCGTGTACCGAGCGGTGCAGCTGCACCTGAAAAAAAAGGGGAACACTTGCACTCTCCAGACATGGAATGGGGTGGTGCACACAGCTTTCACACCTTTCGTTTTCTGAAAGAGTATCAATGTACCAGGCAACAGCATTGCAAAAGAAAGTAACAAACTACCTAAAACTGCTCCACTGTACAAGGAACACTACATGGTTCCCTTGAAGTGGAGTGATGGCCTAGAGGTAATGCGTCCGCCTAGGAAGCGAGAGACTCTGAACGCGCTGGTTCGAATCACGGCTCAGCCGCCGATATTTTCTCCCCCCTCCACTAGACCTTGAGTGGTGGACTGGACGCTAGTCATTCGGATGAGATGATAAACGGAGGTCCCGTGTGCAGCATGCACTTAGCGCATGTAAAAGAACCCACAGCAACAAAAGGGTTGTTCCTGGCAAAATTCTGTAGAAAAAAATCCACTTCGATAGGAAAAACAAATAAAACTGCACGCAGGAAAAATACAAAACAAAAAAAAAAGGGGTGGCGCTGCAGTATAGAGACGTGCTCTCCCTGGGGAGTGCAGCCCGAATTTCACACAGAGAAATCTGTTGTGATAAAAAGAAATACAAATACAAATAAAACCCTTGCTTGCCGAAAAATTACACACTATGGCGTCAAAATTCCTCTCGTTTTCACGTTCATGCACATGTATAAACCGCAAAGATATGGAAATTACTTCTACAGTATTTCCATGTGTCCAGACATAATATAGAGGAAAGACAGTATATCTTCTTTGTTTCCTCCCCACACCCCCCAACCCCCACCACCCCCACACACCAACATGGCATGCAAGCCTGTCCAGACCCCAGGGTTAAATGGGTGTAGATTTTGTTTGTATTTCTTTTTGTCACAACAGATTTCTCTGTGTGAAATTCGGGCTGCTCTCCCCAGGGAGAGCGTGTCGCTCCACTACAGCACCACCCATTTTTTTGTATTTTTTTCCTGCATGCAGTTTTTATTTGTCTTTCCTATCGAAGTGGATTTTTCTACAGAATTTTGCCAGGAACAACCCTTTTGTTGCCGTGGGTTCTTTTACGTATCGTCTCATCTGAATGACTGGCATCCAGACCACCACTCAAGGTCTAGTGGATGGGGGAGAAAATATCGGCGGCTAAGCTGTGATTCGAACCAGCGTGCTCAAGATTCTCTCGCTTCCTAGGAGGACGCGTTACCTCTAGGCCATCACTCCATTCCCATTTCGCAAGTCAACACATGTGGTGATGAACCTGAAGCATGCATCCAAGGTTCGAGTCCCTGTGTGGACAGTGACTCTCACTCCCCCGATCCACTAGACCTTGAGCGGCTGTCTGGGTGCTAGTCTTTCAGATGAGACGATAAATGGAGGCCCCTTGTACTGCATGCACGCATAAAAGAACCCCACGGCAACAAAAGGGTTGTCCCTGGCAAACGTCTGTACAAAACTTCTGATTGAAACATAAATAAACCAGCGGGCAGGAAAAAAAAAAGAAGAAAAAAAAAAATCAAGTGCTGTTGCACTGAGGCAATGCACTCTCCACTGGGTGAGTAGCCTGAATTTCACACACAGAAATCTGCTGTCATCATAAAAAAAGTAATACAATACAATACAATATGAAATAACACCACCCACAACAGTTCAAGATTTCAGATGTTTGATTCTAATACCAAGGGACATAACTGCTACAGCACAGATCAAAATATGCTTGGGACAAAACAAATTGCTCCCCTTCCTCCTAACCAAGCAAAAGAATAAAAACAGCAACAACAACAACAACAAAACCAACAAAAAACATGCCTGCACCTCTTGCTACCATTTATCATTATAATATTTTTTGGTCACTTTATTGCGATATGACAGACAGAGAGACGGACTCACTAGTAGGTGCCGTGCATGTAGACATTAAAGTGATGTGACTGACAGACAGACAGACTGGTGGACATACAGACAGACGGACTAACTGGCAGGTGCCATGTATGTGGACATTAATGTGATATGACAGACAGACAGACAGACAGACAGGCTGACTGACAGACAGATGAACTCACTCAGTCACTGGTAGGTGCCGTGCATGTAGATATTAAAGT
This sequence comes from Babylonia areolata, assembly GCF_041734735.1. Lineage (NCBI taxonomy): Eukaryota > Metazoa > Mollusca > Gastropoda > Neogastropoda > Buccinidae > Babylonia > Babylonia areolata. The sequence continues at coordinate 17,668,708 of NC_134889.1, read as the reverse complement.
GATATGACAGACAGACAGACAGATGGACTCACTGGTAGTTGCTATGTATGTAGACATTAAAGTAATATGACAGACAGACAGTCAAACAGACAGACAGACAGATGGACAAACAGACAGACTCACTGGTAGGTGCCGTGCATGTAGACATTAAAGTGATATGACAGACAGACAGACAGATGGACTCACTGGTAGGTGCTGTGCATGTAGACATCAAAGTGATATGACAGACAGACAGACAGACAAACAGACGGACTCACTGGTAGGTGCTGTGCATGTAGACATCAAAGTGATATGACAGACAGACAAACAGACAGACGGATGGACTCACTGGTAGATGCCGTGCATGTAGACATCAAAGTGATATGACAGACAGACACACACACACACACACAGACGGACTCACTGGTAGGTGCCGTGCATGTAGACATCAAAGTGATATGACAGACAGACAGACAGACACACAGACGGACTCACTGGTAGGTGCCGTGCATGTAGACATCAAAGTAATATGACAGACAGACAGACAGACGGACTCACTGGTAGGTGCCGTGCATGTTGACACAGGTTCCCCCATTGTCACACAGCGCCGGGTCCTCTGCACACTCGTCGACGTCCTGCGTGCAGCGGCGACCTCTGAACCCTGGCCGACACAGGCACTCATAGCCCTGCTCCAACGGGGTGCACGTGCCCTGGTTGTGACAGGGGCTGGACGCACAGTGGTCCTCGGACTCACAGTGAGCCCCTGAAACATTGTCACCACTCACTGTGAGCCTGTGAAACATTGTCACCACTCACAGTGAGCCCCTGAAACATTGTCACCACTGAGTCACAGTGAGCCTCTGAAACACTGTCACCACTCACAGTGAGCCCCTGAAACATAGTTACCACTCACAGTGAGCCCCTGAAACATTGTCACCACTCACAGTGAGCCCCTGAAACATTGTCACCACTCACAGTGAGCCCCTGAAACATTGTCATCACTCACTGTGAGCACCTGAAACATTGTCACCACTGAGTCACAGTGAGCCTCTGAAACACTGTCACCACTCACAGTGAGCCCATGAAAATTTGTCACCACTGAGTCACAGTGAGCCTCTGAAACACTGTCACCACTCACAGTGAGCCCCTGAAACATTGTCACCACTCACTGTGAGCCTGTGAAACACTGTCACCACCGAGTCACAGTGAGCCTCTGAAACTCTGTCACCACTCACAGTGAGCCCCTGAAACATAGTTACCACTCACAGTGAGCCCCTGAAACATTGTCACCGCTGACAGTGAGCCCCTGAAACATTGTCACCACTCACAGTGAGCCCCTGAAACATTGTCATCACTCACTGTGAGCCCCTGAAACACTGTCATCACTCAGAGTGAGCCCCTGAAACATTGTCACCACTGAGTCACAGTGAACCCCTGAAACATTGTCACCACTCACAGTGAGCCCCTGAAACACTGTCATCACGCACAGTGAGCCCCTGAAACACTGTCATCACTCACAGTGAGCCCCTGAAACACTGTCACCACTCACAGTGAGCCCCTGAAACACTGTCATCACTCACAGTGAGCCCCTGAAACATTGTCACCACTGAGTCACAGTGAACCCCTGAAACATTGTCACCACTGAGTCACAGTGAACCCCTGAAACATTGTCACCACTCACAGTGAGCCCCTGAAACACTGTCATCACGCACAATGATCCCCTGAAACACTGTCATCACTCACAGTGAGCCCCTGAAAACACTGTCACCACTCACAGTGAGCCCCCTGAAACACTGTCATCACTCCGAGTGAGCCCCTGAAACACTGTCACCACTGAGTCACAGTGAACCCCTGAAACATTGTCACCACTGAGTCACAGTGAACCCCTGAAACATTGTCACCACTCACAGTGAGCCCCTGAAACACTGTCATCAAATAATAATAGTACTGACTACAATAAAACCAGCTGCCATGCAACAGTGGCTTGAAATGTCTTTTTTAAAATATTTTTTTATAATGGCAATAATAACAATAAAACCAACAATAACATGAAACACCACTGGAACCATTAACAGGTGTAATAATGAATCAATTACCTCTGAAGCCAGTGGGGCAGTGACAGGTGTCATAATGAATTAATTACCTCTGAAACCAGTGGGGCATGATAGGTGTAATAATAAATTAATTACCTCTGAAGCTAGTGACAGGTGTAATAATGAACTAATTACCTCTGAAGCCAGTGGGACAGTGACAGGTGTAATGATGAATGAATTACCTCTGAAACCAGTGGGACCGTGACAGGTGTAATAATGAATGAGTTACCTCTGAAACCAGTGGGACCGTTACAGGTGTAATAATGAATGAGTTACCTCTGAAACCAGTGGGACCGTTACAGGTGTAATAATGAATGAGTTACCTCTGAAGCCAGTGGGACCGTGACTGGTGTAATAATTGAATGAGTTACCTCTGAAACCAGTGGGACCGTTACAGGTGTTATAATGAATGAGTTCCTCTGAAACCAGTGGGACCGTTACAGGTGTAATAATGAATGAGTTACCTCTGAAGCCAGTGGGACCGTGACAGGTGGAATAATGAATGAGTTTCCTCTGAATCCAGTGGGACCGTTACAGGTGGTATAATGAATGAGTTACCTCTGAAAACCAGTGGGACCGTTACAGGTGGAATAATGAATGAGTTACCTCTGAAACCAGTGGGACCGTTTACTGGTGGAATAATGAATGAGTTACCTCTGAAGCCAGTGGGAACCGTTACAGGTGTAATAATGATATGAATTACCTCTGAAACCAGTGGGACCGTTACAGGTGTTATAATGAATTAATTACCTCGGAAGCCAATGAGGGTAGTGAAAGGAATAATTATGAATGAATTACCTCTGAAACCAGTGGGACTGTTACAGGTGTAATAATGACAGAATTACCTCTGAAGCCAATGAGGTAGTGAAAGGAATAATTAAGAATGAATTAACCTCTGAAACCAGTGGGGACTGTTACAGGTGTAATAATGAATGAATTACCTCTGAAGCCAATGAGGGTAGTGAAAGGAATAATTATGAATGAATTACCTCTGAAACCAGTTGGGACTGTTACAGGTGTAATAATGAATGAAATACCTCTGAAGCAATGAGGGTAGTGAAAGGAATAATTATGAATGAATTACCTCTGCAGCCAGTGGGGCCGTGACAGGTGTAATTATGGAATGAATTACCTATGAAGCCAGTGGGGCCCATGACAGGTGTAATTATGAATGAATTACCTCTGAAACCAGTGGGACCGTTACAGGTGTTAAAATGAATGAAGAAATACCGCTGAAGCCAGTGGGCCGTGACAGGTGTAATAATGAATGAATTACCTCTGAAGCCAGTGGGGCCGTGACAGGTGTAATAATGAATTAATTACCTCTGAAGCTAGTGACAGGTGTAATAATGAACTAATTACCTCTGAAGCTAGTGACAGGTGTAATAATGAATGAATTACCTCTGAAGCCAGTGGGGCCGTGACAGGTGCAATAATGAATGAGTTACCTCTGAAACCAGTGGGACCGTGACAGGTGTAATAATGAATGAGTTACCTCTGAAACCACTGGGACCGTTACAGGTGTAATAATGAATGAGTTACCTCAGAAACCAGTGGGACCGTTACAGGTGTAATAATGAATGAGTTACCTCTGAAACCAGTGGGACCGTTACAGGTGTTATAATGAATGAGTTACCTCTGAAACCAGTGGGACCGTTACAGGTGTTATAATGAATGAGTTACCTCTGAAACCAGTGGGACCGTTACAGGTGTAATAATGAATGAGTTACCTCTGAAACCAGTGGGACCGTTACAGGTGTAATAATGAATGAGTTACCTCTGAAACCAGTGGGACCGTTACAGGTGTAATAATGAATGAGTTACCTCTGAAACCAGTGGGACCGTTACAGGTGCAATAATGAATGAGTTACCTCTGAAGCCAATGAGGAAGTGAAAGGAATAATTATGAATGAATTACCTCTGAAACCAGTGGGACCGTGACAGGTGTAATAATGAATGAATTACCTCTGAAGCCAGTGGGGCCGTGACAGGTGTAATAATGAATTAATTACCTCTGAAGCTAGTGACAGGTGTAATAATGAACTAATTACCTCTGAAGCTAGTGACAGGTGTAATAATGACTGAATTACCTCTGAAGCCAATGAGGTAGTGAAAGGAATAATTATGAATGAATTACCTCTGAAACCAGTGGGACTGTTACAGGTGTAATAATGAATGAATTACCTCTGAAGCCAATGAGGTAGTGAAAGGAATAATTATGAATGAATTACCTCTGAAGCCAGTGGGGCCGTGACAGGTGTAATTATGAATGAATTACCTCTGAAGCCAGTGGGGCCGTGACAGGTGTAATAATGAATGAATTACCTCTGAAGCTAGTGACAGGTGTAATAATGAACTAATTACCTCTGAAGCTAGTGACAGGTGTAATAATGAATGAATTACCTCTGAAGCCAATGAGGTAGTGAAAGGAATAATTATGAATGAATTACCTCTGAAGCCAGTGGGGCCGTGACAGGTGTAATTATGAATGAATTACCTCTGAAGCCAGTGGGGCCGTGACAGGTGTTAAAATGAATGAAATACCGCTGAAGCCAGTGGGGCCGTGACAGGTGTAATAATGAATGAAATACCTCTGAAGCCAGTGGGGCCGTGACAGGTGTAATAATGAATTAATTACCTCGGAAGCTAGTGACAGGTGTAATAATGAACTAATTATCTCTGAAGCTAGTGACAGGTGTAATAATGAATGAATTACCTCTGAAGCCAGTGGGGCCGTGGCAGGTGTAATTATGAATGAATTACCTCTGAAGCCAGTGGGGCCGTGACAGGTGTAATTATGAATGAATTACCTCTGAAGCCAGTGGGGCCGTGACAGGTGTAATTATGAATGAATTACCTCTGAAGCCAGTGGGGCCGTGACAGGTGTAATAATGAAGGAATTACCTCTGAAGCCAGTGGGGCCGTGACAGGTGTAATTATGAATGAATTACCTCTGAAGCCAGTGGGGCCGTGACAGGTGTAATTATGAATGAATTACCTCTGAAGCCAGTGGGGCAGTGACAGGTGTAGTCACTGAGGGAGTTGAGGTTGATGCAGGCCCCTCCATTCAGACAAGGGCTGTGGAAACAGGCACTGTCCGGGTTGATGAACTCACACCTTGACCCGTTGTATCCTGAAACATCCATGCATGGTTGGTGTACTAGGGTGAGTGACTGAGGCGGAAAAAAAACCCCCGCAAAAAAACAAAAAAAAACACCCAAAAAACAAAAAAGAGTGGTAATTAGGCATTATACAACAGGCACGTTTGACGACAATACAAAGCCATCATACTGACAATTCCAACATAAAACTTATGCAATTTGTAATCTTTTAGAATTTACTTATATATATATATATATATATATATATATATATATATATATATATATATATATATATACACACATTTACTGCTAACACTGGGCAATAAAGTTTCATTCATCGTGACACATTTAATACATAAAAAGACACAAGCAAAACAGATATTGTCAGCTACACAACCAACCAAGTTCATCAAATGTGCCCATAGTTTGATGATGACCACTCACACACACACACACACACTCAAACTCACACACACACAAACAGACACACACACACACACACACACACACATACCAACAGGACAAATGCATTCCGCCCGGGGGTTGGTGTCTGGGTCGAGGACGTGACATGTTCCACGGTTGACGCAGCGGTTCTTACAGGGGTTCTGGTCCTGGCAATACTCCCCAACATACTCCTCCCCACAGCTGCACACACACAACACAATACTTCCTGACTTAATGCAGTCTCAAAATTTGTTTGAAATAATGGATCAGTTGTTGTTTTTTTTTCACCCATAATCTGTAAGAGCTGACTGCTGTAGTCACAACAGCTTGGTCCAGGGGCAGCAACTCAGCAGACTTTGCTTGGTTGGAAATGTCAATAAGCTAATTAAATTTCCGTTTTAAATCTGAAAGAAAAACAAGACGACTTTTTTTCCCCCCCTGTGTTTGGGGCTGCAACTCACATGTTCATCACAGTTCATGTCTATAGTGTGTGTGTGTGTGTGTGTGTGTGTGTTTCGCTTTGGGTGATAGCGTCAGATTTACTTGTAGAGCAAAGTTCCCATTATTCTAATTAGTGGAACTGTTCGACCCTAACATGTAATATGTCGTCTTGATTACATTACGAAACCTTAATTTGATGAGAAAGAGTGAGAGACAGTGTGTGTGTGTGTGTGTGTGTGTGTGTGTGTGTGTGTGTGAGTGAGTGGGCAGGGGAATGAAGTGGGGGAATTATAATGGGCGTTTGTGTGCATGCATGGATGTATGTAGGGAGAGGGTGGGGGAGAAACGTATGTGAGTATGTGTGTGCGTTAGAATATTTTTTGGAGATAATGATATTAATGAAATTTGGTAACTTGATTTGTTAAATATGTTTGTTTGTTTGTTTTTTTGTTTTTGTTTTTTTTGTTTTTTTTAATCATACCTTCCTCAAATCAGAATTTCCTTGTGTTGCTCAGTTAATATTTTATTCAAATGGTTGCGAAAATGTCAGTACAACAAACAGTTAATCTGACAATAAATGGTTTTAGTCAGTCAGTGTGTGTGTGTGTGTGTGTGTGTGTGTGTGTGTGTGTGTGTGTGTGTGTGTGTGTGTGAATAAGTGGGCTTTTCCATGCTCCCGTTTCTACTTTACCATATATATATCAGCCATATTCCGTATTCTGGGGTATGCATGTTCAGTGTGTTTCTGTTTCCATAACACACTAAATGCTGGCATGGAATGTGGGACTGGAAAAAAAAAAAAAAAAAAAAAAAAAGAGAATGAGTTCTCTTTTTTTTTCCCTTTTAAGTTTTAACGTTTTAAAATTTCCATTTTGATAACATAAATATAGACAGCCGACAAACATACTTCATGAAAAAAAAGGGTGACAGCTGTGATATCATAATTATAGACAACTGACATATATTTATAACATGATTAAAAAAAAAAAGAAAAAAGAAAAAAAATGATGACAGCTGTGATATCATAATTATAGACAACTGATATATATTTATTACATACTTGATTTATATATATACAAAAAAACAAAAACAAAAATGATGACAGCTGTGATATCATAATTATAGACAACTGACATATATTTATTACATACTTGATTAAAAAAAAGAAAAAAAAAAAGAAAAAGAAAAACAAAATGATGACAGCTGTGATATCATAATTATAGACAACTTAATATATTTATTACATACTTGATTAAAAAAAAAAAAAGAAAAAAAAAGATGACTGCTGTGACAACATAATAATAGACAACTAACATACATACTTGATGAAATAGTGACTGCTGGACATTTCAAAACAAAGTTAAAAAAAAAAATATATATAAAAGGTTGTATAAAATCAAAGGTACCTTAAGATGAAGATAAAAGCATGTTTCAAGTCTTAGACAATGGTACCTTTGATTTTACACTACCCTTTATTAGTTTTGACTTACATACTACTGCGAGTACATTAATAAATCATAATTATCAATATTTGATCAAATGTATTCATATGAGGGAGATTCATACATGATAATAATATGCAGGCTTGTATAGCGCAGTACACCCATCTCAAATGGGGCTCACCATGATTTACGATAAAATATACAAATTTAAAACTAAGTGACGCAAAAATATGTAAAAAAATAATAATAAAAAAATAAAATAAAATAAAATAAAAAAAATAAAATTATGGATAAACAGACATAGTCTCACATCACACTGGCTAAAATTTACATACATCAAACTAAGTGACATAAAAATATGTAAATCATCACAGTCAATACAGTCTCACATCACACTGGCCCAGATCACAGCAAGATAAATTATACATGTCACATTCATCCTTGTCAAAACACGCACCAAGGAACCAGGCTTCACAGAACCACACCCAAAATCATCACAAATGCACGCAAATTAACTTCAAGAGCACGCCCAGCGATCAAAACACAGCAAGCACAAAGGGAAAAGCACTACTCAGAAAAATACAACTTGATAAGATGTGCTCTCATGAATGCAGGTGTTGGGGTATGACGAATGTGTGAGGGCAGTGAATTCCACTGCTTTGGTGCAACAAACGAAAAGGAACCTTCACCATAAGTTCTTATGCAAATTCTTGGAATAGACAGTGTGCGCATGTCATTTGGATGGTGAATAGACAGAAAGTAGTTCTGAAAGATAGACGGGACCAGAATCAGTCAAGAAATTGTGACACAGGACTGTGGGTTTGTACTGTACTCCCTATTTGTGCTTGAATGGGGAGCCAGTGATTGAGTGAAAGGAAGCGAGTAGGGGAGTGATGTGCTGATGTTTCCTTGCCTTGAGTGTGAGTCGTGCTGCAAGAGTTTTGAACTTTTTGAAGTTTGTCAACACAATGTTTGGGGCAGCCAGCAAGAAGAGTATTTCCATAATCTAATCTAGATAGAACAAAAGAACAAACCAATGCCTTTGTGGTTTCTGTGGTTAGATATTGACGAATGGAGCTGATTTGTTGGAGTGCTGTGTATGCTGACCAACAGATGTGGCTGATGTGCATGTCAAGTGTCATGTCATCCGAAGCAAGCCATGTTGGCTATTTCAAACTTATTCAATGAAACTTCTGTAACAAATTACATTGCACTTGAAGCAATAGTTTACATCCACTTTCATGTTTGCCCAGCATAGCAGATCTATCTAACATAACATACATCTTCGAGACCCCAGAATAAGAAAAAATAAGAGAGTAAAACTAAAAGATAATGCATACAACCACGCCCACACCCACAGTGGTCACACACATAGAGATGAAGACTGGAGAGAGAGAGAGAGAGAGAGAGAGAGTGAGAGAGAGAGAGAGACAGACAGACAGACACTGACTCATACAGACTCAGAGAGACAGACAGAGAGAAAGCAACAGGGCGGGGAGAGACAGAGAAAGCAGGGCCAGACACAGGGCAGAAAAAGCCAAGATTACAAGTTATAGTATAATCCCCATGTAACGGCACCCACAACATAAAAGTACCACAGGCACACCACCTTCCTCTCTTCCCTAACCCCTCATTCACTGAAAGCAACACAGCCATACCTTCCCACCCTCTTCTCCGCCCCTCAATGAAATGGACCAATCCCCATAAAAAAAAAAAAAAAAAAAAAAAAAGAATTACTGACACTGAAAAAAACACCAACAAAAAAACACCAGCACTTCTACCACGGACGCTTTCAATGACCCAGACAGTGACTCAGTCAGCGCAAGAAATGAAGGCTGGGAACTTAAGGAAGAGATCTTTTCTAAAGCCCCCCCCCCCTCCCGCCCTCCCCCCCCCAGCCCCCCACCCTCCCTAACAACCTAACTGCCCGCCCACCCCCTGATCATCACACAAAACCTTTGGCGTGTCACTTCTGTCCCCAACCTCCTAACTCCTCTGTACCACTACCAGCAAAGTGAACAAGGGGAAGGGGTGGTGGTGGTGGTCGAGGAGATGTGTGTGTGTGTGTGTGTGTGGGGGGGGAGGAGGGGGATGGAATGGGAAGGCGGAGGGGTGAGGGAGGTGGGTGTGAGGGGCGGGGTGGAAAGGCAGAGGGAGCAGAGAGATGGAGAGGGACTGAGTGGCAGGTGTAAGCACAACAACAGCTCTTTTGTTGCTCATGTGTTCTTACTAGACAACAGTGAGAACAAAAAAATACTCTCACAGCCCCACTCACCATCCTCCCCTCAAAAAAAATGTAATTGCAACCTATCTGTAGGTATTCATTCAGTGACTGTTATTTAAATTTCACCAGCAAGCTTGCATCCCCACGCCCCCTCCTTCCCCTCTCAAAAAATGTGAACAATGCTAGCAACCCAGTGTTTGTTCTCCTTCATAACAGGATGCGACCTTACAGGACACCTGAGAGAGTGACAGCAAACTGGTGTCACCAGCAGTCACAGTCTCTCTCTCTCTCTCTCTCTCTCTATATATATATATATCACTGTTTTGTGTTGTGATGTTCTACCACTCCAGGAGCAATTCAAACAACAGTAGCTATGCATCCCTCCTGCTGCTACTTTCTATTAGTATTACTGTTTTATTTTCTGATACCACCTGCCTGTGGCAGTGTGGGTAACCAGTAACTGTATAAAATATTTACCTGCAAGCTTACATCCCCACACAAAAAGTATGACAGTGCTACCCGGTGTTCACTAAATTCTCCAAACTTCTTCAGGATGTGACTTGACACAACACCCAATATGTACGTTCTAGCCTACAGACACAGACAACTCTTAAGTCCCCTTGTCGATTCTAGTCACATAATC
>NC_134889.1:17648338-17653338 GCF_041734735.1 Babylonia areolata | reverse complement strand
CTTTCGTCTTCCTCCCACTGAAAAATCATCCAACTCCTAGTCATTCAGATGATACAATAAAGCGAGGTCCCGTGTGCAGCACACACTTGGTGCTCTGAAACAGAACCCATGGCAACATCAGACTAGTGTTGTCCTCTGGCAAATTTTTTTTTTTAATCGGCTCTGGTAGGTACATGTAAGTATGCACTCACTAACCCTAAGGCCTGACAAGTGCGTTGGGTTATGCTCCAGTCAGGTATCTGCCAAGCAGATGTGACATTAAGTATACAACTACACGCATGCACACACACACACACACACACAGAGAATTTGGAGCCCAATTGGCTCTTTGTTGTAATTCTACTGGTTAACTAGTTATTTTATTTATTTCCCTTTTTTTTTCTTCTTAATGCTAATTGACGAGAGAGGAACAGGGAAAGGTGTAATGATTTAAGACATGGGTGGGGTGGGAGTCATATAGATTTTTGTCTAAAATTTCAAATGTGGATAGACGTTAAGCAAAAGAGCAAACGAACAAAATGTATGGGCATTCAGACAGTGGAGATCCAATACAGTCACACACACACACACACACACACATATATATATATACACAGATATGCATGAGCGGGTGTCTTCCCCCCACCCCCTGACCCCCAAGCAATGTACCAATGTTGAAAAGCCACATATACACCACACACAATTATGTATAATGTATACATGTACGAAAGCATACACATCATACTAACAGACCCATGCACATATGTTTTGTACAGTAATACTGTCTACACTCGCATAAAAATGGGCAAAAAATCATGCGTGTGTGTGTGTGTGCGTGATCATGCGCGTGTGCACGCACACACACACGACAGGCACACGTGCATACGATCCCCTTCCAAGTCAATCTTCAATCATCTTTCTGCTAACGCTAATTTGTGCTCTGGAATGGACAATGAGGTAGGTAGCTTACAACAGAATGTTGAGGCAAAGCAAAGCGCGTCATATTATCCCGGGTTAATTCGACAATTCATTGATTAATTGTCCCCCGCTGACCCCTCGTCGCGACGGCTGTCTGCTACATCCTGACCCCAACCGTGTGCCAAAATGGACGGCGAGCGAAATCATAATGCTTCGGAAATACTATTTTAATTCACTTATGCAGTTCTATCTTGAGAGAAAAGCATCGTGCATGCACAACCAATCAATTATCTCTGGAATGCACAGTTAAATTAACGGCTGTGCAGATTAACCAAGCAGTCAGCGTAACGGGGGAAGCGATGATAGTATCGGAATGCATGAAATCGTAAGGGTACACTCTCACCAAAAACGTGGTTACAACTCAGCGCCAGTGTGATCAGCAAGATTTGCAGACGACCAGAGATCACCATAGCTTCCATGCACGTGTTAACTCCTTAATCCTCACGTCAGAACACTCTCCTCCACATTATCCTCACAAAACAGCTATCCGTAGATTTTGGACATAGAATTGCATGATGACACCGAGTCCCCCTGTTCACAGGAAAGTTTACTCTCCCCTCCTTCTGCGCTTCATTTACATGAAGATAATATTCTTCCGCCGCCGGAAAGCACCTGCCGGTAGACGAACGCATCTTTGCAAGTTTAAGGACAATTTTGCGTCTGTAAATAAACACAGCACTAGAAATAGATAGCATTTTGACAAAGCAATGGTAGTAATAGTTCAAAATATTATTAACTTCGACTTGTCGTTTTTAAAAATCCCTTTAAATCTCGAATTACATTTTGTTAAATTTCGCGGAAGAATAGCACACTGCGAGTGTCTGACCTCAAACAAACTGGGTCGAGAGGGGGGAGGGGGAGGGGGGCAGGGAGGGAGAGTGGGTGCATGAATCATACTTCAATGGATAAAAAGATGTACATAGAATTACATGGTTTTTCTGTGACTGTACGTATTCGCGACTATGCCGAAAATTTAAACTATAGTGATTTTTTTGTATGGGTGTTATTTTCCAAAACCTTTTCACGAAAATGTGGTCAAATTTATAATAATATGAAATTGTAGCTCGGTTAAACATAATAAACATGCATTATTTCACAAATAAATGAAATATCATAAATACCCTCTAATACCGCATTGAAGGCCATGTCAGTTTTTTTAATGAATAAATGTGATAAGACATTATGTGGAAACTGCAGTGAAGAGAGCAGAGAGAGAGAGAGAGAGAGAGAGAGAACACTGAACACTCAGTGAAATGTTTAATGTCATTAGCTGAAAAGCTGTGGTGACATAGCAGGTACAAATTAGAACAAAATGATGCAAATAGATTAAATGGAACAGAAAAAACACCCCACAAACACTGAACAACAACAACAACAACAACAAAACCAACCAGAATTGAAGCAACATAAACTTATTAGAGATTTGCGACACTTTGGCACATTGTCATTAGCTTAAACGTACATGTGACAGGGGGTAATTTGCCTTTTTTTTTCAGTCGTTCGTCTCCAAGGTTTGGACAGTACACAGAAAACAACTGAGTACAGATGAATAATATAAAAAAATATTTATGCATGTAACATCGATACGCATCATATCAATACGAACACATCATCAACTAATTACAGTGTCGAGACTGACCATCCAAATGTAGCCCTACCTTTGTTTTATCCGATGCTTTTTCTTTTCTTATAGAACCCATACTTACTAATTTTTAATTGACTAATGAGTATTTCAGTGGAACGATGATGGGCGTTTTCCGTATATTTATTGCTTCAGACACATATTTTGCAAGTGGAAGTATCATATCTTCATTTTCTGTCATTAGTATGCCGACCGGAACAAGTCTTTTCTCTGCGCTGGTGCTGTATTGAAAATGGTGCAGTTTTTTCGTAATTCTTCGTATCTTTTGCAGTTAAATATGAAATGATTTTCATCTTCTGGGCTTTCGCCACACATTGGGCAAGCCCGGAGATGTTGCTACGTCTGGATGTTGCTACGTCTGAATCGAACCATCTTCTGTTTGTATTCAGTCCAAGTGCTCTAAATCTGAGCTTCGCAAAGCAGATTTTATGCCATTTATTCGTTATAATCTTAATATACTTCTCTGTTTGAAATATTGATTTAAATGAATAAAACCATTTATACCTATCATTGCTCTCTATTTCTCCGTGCCAGTTTTGTTTAGGCATGCTATAAGTCTATCTTTAAATTCCGATACAAAACCGCTCTCGTGCCATGCCCTACTCCTTGGCTCGGCATCCAAACAAGATCGAATCCATGTTCCGTTAGTGTTTTCTCAAGTAATGTGGAATACCCAGTTCTGTTTGCCCTTCTCCTCTTGCAGTAGCAGCATCTCGTATGCTTGTCTACACAATCGTGATGTTGGCAGTCTTGTTAGTTTGAGCCAATATTTTATGCATTTTACAATTGATCTAATATGCAATGGGTACCTGCCGGTTTCGCCATACATTATAGTGTTTGATCAGTGTAATGGGACACCAAGAAAGCGCTTCATTGCAAATGTATGTACCTTTTCCATTTAGTTATTTGGCATGAGTCCCCATATTTCCGCTCCATTGTTCAAGGCTGGTTCAATTTGTGTGTCGAAAAGTTTCCAAAAAAGCTGTGCGTCAGTGGAACGCAGTCAAACTCAATTTTGTTGTGAATAACATTCCTAAATATTTATATGCATTGGTTACTTTTATTTCCATATCACCATAGCACCATTTTTCACGAGTCAAAAGATGACCTCCATTGCGGAAAACTATAACATTGGTCTTATCGAGATTTACTGTTAGTTGTAGTCTGTCTGTTTCTTGCTTATGGGCATGTAGTTGATTTTGTAGCCCTATGGGTGTGTCAGACAAGAGAACAACATCACCAGCAAATAGCATTAAGAACAATTCCGACTGTTGCGCCAGGTATCATTTGTATCCCATGTCTAGCCTTCTTTGATAACTCCACTGCCAATTCATTGATGAAAAAGGAAAACAGCTGTGGGCTTAGCATACAACCTTATTTGGTCCCTCTTGGACACTGAAAAAAGTCTGATTAAATACCTTTGTCACGAACACATACAAGTACAGAATCATAGATGCTTTTCACAGCCATGCAAAACTTCCCATGTACCCCGCTCTTTCTTAGAGTACTCCACAGGATGTTTCTGTTCACAGAATCAAATGCTTTTTTGAAGTCTACGAATGTTACGTATAGCTTAGTCTTACGTAAGAGATGCTTTTGGAGAGAGACAGAGAGAGAGAGAGAGAGAGAGAGAGAGAGAGAGAGAGAGAGAGAGAGAGAGAGAGAGAGAGAGAGAGAGAGAGGGTGTTTTGTACGTTCCCAATGGTCGGATAAATTATCGATCTCGCTCAGTGACTATGGTAAAGTCAATTGTTGCTTCAACGTGTCTTGTGCAGCATATAATATGATTCACACACACACACACACACACACACACACACACACACACACACACACACACACACACACACACACACACACACACACACCCGCGTTGACACACACACACACACACACACACACACCGTGACACACCGGCACACACACACACACACACACACACCGTGGCACACACACACACACACCGTGACGCACACACACACACACACACACACACACACACACACACCGTGGCACACACACACACACACACACACACACACACACACACACACACTGTGACACACTGACACACACACACACACACACTGGCACACACACACACACACACACACACACACACACACACACACACACACACACACACACACACACACCGTGACACACACACACACACACTCAAGTTAAATGTCATAATCGTGTCCACTGGCAGTCGGTATCATATGCGTATGTTATTTGCTAGTATTTACGCTCGTTTTTATTTATTGTTATTATCATTATGCTTTGGATACAATTTCTAGTGTTACTTAATTGTGATAATTATCATCCGACCTATTCCCGGATTCCCCACTTCCCCGGCAATTTCTTCCTTTTTTTTTGTGTATCAGTGTCACAGTTTCTC
>NC_134889.1:17638338-17643338 GCF_041734735.1 Babylonia areolata | reverse complement strand
GGTGATATTCAGTTATCATGTTGTCAGAGACATACGAAGTTTGGATCGGGTTTGTTCTAAGATGTACACAAACTGGACTGAGGAAGGTGGCAGAATGGTCAAGACGCTGCTATCAGAATACAATGTCCGTGAGGGTCTGGGTTTGCATCCCGGTCTCGCCCTTCACCGGCTCCGGCAGTTTTTTTCCAAGTTAGACTGAACTACGAAATTCAAATCAGTCGAGAGTCTAGTCACTTCGGATGAAACGATAAACTGGGGTTCTGTGTGCAGCACACACTTGGCACACTGATAAAGAACCAAAGCAACAAAAGTACATGATTGTCTTCTCAGTGGTACAGTTCTGCAGAGGAAACCCACCGGCTCTGATAGGCCCGTACACAGATTTTTTGTTCACATTGGCCTACACATAAGTGCACCTCACCGTGTTGGGTTATGCTCCTATCAGGCATCTGCCTAGCAGATGCGGTGTAGCGTATGTGGAATTTTCCGAACGCAGTGACGCCTCCTTGAGAAACTGGAACTGAAACACAGACTGGAACGTACGCCCGACCCGGCATGATATTGCACAGGTCTTCGAGCTTTGGGAATTTTTAGTGTAAAGGGAGAGCAATGAGTATCAATATTCAAAGGATCACTTTAGGTATACTTAGTTCCCTTCGTTGAAAAAAGACGGCGGCTTTGTTTTGGGGAATTCGAACGAGCGCCGGCGTGATGGTAGCAATCGAAGAGTCTATACTATGATCAATGGTTTCTCCACTGCAATGAGAATTCCTTTACAGCTTACTTTGGTGAAGGACTATAATTATCAAGCTAGGAGGCAATTAATATTGCGCTGGTTCTCAGTACTGCAACCTTCAGCTGGTGGGGGTTAGTTGGCCTTTGGCGGACGCCGGGACCATGATCCCCAACGCCGGCTGTCCTAAAGCCCTCTTGGCTGAGGGATGGGGGTGTGACTTGGGCAAGACGCTCTCCACTATCATGCAATCAATTTCCAGCCCAGACAGTTCGCCGGAACAGCACTGAAGTACCTCATTCACTGTTTGTTTTGACGTCTGATGGTCATACTGTCGACGGACTGACACTGTGACGACTGGCATACCATACATACACTGGGGAAGTGCAGGTGATTTGAGCATCACAGTGTTGGAAATAATTATGAGCACCCAGTTGTTCCAGCCAGCCAATGACATGTGTCGTCTTTTTAATGCGACGTGCAGGAATGCACTTCGGCTGACGACTGACGTTTGAACCACAACAGAAATTTCCGGCGAAACTATTCTAGTCGGCGGTCACAGCACTGTGACTCCGAGTCCGTCAGAGAACTTAAACCTACTTCCATGGTTTCACCATCTCTTATGTACAGACAGAATAGATGAAGCCTTCATTGCCTGTGTGAGACTGAATACTGAAGAACAATCGGCATTATTCACTGACAAACAACATTTTATCAATCCCCTGAAGAAGCCGCTTACATGACTGACGAAGACTGAACAATCGGTATTATTCGCTGACGGACAAACAACTTTTTATCAATCCCTTACATGACTCGGACGCCAATCGCTGCTTAAGTGGTTTTCGTAGCATAACGAAACACAGTACAGCGTTGCTAACTTAGGCACACCAGTTGTTGGTAACCTGGGCAGGGCGCTCAACTCAAGTAGGTACGCCTGATTTATCAACATTTCTAGCTGTTGTTTTTTAAAGAGGCGAAAGTGGTGTCCTCGTTAATTCAGGCTCATCTTCCTCCTCCAGTGTAATACTGCATGCTGTCAAAACATTGCACAATTGTATCAGAGAAGCAATCACCAATTAAGGGAGGCAATTTGGTGCACTACGACAGCTTCATTCTCGATCAGCAGCAGCAGTAGTGGCCCCTCTCCCAACGAGTCATTGTCGTCAGTTTCAGTGTCATGGAGGCGTGACAGTGCATGGACTGATCAACATTCGTTACATCACATCCAGAATAATAAATGAACAAGAGAGGCAAGGCCTTCAAGACTCACTTGTGATCCACTAAAAAAAAAAGGAATCTAATCGTTAAGATGTGTTCTGTATTTGTTATTATAAAGCTTCGCGTTTAAAAAAAAAAGAAGAAAAAGAAAGAAAAGTCCTAACCAGATTCGAACCCCGCGTGTTCGGGTGAGAAAAAACTACCTTATCCATTACACTATCATGGCTTCTTAACTGACGTTCTAAAATTTAACATTTGAACATACCTTTTTAAAGGGCGATAAATCAATTGTGGTATTCGCAGTGCCGGGAGAACGCTGTTTAAATCATATTATTCTGGTGTATCTTGGGCATTCAAAAAATCTTTAAGGGCAATAAAAAATTCTTTTTAATGGCTATCGCCGCAATCACACCGCAACATCTAGCCGTTTTCACTAGATCTAGATAGATGTACAAATTTAGTTACACCCGTCGGGAATGTAGTACGACACGGTCGATTCAATTTCTCTTTTATGTTCATTCTAGTTTTATAGTTTTAAAGTTGATATGAAAATTTAGTATTTTGTTAAACTAATAACATGTACAGCCAAGTACAAGTACTTCTAAACGTCGTAAGAAGTGAAAAGGACTTCATTTTGAGAAAAGTCAAGACTGGAAAATTTTTCCTTTCATTGTGATCAGTTCAAGGGTATTAACTCGCATGGTTTACAATTTTTAACTGTGAATTCCGACTGATTCTGTGGATATTTTTATGGCAGTTTGGGGCATAATCCAGTAAATGATGAGGCGTTCACAAATAAATATTTAATAAATATTTAATGGTCTCCTTCTCCAACTTTCCATCACATGTTATCGTGTATTGTCCATTGAATATAGGATTGAACGGGCAGGTCAACAACTTGAAACAAAACGGCGTCGTTCACGTTCGCGAAGAATATGAACACGCGCTTTGAATGTGTATAAATATGTGTACGCAATTGATTTTTGCCCATGACCTTCAGGGCTCAGCCAACAGATCTGTAAATTCCACTCGTCATATTGATTTTAGTATTTTCCGAAAAAGACCACTTGGGCGAATGAACATAGTGAAAGCCCTGTAGAGTAAAACACACAAGCTTTTTATGTATTGAGTATAATTTCAAAATGTAATGTTTAAGATGAGAAAGATCAGTTTAAAGCAAATTAAATCCCCTAGCATTAATTACAGAGTGATTTCCCTTTTTTACTATCTGCACCAAAACGTTTGCAAAATAAATAAAACTTCCATGCTTAGCAAAAGAAGTTCCTGTTTGAACAAAAAATGATAATAATGACTGCTCTTGTTGTGTCAGAATATCAGATCAAAGTGCCAAGTTTAGAGAATACAAAAAAATATAAATATAAGAGTAAATGCAGTTTGCATATAATTAGGCTTCATTTTTGACTCACTTGTGTAAACAAAGTGAGTCTATATTTTAACCCGGTATTCGGTTGTCTGTGTGTGTGTGTGTGTGTGTGTGTGTGTTAAACTTTAACATTGACATTTTCTCTGCAAATACTTTGTCAGTTGACACCAAATTTGGTATAAAAATAGGAAAAATTCAGTTCTTTCCAGTCATCTTGTTTAAAACAATATTGCACCTCTGGGTGCAAACAAACACTAAAAAAAAACTTGTTTGAAAACAGTGGAGAATGAAGCCTTGTGTACTTTGTCCAGAGAATGTTCGCCAGTAAAGCAATGACTCCATGCATGGCGTGTGGGATCTGGTCACGTGGCGTGTGGGATCTGGTCACGTGGTGTGTGGGATCTGGTCACGTGGCGTGTGGGGTCATGTGGGATCTAGTCACAATCTAGTCACGTGTCGCTTGGGATCTGGTCACGTGTCGCGTGGGATCTGTTCACGTGTCGTGTGGGATCTGGTCACGTAGAGGCGTGTGGGAAGTGGTCACGTGTCGTGTGGGATCTGGTCACGTGGCGTGTGGGATCTGGTCTCCTGGCGTGTGGGATGTGGTCAGGTGGCGTGTGGGATCTGGTCACGTAGTGTCGTGTGGGATGTGGTCTCGTGGCGTGTGGGATGTGGTCACATGGCGTGTGGGATGTGGTCGTGTGGGATGTGGTCACGTGGCGTGTGGGATGTGGTCACGTGGCGTGTGGGATGTGGTCACGTGGCGTGTGGGATGTGGTCGTGTGGGATGTGGTCTCGTGGCGTGTGGGATGTGGTCACGTGGCGTGTGGGATCTGGTCAAGTAGTGTCGTGTGGGATCTGGTCTCGTGGCGTGTGGGATGTGGTCACGTGGCGTGTGGGATGTGGTCACGCGGCGTGTGGGATGTGGTCACGTGGCGTGTGAGATCTGGTCACGTGGCGTGTGGGATGTGGTCACGTGGCGTGTGGGATGTGGTCACGTGTCGTGTGAGATCTGGTCACGTGGCGTGTGGGATCTGGTCACGTGGCGTGTGGGATCTAGTCACGTGGCGTCAGTGTGCACCAATCTGTCCAGCCTGCTATACAGCGGCTTGATGTGTGTGTGTGTGTGTGTGTGTGTGTGTGTGTCTGTGTCTGTGTCTGTGTCTGTGTTCGCGCTTCTGTATAGCCCGGAATAAATTTTACTGGATGACACTGTTGTCTTTGGTCACAAATTAGATTTCAGCTACAAAGCGTAACTTGAAAGGCACCAAATTTAACTGACACACATGTGATAGTTGATTAGACAAAAACGAACATCACAAAGCAAACATCAAAGCTAGAAGAATTAAGTGAAAAAAATCGTTGTAGTCAGAACACAGAACACATGCTGCACTGAGGGCAGGACGGGGCTCGTTGTGTCGCTTGTCACAAAACCTGATGCCAATACAATACACAATACACAAACTTTATTGTCTGCACTTTGGTACAGAGATTTTCCTTTTTGGCAGCAGCACATGTCCAATATAAGGAGAAAACAGCAAACACATAAAATGAATGGAAAATAAAAAAGATAAATTAAATGGCACCAAATGGAAATAGTTTATATACAAACTATACAGATTACTGAAATTCACGTGCCTCTCCATTTCAGTCAGCCAAGCCGCA
>NC_134889.1:17630838-17635838 GCF_041734735.1 Babylonia areolata | reverse complement strand
CATTATCATCATTATCAACAACATCGTTATTATTGAGACAGCTAGGTTACCATATTCGCAAGGTTCTCAACTGATAACGCAGCATAATTAAAGCAACACAAATAGGACGAGAGCCACCGGTGGGTGTGCTTGATCAAGACTGTGCAGCAATGGGCGTGCTTGATCAAGACAGTGGCCATGGGCGAGCTTGATTGTGCCCCGTGCGGCGTGAGGGCCGACAGGGCCAGCCGCGTGAGCTTGGAACTTCGTCACCTCGGGTCCATCAATCAAACTGTCATTGATCAAAGTGCGTTTGATAACAATTATCGATCGATCTCCGCATGAATACTGAGCACTACGCACACACACTCGCGCGCACGAACACACACACACACACACACAAGCGCGCGGCACTTGTGCACTGCAAACACGCGCGCGCGCGCACGCACACACACACACACACACACACACACACACACACACACACACACACACACACACACACACACACACACACACTGACACTCACGAACGCGCACACACATTCTAACACACACACACACACACTATGCCACACACACACACACACACACACACACACACACAGATGTATGTATGTATGTATGTATGTATGTGTGTGTGTATGTATGTATGTGTGTGTGTGTGTGCATGTGTGTGATCCGACTGTCTGTGTCTGTCTTTTTTTTCTTTTCTTTTTTCTTTTTGCTGCCCCATCATCTGCACCATTTCAGTGGCATGATTACTCCCACGCCACTCATTTAGATTTCCCCGACCACTGCCACACCCGGGTTCGTCCGCCACAGTTACAGCATCGGCAGTCCGCAGGGAACCATCGATGTTAGGTCGCCAGGAGGCCACACACCAGAGGAGACCCTGCACTGCTGCTGAGTCACTTCGGTGGTGTTCAGTGGTGCCTGTTCTGATTCAACGTACCTAGGACACCACCTACTGAGCCCCCTACTAACGACAATAATGGCTTAGTCGCGGAGCCAGACTGAGTGAGCGTCCCTCCCAGAGCCTGGAGACTGCCACCACGTCCCGCAAACAACAGCCCCCCCATGAATCTGCCGACTCTGAAGACATTGACAGGACTCACCCCAAGCACAGAAGTGGAGGGGTATCGAAACTGAGGTCACCATGACAGCAGGGCATGAAAGGCCACAGACTTTGGGACTGTTTTGTTTATATTGATGATGATGGAGGAGGAGGAGGATGACGATGACGATAACGATGTTGCCATAGAGGTCCATTTTGGTTTGGGACAGCACTACAAGGCTGTATTCTACGCTTCCTGTCGTAATGATATCCCGGTGTTAACCAGGCCCGAGAGATACAGACACTTGCAGTGTTGGTCAGGTAATTAGAGCAGTACACCCAAAGACGCATCCTTGAAGTGGATGACACTCGACCGTGTGGTCCCAGTCTCCCCATTTAAGCCCACAGCACACTCAACTCTCTGGGTAGGACGCGGCGCTAACCACACGGCGGCTCTGTGTCTGTCTTGTTTCACAGCTGTTTACAGTCTTTTTTTTTTTCTTCTTCTTGTTCATTTCATTCATTCCTTAATTCCTCCTCCTCCTCCTCTCTCTCTCTCTCTCTCTGTGTCTGTCTGTATGTCTGTCTGTCTACCTGTCCGTCTGTCTCTCTTTCTATGTCTGTCTGTCTATCTGTCTGTCTGTCTCTCTTTCTATGTCCTGTCTGTCTGTCTGTCTGTCTACAAGTCAGTCTGTCTCTCTTTCAATGTCTGTCTGTCTCTCTTTATATGTCTGTCTATCTGTCTGTCTGTCTATCTCTCTGTCTCTCTTTCTATGTCTGTTTTTCTGTCTGTCTGTCTGTCTCCCCCTCTCTCAATCTCTGTCTGTCTGTCTGTCTCTCTTTCTATGTCTGTCCGCCTGTCTCTCTTTCTATGTCTGTCTGTCTGTCTGCCTGTCTGTCTGTCTTTCTTTCTATGTCTGTCTGTCTATCTGTCTGTCTACCTGTCCGTCTGTCTCTCTTTCTATGTCTGTCTGTCTGCCTGTCTGTCTGTCTCTCTTTCTATGTCTGTCTGTCTGTCTAGAGAATAACGTAACACCAGTCATAAACAAGTAGCAGAGACAATGACGCAACACCAGCCATGAACAAGTAGTAGAGAGAATGACGTAACACCAGCCATGAACAAGTAGTAGAGAGAATGACGTAACACCAGCCATGAACAGGTAGTAGAGAGAATGACGTAACACCAGCCATGAACAAGTAGTAGAGAGAATGACGTAATACCAGTAATTAACAAGCAGCAGAGAGAATGACGTAACACCAGTAATGAACAAACAGAAGAGAGAATGACGTAACGCCAGCCATGAACAAGTAGTAGAGAGAATGAAGTAACACCAGTCAAGAACAATTAATAGAGAGAATGACGTAACACCAGTCATGAAGAAATAGTAGAGAGAATGACGTAACACCAGCCATGAAAAAGTAGTCGAGAGAATGACGTAACACCAGTCATGAACAACTAGTCGAAAGAATGACGTAACACCAGTCATGAAAAAAGCAGTATAGAGAATGACGTAACACCAGCCATGAACAAGAAGTAGAGAGAACGATTTAACACCAACCACGGCATGAACAAGTAGTAGAGAGAATGACGTAACACCAACCATGAACAAGTAGTCGAGAGAATGACGTAACACCAGCCATGAACAAGTAGTAGAGAGAATGACGTAAAACCAATCACGGCATGAACAAGTAGTCGAGAGAATGGCGTAACACCAGTCAAGAACAATTAGTAGAGAGAATGACGTAACACCAGTCATGAGCAAGTAGTAGAGAGAATGACGTAACACCAGTCATGAACAAGTAGTAGAGAGAATGACGTAACACCAGCCATGAACAAGTAGTAGAGAGAATGACGTAACACCAGTCATGAACAAGTAGGAGAGAGAATGACGTAACACCAGCCATGAACAGGTAGTAGAGAGAATGACGTAACACCAGCCATGAACAGGTAGTAGAGAGAATGACGTAACACCAGCCATGAAAAAGCAGAAAATAGAATGACGTAACACCAGCCATGAACAAGTAGTAGAAAGAATGACGTAACATCAGTAATGAACAAGTAGTAGAGAGAATGACGTAACACCAGTAATGAACAAGCAGTAGAGAGAATGACGTAACGCCAGCCATGAACAAGTAGTAGAGAGAATGACGTAACACCAGTCAAGAACAATTAGTAGAGAGAATAACGTAACACCAGTAATGAACAAGAAGTAGAGAGAACGATTTAACACCAACAACGGCATGAACAAGTAGTAGAGAGAATGACGTAACACCAGCCATGAACAAGTGGTAGAGAGAATGACGTAATACCAACCACGGCATGAACAAGTAGTAGAGAGAATGTCATAACACCAGCCAAGAATAAGTGGTAGAGAAAATGACGTAATACCAGCCACGGCATGAACAAGTAGTAGAGAGAATGACGTAACACGTCATAAACAAGTAGTAGAGAGAATGACGTAACACCAGCCATGAAGAAGTAGTTGAGAGAATGACGCAACACCAGTCATGAGCAAGTAGTAGAGAGAATGTCGTAACACCTAGTTACATATAATGATCTGATTTTATGGTATGTTCTCCTAGTTATATATGTCTGATATTATGGTAATCTATCCTACCTGTTTGTGTCTGATGCTATGGTATGTTCTCCTAGGTATATATGTCTTATGTTATAAACCGTGATATAGGACAGATTACAGTAACAAACCGTGACATAAGACACTGACAAACAGGTGACATCGGAGACAAACAGGTCAGTAGGATAGATTACAGTAATAAACCGTGACATTAGACACAAACAGGTCGGACAGATTACAGTAATAAACCGTGACATTGGACACAAACAGGTCGGACAGATTACAGTAACAAACCGTGACATCGGACACAAACAGGTCGGACAGATTACGGTAACAAATCATGACATTGGACACAAACAGGTCGGTCAGATTACAGTAATAAACCGTGACATTAGACACAAACAGGTCGGACAGATTACAGTAACAAACCGTGACATCGGACACAAACAGGTCGGACAGATTACAGTAATAAACCGTGACATTAGACACAAACAGGTCGGACAGATTACAGTAACAAACCGTGACATCGGACACAAACAGGTCGGACAGATTACAGTAACAAACCGTGACATTAGACACAAACAGGTCGGACAGATTACAGTAACAAACCGTGACATTAGACACAAACAGGTATGACAGATTACAGTAATAAACCGTGACATTAGACACAAACAGGTCGGACAGATTACAGTAACAAATCGTGACATTAGACACAAACAGGTCGGACAGATTACAGTAACAAACCGTGACATCGGACACAAACAGGTCGGACAGATTACAGTAATAAACCGTGACATCGGACACAAACAGGTCGGACAGATTACAGCAAAAACCGTGACATCGGACACAAACAGGTCGCGGGACAGATTCCAGTAACAAACCGTGACATCGGACACAAACAGGTCGGACAGATTACAGTAACAAACCGTGACATCGGACACAAACAGGTCGGACAGATTACAGTAACAAACCGTGACATCGGACACAAACAGGTCGGACAGATTACAGTAATAAACCGTGACATCGGACACAAACAGGTCGGACAGATTACAGTAATAAACCGTGACATTAGACACAAACAGGTCGGACAGATTACAGTAACAAACCGTGACATTAGACACAAACAGGTCGGACAGATTACAGTAATAAACCGTGACATTAGACACAAACAGGTCGGACAGATTACAGTAACAAACCGTGACAATGGACAAAAACAGGTCGGACAGATTACGGCAAAAACCGTGACATCGCACACAAACATTTACTGAGGTCAGATTACAGCAGCATTGGAGGCAAGTGGTTGAGCGGAAAGACGTCAGAATCAGACACGGACACAAAGCGAATACACAGACATCAGCGGGTTTTACCACCTTTTCCGTCGGTACAGTC
>NC_134889.1:17613338-17623338 GCF_041734735.1 Babylonia areolata | reverse complement strand
ACTCCCCTAACACTCTCTCACAGTAGTCACAGTCACTCCCCTAACACTCTGTCACAGTAGTCACAGTCACTCCCCTAACACTCTGTCAGTCACAGTCACTCCCCTAACACTCTGTCAGTAACAGTAGTCACAGTCACTCCCCTAACACTCTGTCAGTCACAGTCACTCCCCTAACACTCTGTCACAGTAGTCACAGTCACTCCCCTAACACTCTGTCACAGTAGTCACAGTCACTCCCCTAACACTCTGTCACAGTAGTCACAGTCACTCCCCTAACACTGTCAGCCACAGTAGTCACAGTCACTCCCCTAACACTCTGTCACAGTAGTCACAGTCACTCCCCTAACACTGTCAGCCACAGTAGTCACAGTCACTCCCCTAACACTCTCTCACAGTAGTCACAGTCACTCCCCTAACACTCTGTCACAGTAGTCACAGTCACTCCCCTAACACTCTGTCAGTCACAGTCACTCCCCTAACACTCTGTCAGTAACAGTAGTCACAGTCACTCCCCTAACACTCTGTCAGTCACAGTCACTCCCCTAACACTCTGTCACAGTAGTCACAGTCACTCCCCTAACACTCTGTCAGCCACAGTCACTCCCCTAACACTCTGTCACAGTAGTCACAGTCACTCCCCTAACACTCTGTCAGTCACAGTCACTCCCCTAACACTCTGTCACAGTAGTCACAGTCACTCCCCTAACACTCTGTCAGCCACAGTCACTCCCCTAACACTCTGTCACAGTAGTCACAGTCACTCCCCTAACACTCTGTCAGTCACAGTAGTCACAGTCACTCCCCTAACACTCTGTCACAGTAGTCACAGTCACTCCCCTAACACTCTGTCAGTCACAGTCACTCCCCTAACACTCTGTCACAGTAGTCACAGTCACTCCCCTAACACTCTGTCAGCCACAGTCACTCCCCTAACACTCTGTCACAGTAGTCACAGTCACTCCCCTAACACTCTGTCAGTCACAGTAGTCACAGTCACTCCCCTAACACACTGTCACAGTAGTCACAGTCACTCCCCTAACACTGTCACAGTAGTCACAGTCACTCCCCTAACACTCTGTCAGTCACAGTAGTCACAGTCACTCCACTAACACTGTCACAGTAGTCACAGTCACTCCCCTAACACTCTGTCAGTCACAGTAGTCACAGTCACTCCCCTAACACTCTGTCAGCCACAGTAGTCACAGTCACTCCCCTAACACTCTGTCACAGTAGTCACAGTCACTCCCCTAACACTCTGTCACAGTAGTCACAGTCACTCCCCTAACACTCTGTCACAGTAGTCACAGTCACTCCCCCTAACACTCTGTCAGCCACAGTAGTCACAGTCACTCCCCTAACACTCTGTCACAGTAGTCACAGTCACTCCGGTAACACTGTCACAGTAGTCACAGTCACTCCCCTAACACTCTGTCACAGTAGTCACAGTCACTCCCCTAACACTCTGTCAGCCACAGTAGTCACAGTCACTCCCCTAACACTCTGTCACAGTAGTCACAGTCACTCCCCTAACACTCTGTCAGCCACAGTAGTCACAGTCACTCCCCTAACACTCTGTCACAGTAGTCACAGTCACTCCCCTAACACTCTGTCAGTCACAGTAGTCACAGTAACTCCCCTAACACTGTCACAGTAGTCACAGTCACTCCCCTACCACTGTCACAGTAGTCACAGTCACTCCCCTAACACTCTGTCAGCCACAGTAGTCACAGTAACTCCCCCTAACACTCTGTTACAGTAGTCACAGTCACTCCCCTAACACTGTCACAGTAGTCACAGTCACTCCCCTAACACTCTGTCACAGTAGTCACAGTCACTCCCCTAACACTCTGTCAATCACAGTAGTCACAGTCACTCCCCTAACACTCTGTCACAGTAGTCACAGTCACTCCCCTAACACTCTGTCAGCCACAGTAGTCACAGTCACTCCCCTAACACTCTGTCACAGTAGTCACAGTCACTCCCCTAACACTGTCACAGTAGTCACAGTCACTCCCCTAACACTGTCACAGTAGTCACAGTCACTCCCCTAACACTGTCACAGTAGTCACAGTCACTCCCCTAACACTGTCAGTCACAGTAGTCACAGTCACTCCCCTAACACTGTCAGTCACAGTAGTCACAGTCACTCCCCTAACACTGTCAGCCACAGTAGTCACAGTCACTCCCCTAACACTGTCACAGTAGTCACAGTCACTCCCCTAACACTGTGTCACAGTAGTCACAGTCACTCCCCTAACACTCTGTCAGCCACAGTAGTCACAGTCACTCCCCTAACACTCTGTCAGCCACAGTAGTCACAGTCACTCCCCTAACACTGTCAGTCACAGTAGTCACAGTCACTCCCCTAACACTGTCAGCCACAGTAGTCACAGTCACTCCCCTAACACTGTCACAGTAGTCACAGTCACTCCCCTAACACTGTGTCACAGTAGTCACAGTCACTCCCCTAACACTCTGTCAGCCACAGTAGTCACAGTCACTCCCCTAACACTCTGTCACAGTAGTCACAGTCACTCCCCTAACACTCTGTCAGCCACAGTAGTCACAGTCACTCCCCTAACACTCAGTCACAGTAGTCACAGTCACTCCCCCTAACACTCTGTCACAGTAGTCACAGTCACTCCCCTAACACTCTGTCAGCCACAGTAGTCACAGTCACTCCCCCTAACACTCTGTCAGTCACAGTAGTCACAGTCACTCCCCTAACACTCTGTCACAGTAGTCACAGTCACTCCCCTAACACTCTGTCAGTCACAGTAATCACAGTCACTCCCATAACACTCTGTCAGCCACAGTAGTCACAGTCACTCCCCTAACACTCTGTCACAGTAGTCACAGTCACTCCCCTAACACTGTCACAGTAGTCACAGTCACTCCCCTAACACTGTCACAGTAGTCACAGTCACTCCCCTAACACTCTGTCAGCCACAGTAGTCACAGTCACTCCCCTAACACTCTGTCACAGTAGTCACAGTCACTCCCCCTAACACTCTGTCAGTCACAGTAGTCACAGTCACTCCCCTAACACTCTGTCACAGTAGTCACAGTCACTCCCCTAACACTCTGTCAGCCACAGTAGTCACAGTCACTCCCCTAACACTCTGTCACAGTAGTCACAGTCACTCCCCCTAACACACTGTCAGTCACAGTAGTCACAGTCACTGCGCTAACACTGTCAGCCACAGTAGTCACAGTCACTCCCCTAACACTCTGTCACAGTAGTCACAGTCACTCCCCTAACACTCTGTCAGCCACAGTAGTCACAGTCACTCCCCTAACACTCTGTCAGCCACAGTAGTCACAGTCACTCTCCCCTAACACTCTGTCACAGTAGTCACAGTCACTCCCCTAACACTGTGACAGTAGTCACAGTCACTCCCCTAACACTCTGTCACAGTAGTCACAGTCACTCCCCTAACACTCTGTCAGTCACAGTAGTCACAGTCACTCCCCTAACACTGTGTCACAGTAGTCACAGTCACTCCCCTAACACTCTCTCACAGTAGTCACAGTCACTCCCCTAACACTCTGTCACAGTAGTCACAGTCACTCTCCTAACACTCTGTCACAGTAGTCACAGTCACTCCCCTAACACTCTGTCACAGTAGTCACAGTCACTCCCCTAACACTGTCAGCCACAGTAGTCACAGTCACTCCCCTAACACTCTGTCAGCCACAGTAGTCACAGTCACTCCCCTAACACTCTGTCACAGTAGTCACAGTCACTCCCCTAACACTGTCACAGTAGTCACAGTCACTCCCCTAACACTCTGTCAGTCACAGTAGTCACAGTCACTCCCCCTAACACTCTGTCACAGTAGTCACAGTCACTCCCCTAACACTCTGTCAGTCACAGTAGTCACAGTCACTCCCCCTAACACTCTGTCACAGTAGTCACAGTCACTCCCCTAACACTGTCACAGTAGTCACAGTCACTCCCCTAACACTGTCACAGTAGTCACAGTCACTCCCCTAACACTCTGTCAGCCACAGTAGTCACAGTCACTCCCCTAACACTGTCACAGTAGTCACAGTCACTCCCCTAACACTCTGTCAGCCACAGTAGTCACAGTCACTCCCCTAACACTCTGTCAGTCACAGTAGTCACAGTCACTCCCCCTAACACTCTGTCACAGTAGTCACAGTCACTCCCCTAACACTGTTACAGTAGTCACAGTCACTCCCCTAACACTCTGTCAGCCACAGTAGTCACAGTCACTCCCCTAACACTCTGTCACAGTGGTCACAGTCACTCCCCCTAACACTGTTACAGTAGTCACAGTCACTCCCTTAACACTCTGTCAGCCACAGTAGTCACAGTCACTCCCCTAACACTCTCTCACAGTAGTCACAGTCACTCCCCTAACACTCTGTCACAGTGGTCACAGTCACTCCCCTAACACTCTGTCAGCCACAGTAGTCACAGTCACTCCCCTAACACTCTGTCACAGTAGTCACAGTCACTCCCCTAACACTCTGTCAGTCACAGTAGTCACAGTCACTCCCCTAACACTCTGTCAGCCACAGTAGTCACAGTCACTCCCCTAACACTCTGTCAGTCACAGTAGTCACAGTCACTCCCCTAACACTCTCTCACAGTAGTCACAGTCACTCCCCTAACACTCTCTCACAGTAGTCACAGTCACTCCCCTAACACTCTGTCACAGTGGTCACAGTCACTCCCCTAACACTCTGTCACAGTAGTCACAGTCACTCCCCTAACACTCTGTCACAGTAGTCACAGTCACTCCCCTAACACTCTGTCAGTCACAGTAGTCACAGTCACTCCCCTAACACTCTGTCACAGTAGTCACAGTCACTCCCCTAACACTCTGTCAGTCACAGTAGTCACAGTCACTCCCCTAACACTCTGTCAGCCACAGTAGTCACAGTCACTCCGATAACACTGTCACAGTAGTCACAGTCACTCCCCTAACACTGTCACAGTAGTCACAGTCACTCCCCTAACACTGTCACAGTAGTCACAGTCACTCCCCCTAACACTCTGTCAGTCACAGTAGTCACAGTCACTCCCCTAACACTCTGTCACAGTAGTCACAGTCACTCCCCTAACACTCTGTCACAGTAGTCACAGTCACTCCCCTAACACTGTCACAGTAGTCACAGTCACTCCCCTAACACTGTCACAGTAGTCACAGTCACTCCCCTAACACTCTGTCACAGTAGTCACAGTCACTCCCCTAACACTCTGTCACAGTAGTCACAGTCACTCCCCTAACACTGTCAGTCACAGTAGTCACAGTCACTCCCCTCACACTGTCACAGTAGTCACAGTCACTCCCCTAACACTCTGTCACAGTAGTCACAGTCACTCCCCTAACACTGTCAGCCACAGTAGTCACAGTCACTCCCCTAACACTGTCACAGTAGTCACAGTCACTCCCCTAACACTCTGTCAGCCACAGTAGTCACAGTCACTCCCCTAACGCTCTGTCACAGTAGTCACAGTCACTCCCCCTAACACTCTGTCAGTCACAGTAGTCACAGTCACTCCCCTAACACTCTGTCACAGTAGTCACAGTCACTCCCCTAACACTGTCACAGTAGTCACAGTCACTCCCCTAACACTCTGTCACAGTAGTCACAGTCACTCCCCCTAACACACTGTCAGTCACAGTAGTCACAGTCACTGCGCTAACACTGTCAGCCACAGTAGTCACAGTCACTCCCCTAACACTCTGTCACAGTAGTCACAGTCACTCCCCTAACACTCTGTCAGCCACAGTAGTCACAGTCACTCCCCTAACACTCTGTCAGCCACAGTAGTCACAGTCACTCTCCCCTAACACTCTGTCACAGTAGTCACAGTCACTCCCCTAACACTGTGACAGTAGTCACAGTCACTCCCCTAACACTCTGTCACAGTAGTCACAGTCACTCCCCTAACACTCTGTCAGTCACAGTAGTCACAGTCACTCCCCTAACACTGTGTCACAGTAGTCACAGTCACTCCCCTAACACTCTCTCACAGTAGTCACAGTCACTCCCCTAACACTCTGTCACAGTAGTCACAGTCACTCTCCTAACACTCTGTCACAGTAGTCACAGTCACTCCCCTAACACTCTGTCACAGTAGTCACAGTCACTCCCCTAACACTGTCAGCCACAGTAGTCACAGTCACTCGCCTAACACTCTGTCAGCCACAGTAGTCACAGTCACTCCCCTAACACTCTGTCACAGTAGTCACAGTCACTCCCCTAACACTGTCACAGTAGTCACAGTCACTCCCCTAACACTCTGTCAGTCACAGTAGTCACAGTCACTCCCCCTAACACTCTGTCACAGTAGTCACAGTCACTCCCCTAACACTCTGTCAGTCACAGTAGTCACAGTCACTCCCCCTAACACTCTGTCACAGTAGTCACAGTCACTCCCCTAACACTGTTACAGTAGTCACAGTCACTCCCCTAACACTCTGTCAGCCACAGTAGTCACAGTCACTCCCCTAACACTCTGTCACAGTGGTCACAGTCACTCCCCCTAACACTGTTACAGTAGTCACAGTCACTCCCTTAACACTCTGTCAGCCACAGTAGTCACAGTCACTCCCCTAACACTCTCTCACAGTAGTCACAGTCACTCCCCTAACACTCTGTCACAGTGGTCACAGTCACTCCCCTAACACTCTGTCAGCCACAGTAGTCACAGTCACTCCCCTAACACTCTGTCACAGTAGTCACAGTCACTCCCCTAACACTCTGTCAGTCACAGTAGTCACAGTCACTCCCCTAACACTCTGTCAGCCACAGTAGTCACAGTCACTCCCCTAACACTCTGTCAGTCACAGTAGTCACAGTCACTCCCCTAACACTCTCTCACAGTAGTCACAGTCACTCCCCTAACACTCTCTCACAGTAGTCACAGTCACTCCCCTAACACTCTGTCACAGTGGTCACAGTCACTCCCCTAACACTCTGTCACAGTAGTCACAGTCACTCCCCTAACACTCTGTCACAGTAGTCACAGTCACTCCCCTAACACTCTGTCAGTCACAGTAGTCACAGTCACTCCCCTAACACTCTGTCACAGTAGTCACAGTCACTCCCCTAACACTCTGTCAGTCACAGTAGTCACAGTCACTCCCCTAACACTCTGTCAGCCACAGTAGTCACAGTCACTCCGATAACACTGTCACAGTAGTCACAGTCACTCCCCTAACACTGTCACAGTAGTCACAGTCACTCCCCTAACACTGTCACAGTAGTCACAGTCACTCCCCCTAACACTCTGTCAGTCACAGTAGTCACAGTCACTCCCCTAACACTCTGTCACAGTAGTCACAGTCACTCCCCTAACACTCTGTCACAGTAGTCACAGTCACTCCCCTAACACTGTCACAGTAGTCACAGTCACTCCCCTAACACTGTCACAGTAGTCACAGTCACTCCCCTAACACTCTGTCACAGTAGTCACAGTCACTCCCCTAACACTCTGTCACAGTAGTCACAGTCACTCCCCTAACACTGTCAGTCACAGTAGTCACAGTCACTCCCCTCACACTGTCACAGTAGTCACAGTCACTCCCCTAACACTCTGTCACAGTAGTCACAGTCACTCCCCTAACACTGTCAGCCACAGTAGTCACAGTCACTCCCCTAACACTGTCACAGTAGTCACAGTCACTCCCCTAACACTCTGTCACAGTAGTCACAGTCACTCCCCTAACACTGTCACAGTAGTCACAGTCACTCCCCTAACACTCAGTCACAGTAGTCACAGTCACTCCCCTAACACTCTGTCACAGTAGTCACAGTCACTCCCCTAACACTCTGCCACAGTAGTCACAGTCACTCCCCTAACACTCTGTCACAGTAGTCACAGTCACTCCCCTAACACTCTGTCAATCACAGTAGTCACAGTCACTCCCCTAACACTCTGTCACAGTAGTCACAGTCACTCCTCTAACACTCTGTCAGCCACAGTAGTCACAGTCACTCCCCTAACACTCTGTCACAGTAGTCACAGTCACTCCCCTAACACTGTCACAGTAGTCACAGTCACTCCGCTAACACTCTGTCACAGTAGTCACAGTCACTCCCCCTAACACTCTGTCAACCACAGTAGTCACAGTCACTCCCCTAACACTCTCTCACAGTAGTCACAGTCACTCCGCTAACACTCTGTCACAGTAGTCACAGTCACTCCCCCTAACACTCTGTCAACCACAGTAGTCACAGTCACTCCCCTAACACTCTCTCACAGTAGTCACAGTCACTCCGCTAACACTCTGTCACAGTAGTCACAGTCACTCCCCCTAACACTCTGTCAACCACAGTAGTCACAGTCACTCCCCTAACACTCTGTCACAGTAGTCACAGTCACTCCCCTAACACTCTGTCAGCCACAGTAGTCACAGTCACTCCCCTAACACTGTCACAGTAGTCACAGTCACTCCCCTAACACTCTGTCACAGTAGTCACAGTCACTCCCCTAACACTGTCACAGTAGTCACAGTCACTCCCCTAACACTCTGTCACAGTAGTCACAGTCACTCCCCTAACACTCTGTCAGTCACAGTAGTCACAGTCACTCCCCTAACACTGTCAGCCACAGTAGTCACAGTCACTCCGATAACACTGTCACAGTAGTCACAGTCACTCCCCTAACACTGTCACAGTAGTCACAGTCACTCCCCTAACACTGTCACAGTAGTCACAGTCACTCCCCCTAACACTCTGTCAGTCACAGTAGTCACAGTCACTCCCCTAACACTCTGTCACAGTAGTCACAGTCACTCCCCTAACACTCTGTCACAGTAGTCACAGTCACTCCCCTAACACTGTCACAGTAGTCACAGTCACTCCCCTAACACTGTCACAGTAGTCACAGTCACTCCCCTAAAACTCTGTCACAGTAGTCACAGTCACTCCCCTAACACTCTGTCACAGTAGTCACAGTCACTCCCCTAACACTGTCAGTCACAGTAGTCACAGTCACTCCCCTCACACTGTCACAGTAGTCACAGTCACTCCCCTAACACTCTGTCACAGTAGTCACAGTCACTCCCCTAACACTGTCAGCCACAGTAGTCACAGTCACTCCCCTAACACTGTCACAGTAGTCACAGTCACTCCCCTAACACTCTGTCACAGTAGTCACAGTCACTCCCCTAACACTCTGTCACAGTAGTCACAGTCACTCCCCTAACACTCTGTCAGCCACAGTAGTCACAGTCACTCCCCTAACACTGTCACAGTAGTCACAGTCACTCCCCTAACACTCAGTCACAGTAGTCACAGTCACTCCCCTAACACTCTGTCACAGTAGTCACAGTCACTCCCCTAACACTCTGCCACAGTAGTCACAGTCACTCCCCTAACACTCTGTCACAGTAGTCACAGTCACTCCCCTAACACTCTGTCAATCACAGTAGTCACAGTCACTCCCCTAACACTCTGTCACAGTAGTCACAGTCACTCCTCTAACACTCTGTCAGCCACAGTAGTCACAGTCACTCCCCTAACACTCTGTCACAGTAGTCACAGTCACTCCCCTAACACTGTCACAGTAGTCACAGTCACTCCGCTAACACTCTGTCACAGTAGTCACAGTCACTCCCCCTAACACTCTGTCAACCACAGTAGTCACAGTCACTCCCCTAACACTCTCTCACAGTAGTCACAGTCACTCCGCTAACACTCTGTCACAGTAGTCACAGTCACTCCCCCTAACACTCTGTCAACCACAGTAGTCACAGTCACTCCCCTAACACTCTCTCACAGTAGTCACAGTCACTCCGCTAACACTCTGTCACAGTAGTCACAGTCACTCCCCCTAACACTCTGTCAACCACAGTAGTCACAGTCACTCCCCTAACACTCTGTCACAGTAGTCACAGTCACTCCCCTAACACTCTGTCAGCCACAGTAGTCACAGTCACTCCCCCTAACACTGTCACAGTAGTCACAGTCACTCCCCTAACACTCTGTCACAGTAGTCACAGTCACTCCCCTAACA
>NC_134889.1:17598338-17608338 GCF_041734735.1 Babylonia areolata | reverse complement strand
ACATGGGAAGACAGGGACCACACAGTGTGCTGACATGGGAAGACAGGGACCACACAGTGTGCTGACATGGGAAGACAGGGACCACACAGTGTGCTGACATGGGAAGACAGGGACCACACAGTATGCTGACATGGGAAGAAGACAGGGATCACACAGTGTGCTGACATGGGAAGAAGATAGGGATCACACAGTGTGCTGACATGGGAAGATAGGGACCACACAGTGTGCTGACATGGGAAGACAGGGACCACACAGTGTGCTGACATGGGAAGACAGGGACCACACAGTGTGCTGTGGGCTGACATGGGAAGACAGGGACCACACAGTTGAGGGTCACTCACGTCAGGGTGCTCCCCTGTCCAGCACTGCAAGTGCCTGTTACCTCCCAGCCTGGCTGGTGACGGGGGAAAAAAAACGTGTGGAGAGGAGGGATTCGTCTAGTGACACCAAACCTCACACACACACACACACACACACACACACACACACACACACACACACACACACACACACACACACACACACACACACACACACACACACACACACACACACACACACACACACGTGAGACTAAGAAGAAGAAGAAGAAGAAGAAAGAGAGACAGAGACAGAGACACACAGACAGACAGAGACAATGAATGATAACTAGGAGTGAGTAACCCGGAGACACACAAAAGCCGAGACGTAGTATTACCCAAATGGGATCACTGAATTAATGTACTGCTTACAGTCATCGTTTTCGTGAGGTCAGGCAACAAAACATTCGAGTCGCTCTTGCTGTGCCTATAGCCTCGCTGAGTGCAGTGACATGAATGCTTAATTTTTTTTTTTTTTTTTTTTTTTTTTGGGGGGGGGGGGGGGGAGCAATTGTCGTCAATAGCAACCCTTCCATGCCAACGCAGACTGCATGTCTCTGTCTGTCTGTCTGTCTGTCCGTGACCTGTCTGTCTCTGTACTGTCTGCCGATCACCATGTTTTTTATGTACTTACCTTTTATTATTTGTCATGATTCTTTCTTTCTTTCTCAGTTTATTCATTCATCTATTTATTCATCTGTCTATTAATTTATCTATTTATGTATTCATTTATCCTCCACCCTAGACCTGACTAAGCGCGC
The DNA here is from genome assembly GCF_041734735.1 of Babylonia areolata. Taxonomy (NCBI): domain Eukaryota; kingdom Metazoa; phylum Mollusca; class Gastropoda; order Neogastropoda; family Buccinidae; genus Babylonia; species Babylonia areolata. The sequence continues at coordinate 17,607,218 of NC_134889.1, read as the reverse complement.
CGTTGGGTTATACGCGGCTGGTCAAGCATCTGCTTTGAAGATGTGGCGAAGCGTATATGGATTAGTCTGAACGCAGTGACGCCTCATTGAAAAACTGATGTGAACTGAACTGAAGTGAATCCTTTCTGAACTGTCTGTTTCTGTAGATAGAGTCTGTACGCCTCAACTGCTCAGTGTATTGTCTGTCGCCGTCTTTGTATTGTCTGTTTCTGTAGATAGAGTCAGTATGCCTCTACTGTACTGCTCAGTGTATTGTCTGTTTCTGTAGATAGAGTCAGTATGCCTCTACTGCTCAGTGTATTGTCTGTTTCTGTAGATAGAGTCAGTATGCCTCTACTGCTCAGTGCATTGTCTGTTTCTGTAGATAGAGTCTGTATGCCTCTACTGACTGCTCAGTGTATTGTCTGTTTCTGTAGACAGTCTATATGCCTCAACTGCTCAGTGTATGCCTCTACTGACTGCTCAGTGTATTGTCTGTTTCTGTAGATAGAGTCTGTATGCCTCTACTGCTCAGTGTATTGTCTGTTTCTGTAGAGAGTCTGTATGCCTCTACTGCTCAGTGTATTGTCTGTTTCTGTAGATAGAGTCAGTATGCCTCTACTGCTCAGTGTATTGTCTGTTTCTGTAGATAGAGTCTGTATGCCTCTACTAACTGCTCAGTGTATTGTCTGTTTCTGTAGATAGAGTCTGTATGCCTCTACTGCTCAGTGTATTGTCTGTTTCTGTAGATAGAGTCTGTATGCCTCTACTGCTCAGTGTATTGTCTGTTTCTTTAGATAGAGTCTGTATGTCTCTACTGACTGCTCAGTGCATTGTCTGTTTCTGTAGATAGAGTCTGTATGCCTCTACTGACTGCTCAGTGTATTGTCTGTTTCTGTAGATAGAGTCTGTATGCCTCTACTGCTCAGTGTATTGTCTGTTTCTTTAGATAGAGTCTGTATGTCTCTACTGACTGCTCAGTGCATTGTCTGTTTCTGTAGATAGAGTCTGTATGCCTCTACTGCTCAGTGTATTGTCTGTTTCTGTAGATAGAGTCTGTATGCCTCTACTGCTCAGTGTATTGTCTGTTTCTGTAGATAGAGTCTGTATGCCTCTACTGACTGCTCAGTGTATTGTCTGCCCCTGTATCTGTACCGTGTTTCTGATTTACTGTCTGTGTCAGTGTGTATCTGTCTGTCTCTGGTCTGTACTGTCTGTACTGCCTCTTGTCTGTGCCGTGTGTCTGATTTCCTTCAGTTTAACGTCTTTCCACTTGAAGTGATATTAGTCTGATTTCCTGTCTGTGTCAGTGTGTATCTGTTTGTCTCTGGTCTGTATTGCCTCTGTGTCTGTCTGTGCCGTGTGTCTGATTTCCTGTCTGTGTCAGTGTGTATCTGTCTGTCTCTGCCAGTGGTCTGTACTGCCTCTGTGTCTGTCTGTGCCGTGTGTCTGATTTACTGTCTGTGTCAGTGTGTATCTGTCTGTCTCTGGTCTGTATTGCCTCTGTGTCTGTCTGTGCCGTGTGTCTAATTTACTGTCTGTGTCAGTGTGCATCTTTAGTATCCATGAGGCAGAGAAGAAAAGATCTGTCTCGCTACCGGCCTGTACTCCACCAATTACAGAGCCGAAGCAGAAGCCTTGAGAACAGCAGCAGCCCACATCGAGGTCAGCCCCTACGCCAGCCCCAACGATGTCTTCCTGACCGTCGCCCTGTCCATTTTGCAGGCCCTTTGGTCCAACAGAGATCCAGAACTCAACGATCTGTCCCCCTCTCTCGCCCCCCTCTGTACAAGTCACACAGTCACCCTGCAGTGGATTCCCTCCCACTGTAACGTGCTTGGCAACGAGACTGCTGACTCCCTGGCAAAGGAAGGCACTACGAAAGAGCAGACGGACAGGTCTACCAGCTACTCTGAATCCAGGACCATCTTTAAGGCCAAGCTGCAGAACAAATGGAAGCGGCAGCATCCACGCCACAACAGAGCAGACCCGTACTACCTGCTGACTCGTCGAGAGCAGGTTGCCATTTTCAGGCTCAGGACAGGCCACAACCACCTGAAACACCACCTATACACGAAACTCCGTATCGGCGACTCAGAGCAGTGCCCCTGCAGAACAGGCAGCCAGACAACAGAACATCTGCTGCAGTCCTGCCCGCTCCACCAAGCGCTCTGAGAGAAAACCTGGCCCGACCCAATCCCAGCGGCCCGGAAGCTCTGCGGAGGACTGGAGGACCTGCGACGTCAGTACTGCTGCCTTCATCGAAGAGACGGGGGAATCCATCTGATAAATGACTCGGAACGAGACAACAGTGTGCATCTGTCTGTCTGTTCTGTACTGTCTCCACTGCCTATGTAGGTCTGTGTGTGTAATGAGTACGCCAAGTCTGTGTGTCTGTGCATCAGTGCCACGTGTCTGCCTGTCAGTCTGTCTGTCTTTGCGTTGTCTCTGTGGTTCAGTGTCTGACTGTTTGTGTGTAGTGCCTGTGCATACGTTCGTCTGTCTGTTCGTGTCTGTGTGCACCTGTACTGATCCGAGTCTGTCTCTGCGGGCCATAGTAGTAATTCTGTCTCTACATGTTTCAGTCTGTCTCAGTGTCTCTCTCCGTGATTGTGTGTGTGTGTGTGTGTGTGTGTGTGTGTGTGTGTGTGTGTGTGTGTGTGTGTGTGTGTGTGTGTGTGTGTGTGTGTGTGTGTGTGTGTGTGTGTGTGTGTGTGTGTGTGTGAGTGTCAGTGTGTGTATGTATGTCAGTGTTGTGTGGCATCGAATAAAAAACAACAAAAAACAGGACACCAGACATAAACGCAACTGAGTTAGCGCGAAGCCGACGAGGAAAATTCCTGCCGGATACTCAGTAATAAACAACACACCCTTCATACAGAAACAAACTCTGCCCTGGGATTTTCCCACCCCACAGATTGTCGCACTCACTGAACCACAACCTACTCCCGGCCCAAGAGCCGGACTTTGCCATGAGTGGAGGACCGGAATGCGCTGCACTCGAAGGGGTACAAAAATGTCACTTAGCGCGCGGCTCTTATCAAGTGTGTATATAAACAGCAGCAGGGAAAAGTGGGTCTTTCGCTTGCTGCAGCACAGAGGGCGACAAACGAAACTTCTCTCCACCCATCCCTGTCTTTCTGCACGACGCTACACAAAAAGCCAGGCTAGCAACATGGCTGACTCTTTCATTGGAAAATGGAAAGTCGATGTGGCATCCACCACCGGTCTTGAAGAGTTCGGCGCCGCTATCGGTGAGTTTGCATGTGTGTTCGTCAGTCAGTGCATCAGTGGAGGGTGCGTATGGAGCATGCATGAACCACGACAGAGTCATCTTTTTCTTCCTTTCTTCTTACTTTTTTTTCATAAAAAAATCATTTAAAAACTTTTTTTTTGGGTTGTAACTGATGCGGTTGTTCTTTGAGGCTTAGGCTCTGTGGCCAGAATGGGTTTGGCGTGGGTTGGACCAATTAAGTTCTGAGCCATTGTCTATCAGTGATTCAGTGGGATTCCAGGCCCCATTTCGGCATCAGTCGATGTGCTGTGTACTTGGGAAATAAAAGGCACTTTACTGCGAATTTCCTCACTCCTCCCATATGTCAGTAAGTATATATATATATATCCACCTGGTTGGGGACTAAGGTTAAAACGACGAGAGGAGACTCAGTGCTGAGCCCCGCCTTCCTATGCCGGGCCCTGGGCACTGGTGGATGTGAAGCCGGTCTCTGTCCCACGGACTCTGTAAAAGGCGATGCAACCCCATCATAATCCTGTAACCAATGTCAGTGTTCGGTGGCGGGTTATGGAGACACGAAAATACCCAGCATGCATGAACCACGACAGAGTCATCGGCAAGTCAATGTTGGTCGTGTAACGGAAAGAAGAAGAAGAAGAAGAAGCTTTGATTTTTAACACTTTCTTTTTGTGCTTTATCGTGCAGTGAGAATCATGGCGTCTGGCAACTGAAGAAGCAGAATATAATATTATTAATGGCACCGTCAGTAAAGTACTGGCTTTAAATCTGGTGGTTATGCGTATGCTTGATCATGATAATGATGATGTACGTGTTAGTTAATCTAATTTATCATAGTCACAAAGTACCTCGCGGCCCCCTTTCTTTCTTTGTCTGTGTCTGTTTGTCAGTCTGTCTATCGGTCCGTCTTTCTTTTCTTTTCTTTCTTTCTGTTTTTCTTTCTTTATCGCTCTCTCTGCCTAACTGCTTGTCTGTCTGTCTGTCTGCCCGCGCCTGTAGTTTCGATTCCCTTCGTCTCTTCCTTTCTTTGTATATCTGCCAGTTTACTCAGCAGTCTTCACTTTTACGTCTGTGTAGTTACACTTGCTTGTCGTTCAAAAAAAAAAAGAAGTCTTTTCATCAGAAGGATAGGACTTTGGGATCATAGACAAAACTGACTGAGTCAATTTACTGTTATAATGCACGTTATGCCCTGTGGCATGCAGGACAGGGCAACAACAAAGAACCTCCACTCTTGTCTGCTTTGGGTTAGTCTCTCGATGGTACACAGTATATATATATATATAGATATAGATATAGATATAGATCTATCTATTTTTTCATTTCCTTTATTGACTTAAAAAATAATATCGCCAAAAGTGCTCCAAAAAGTAGCCAAAGCTGGCCGCTGTATAAAGTCTAGATACATGTTGACGCTGACAGGATCCGTCTAAATTTTTTTTTTTTTTTTTTTTTTTTTTTTTTTTTTTTTGTTTTGGGTGTGAATAGACGTTCAATTAATGTAGCCCAACACACCAACCTCACGTGTGAACACTCCCCGCCACCCCCCACCGCCCCCCATCCCTCGCCCCCCCGCCCAACAATTAACTGCCGGCACACACTTGATATGAGCGGAGTGGTGCCGGATAAAAGTGGCCCAGGCTATCGTGTTGCCACCAACCAGGAAGCTATCGAGGATCCAGGCTTCTGCCCAGTGAGGGGGCGCAACCTGGCAATTATTACGATTGAGTGTGCAGGGCGACAGTTCGTGCCGTGCTTATCTGGGGATCAGTCAGTCACTTCACAGCTTGCGTCACTCACTCTATTGATGCCATTTTTGTTGTTGTTGTTGTTGTTGTTGTTGTTCGTGGTCTTCGTGTGACTGATTTCAGTTTCAAATCCCTTTTGGAGATACCAGTTGCATGATGCAGTATAAAGTATACCTATACCGCAGAGCATTATCTGCATAATCAGATGTATCTTTTAATGTGTTGATTCCCTGGTTAGCATTGAGGTACATGCCCTGGTTCTTTTGAACAGTTTCTGAACATGGAAACAAAGCACTGAGGATGAAGGGACTGAATCCGTTGTTTCCTGTTTCACTAAGGGCCAAGTTGAAATGGACTGAAGCCATTGTTTCTTGTTGAAATGGTCTGAAGCCATTGTTTCCTGTTGAAATGGACTGAAGCCATTGTTTCCTGTTGAAATGGTCTGAAGCCATTGTTTCCTGTTGAAATGGTCTGAAGCCATTGTTTCCTGTTGAAATGGTCTGAAGCCATTGTTTCCTGTTGAAATGGTATGAAGCCATTGCCTCCTGTTGAAATGGACACATGACGTACCAAGCATCCTGTTAATTCAGTGCCATTGCTTTGCCTGTCCTGTCCTTACCAGCAGAGTTGAGCTGAACGACCCGGGCATCGGCTGGAACCCATAGGGTCACGTTGCTCAATGCTGAGGCTTAAAGGTTCATTGCTCATTGCTGAGGGCTTGGTCTTGTGAAGGTTCATTGCTCAGTGCTGAGGCTTAAAGGTTCATTGCTCAGTGCTGAGGGCTTGCTGTTGTGAAGGTTCATTGCTCAGTGCTGAGGGCTTGGTGTTGTGAAGGTTCATTGCTCAGTGCTGAGGGCTTGGTGTTGTGAAGGTTCATTGCTCAGTGCTGAGGGCTTGCTCTTGTGAAGGTTCATTGCTCAGTGCTGAGGGCTTGCTGTTGTGAAGGTTCATTGCTCAGTGCTGAGGGCCTGGTGTTGTGAAGGTTCATTGCTCAGTGCTGAGGGCTTGCTGTTGTGAAGGTTCATTGCTCAGTGCTGAGGGCTTGGTGTTGTGAAGGTTCATTGCTCAGTGCTGAGGGCTTGCTGTTGTGAAGGTTCATTGCTCAGTGCTGATGGCTTGCTGTTGTGAAGGTTTTGCTGTTCAAGGTTTTCTTGTTCAAGGTTTTGTTGTTGGATGGGGGGCGGAGGGGTGGAGTCTTGCAGAGTTCCCTGGGTAGTCATTTGTATAACCGTGCAGTGCCTGTATACCCATTCATCAATCTGACTTCGTTCGGGCACCCGTTTATCTACCGGTGCCATTGATAGGATACCCCTCCACCCCCGACCCCCCTTTCAGTCCACCACCACCCGGATAACTATTTATCACCCTCAAGTCTGTAATCGGGTATACAAGAATTCACTCGCCAGTGGTCTGATACCCGTTACTCGTCAATACCCGATTACCCGTTTATCGACAGTTCGGGCATTCGCTTTCCCGTTTGTCAATGCCCGGTTGTCTAGAATTAAAAACAAGAGCATGTGACATTGGTAATGCGTGTGGTGTTAACGTTATTGTTGGAGAGGGTGGTAATGAACGTGGTATTGCGATAATTTTATTGTGGGTGTGTTTGTTTTGAGTATAGAAGACTGATTTTTGACTCACTTGTGTAAACAAAGTGAGTCTATGTTTTAACCCGGTGTTCGGTTGTCTGTGTGTGTGTGTGTGTGTGTGTGTGTGTGTGTGTGTGTCCGTGGTAAACGTTAACATTGACATTTTCTCTGCAAATACTTTGTCAGTTGACACCAAATTTGGCATAGAAATAGGAAAAAATCAGTTCTTTCCAGTCATCTTGTTTAAAACAATATTGCTCCTCTGGGATGGGCACAAAAAAATTAAAAAAAAGAAGCCTAATTATATGCAAACTGCATTTACTGTTATATTTATATTTTTTGTATTCTCTAAACTTGGCACTTTGACCTCTTATTCTGACACAACAACAAGAGGAGTCATTATTATCATTTTTTGTTCAAACAGAAACTTCTTTTGCTAAGCATGGAATTTTTTATTTATTTTGCAAACGTTTTTGGTGCACGGATAGTTAAAAAAAAGGGAAATTACTCTGTAATTAATGCTAGGGGACTTAATTTATCACAAGTGAGTCTTGAAGGCCTTGCCTCTCTTGTTTTTGTTTTTTTTTAAATTCGACTAAGCACGTGTGCGTGCATGTCAGTGTGTCTGTCAGTGGTCAGTTTGATGTGTGTGGGGATGGTGTCTTCTCACACGATTAACTCACTCAGTACGGCCAGTCCTCTCTTCTCCTCTACACAGACCCCTCGGATGTCCAGTGGGTGTCTGAATGACCCAACCTTTAGCTTCCGTCGTCAGAATTGTGGTATTCTTTGTCAACATTCACCTCTTCAGTATAAGAGCGTTCCGCTTGAAATATTTTGATGATGGTAATTGGGATGAAACGCTGTTAACGTCGTCTCTTTCGCCGTTCGTATGGAGAGAGTTAATACTGCACTGGATCCGGTGGTGAAAAAAACAAACAAACAAACAAACTTGTGCTGAGTCCTGAACATAGCGATCTCAGTGTGAGTACTGAGTCCGTGATCAGTGGTTATGAAGCGGCATGGCACTGTTCTTGTATGGTACGTGTCTCTATGTACTGAGTCTGAAAAAAATGATTTCAAACTTGATTTGCTTCTTTCAAATAAGAGCTCTGAACTTGAAGAAAAGAGGAAGAAAAATGTATGTAGGATTGTTACATTTATGACGACCAAAAGAAAGTAAAACACACAAGGAAGAAAACCAGCTGGTGAACTACTCACGAGCACGCAAACACATGTGCGTGCACGCTCTAACGCAAACGCACACTCATAGACACACAAGCGAGTAAACTGACACGTACGCAATCAACTGAGCAAACACACCCACCATACACACACACACACACACACACACACACACACACACACGGCATGAGTCAGTGCCGATAAAGTCAAACCGCCCCAGTCAAAGTTCAGTGCATGAAAAATGTTTGTCAGGGTCACATACACACACAGTGCAGGGGTGCTGTTCCCTGACTTTCGTAATCGTCTCTAGGGGGCATACACCGACAACACACACACACACACACACACACACACACACACACACACACACAGTGTGTGTGTGTGGGGGGTGCTGTTCCCTGACCTTCGTAATCGTCACTAGGGGGCATACACCGACAACACACACACACACACACACAGAGTGGGGGGGGGGTGTAGGGGGGGGGGGGGGTTGTCCCCTGACTCGTAATCGTCACTAGGGGGCATACACCGACAACAGACACACACACACACACACACACACACACACGCACGCAGAGTAGGAGTCCTCATCACTCAAATGTCCTGGTCACCAAGGGGTCACACACCTTGATAACTGACCACGGCTTCTGTTGACCGGCTGACCTTGATGGCTAGACTTTGGTCAGTGGTCAGTGGTCACTGGTGTCATAGGTGGCTGGCTGGACTGGGCTGACAGACAGACAGACAGACAGACAGACAGCCATCTAATCTAAGACAGACAGCAGACAGACAGCAGACAGACAGATGGAGAAACAGGCTGACAGACAGACAGACAGCCATCGTATCCAAGACACACAGCAGACAGACAGACAGACAGACAGATGGAGAAACAGGCTGACAGACAGACAGACAGACAGACAGCCATCGTATCCAAGACACACAGCAGACAGACAGACAGACAGATGGAGAAACAGACAGACAGCCATCTTATCCAAGACAGACAGCAGACAGACAGACAGACAGCCATCTTATCCAAGACAGACAGCAGACAGACAGACAGACAGCCATCGTATCCAAGACACACAGCAGACAGACAGACAGACAGATGGAGAAACAGGTTGACAGA
>NC_134889.1:17583338-17588338 GCF_041734735.1 Babylonia areolata | reverse complement strand
TGGTGGGACGTGGAGTGTGAGCGAGCAAAACAAAATAAATACATGCAGCTGAATACGTTCAGGCGGTCTAACGCAAATGAGGAGCTTACTAAATATCTCGACTTGAAAAAGAGTTTAAAGAATTATGTAAACATTAGCAGGAAAACTACAACGAACGTGTTTTAAACGAGTTAAATGCCGCCTGTAATGATAAAAATTCTAGAATGTTTTGGCAAAAGGTGAAAGCTTTGACCGCAAGTAAATGGACTCACTCTAAGTGGATCTCTCCACACGCATGGTTTGAACACTTTAATTAAGAGTTTGTTAAACATAGAACAGTTGACAGATGACACGTAGTTTAATCAAGAAGTTGAAGATACTCTTAGCAATCATGTGTGTGAAACATGTGCCGAATGTTTGAGTGCAAAACTAGATGGAGATATTTCACAGTCTGAAATTTGCAACGATATTCATGCATTGAAAAATGGAAAAGCAGCCGGTCCAGACGGTTTGCCATCTGATTTTTTCCTCCACATTGAAGACACACTTGTTAAATTTCTGCACCCCTTGTTCAACAGAGTTTTTGACAGTGGGGAGTACCCACAGAGCTGGCCCAAAGCTATCATTTTCCCCTTACATAAAAAAGGCAGTACAAGAAAAGCCAATAATTACAGAGGGATTTCACTATTGGGTATAATCAGCAAGTTATATAGTACAGTAATTAATAATAGACTAAAGATCTTCTGTGAAGAAAATGATATTATCCCAGAAGCACAAGCAGGTTTTCGTAAAGGTTACAGTACAACAGACGACATATTCTCATTGCAGTCAATGGTTCAGAAATACCTTACAAAACAGGGTGGCCGCTTTTACACACTATTTGTAGACTTTTCAAAGGCATTTGATAGTGTAAACAGACAAAAACTGTTATATCTCTTGCTACAAAAAACAGGGATACATGGGAAAATGTTCAAAACACTTGTGGGCATGTACAAAAGGGTCAAGGCAGCAATCAGAGTTGGGAACAATATTACAGAATATTTTGATTGCATGTCAGGGGTTAGACAAGGCTGTGTATTAAGCCCTTTGTTATTTTCCATCTTTCTGTCTGAGTTAGAAGCTGACTTGGTAACATGTGGAGCAAGAGGAATTGACATTTTTGCTGATCCACTTGGAATCTTTTTGTTGATGTATGCAGATGATATCGTCCTGGTCTCTGATTCTGTGTCAGACCTCCAAAAGAAAATTGATTGTTTGGGAAATTATTGCAAGAAGTAGGGGTTGGTAGTCAATATGGACAAAACCAAAGTAGTTGTGTTTAAAAATGGTGGTTTTATCAAAACATGTGAGAAATGGTACTACTCTGGTAAGCAGGTTCAAGTTGAACCTTGTCACAACTATCTGGGCGTTGTACTGTCTGCAACATTAAACTGGTCAAGATGTGTAGAAAACTTATCTGGTAAGGCTATGAGAGCATTAGCAGGGATCAGAAAACTATATTTTAAACTTCAAGGGATTCCAGTTACTACTCTTTTCAAAATCTTTGATACAAAAGTAAAACCAATTCTGCTATACGGTTCAGAGATCTGGGGGTTTCAGAAATATGATGCTATTGAAAAAGTACATATCAAAATTTGTAAGCTGGTTTTGGGAGTTGGGAGGGATGTCAAAAACAATATAGCTCTTGGAGAATGTGGCAGATTTCCAATCTACATTGAAACATATGTTCGTGTTATGAAATACTGGTGCAGACTTCTTTCTATGCCTGATAACAGATACCCTAAACAATGTTATCAACTGCTGCAAATGCATGATCAATCTGGTAGACGCAGTTGGGCAACACGAGTAAGAACACTGCTGTGCACATATGGTTTTGGGTATGTGTGGGAAATGCAAGATCCTGGGGACGTTCCATGCTTTTTATCTCTGTTTAGACAGAGACTGAGGGACTCATTCTATCAAGAATGGCATGACTCACTCTCATCTCACCCTGATTATTGTGCATATCATCCAGAAATAGTGAGAGCTGGCTATGTAGGTCAGCTGGGTGCACGTGAACATCGTCGTGCGTTGTGTTTACTGAGGTGCAATCGGCTACCCTTGAACAGTATGTCCTATGCCACAAAACAGTTCTATGACCCTTTCTGCAAACAATGTGATGGTCAATGTATTGAAGATTTGTGTTATTTCATGTTGATCTGTCCTCGATATGCTGCTCTTCGTAAACGGTTCTTACCCCTTTATAATTATCGATTTCCATCAGATTTTAAAGTACAGTTACTGTGTACCAACCGGTCAGCTAAACTGACATTTAAAGTAGCAGTATTTTGAAGCTTAGAAAGTGAAAGTAAACTTACATTACAACTACTGTAAAATACACTTACGTGTTGTCACATGGAACCAGGTGTGTCTTTTGACGTGCACGTGATTTTAGCAGTAAAAACTTCTTTTTTCACTCACTTCATATCTTTTGCTATCTTCAAGCATTTCTCCTGTTCATATGGGCCAGATGGCCTGCAAAAACTGAATAAACCATTATTGTTGTTGTTACACATACACACACTCACAGTAACTTACACACACACACACACACACACACACACACACACACACACACACACACACACACACACACAAAGTAAAGCACACACACTTACAGTAACACACACACACACACACACACATACACTCTCTGTCTCTCTCTCTCTCTCTCTCACACACACACACACACACACACAGTAAACCACACACACACAGAGTAACACACACACACACACACATACACAGTAACACACACACACACACAGAGTAACACACACACACACACACACACACACACACACACACACACACACACACACACACAGTAACATTCAGAGAGAGAGAGAGAGAGAGAGTAACACACACACACACTCACAGTAACACACACACGCACACACACAGACACACACACACACACAGAGAAACACACACACACACACACACACACAGAGTAACACACACACACACACACACACACACACACAGAGTAACACACACACACACAAAGAGTAACACACACACACACACACAAAGAGTAACACACACACAAACACAGACACAGCAGAACCTCTGTTATCATTCCCGGTGGTGGTGGTGAAGGCCATTGGGAGGGGGGAGGGGGAGGGGGAGGGGGGGAGGGGCCGGGGGGAGGGGGGAGGGAGGGTGCGGGGAGGGGACAGGGGAGGGATTTGACTTGCCAGGCTGGCACACTACACACAGTGCTGCTGCTGTTCAGCTGCTGGCTGGCTTATTTTCTTTCTCTAGTAGTTGAGCATCCAGGGTTGGAGGTGGGGGCGGGTGGTGGGCTTGAGAATGGTAAGGGGGGTGGGGGTGGGGGTGGCAGGAGGAATGGAAGAAGTAATAAGGGGAGGAGGAGTTGTGTGGAGGGTGTAGTAGAGGGATGGGGTGGGGGGGGGGAGATCGTGGTTGGAAGGGAGGAACGAAGGAAGGGAGGGAAGGGGAGGGTGGGGGTGGGGGGGGTGGGGTTGGGGGGGGATCGTTCCACTGTTTCAAGGCCAGTACACCTCGCTCTGACTCACATTCTCTGCACACACACAGGCTCCTTGACTCACTGACACACACACACACACACACTCAACAGTCAGACACCACAACGCGCACTACAGAGACACAGAGAGAGAGAGAGAGAGAGAGAGGGAAGGAGAGGAAGAGTTGAGGAAGAGTGGAAGCCAGCAGTGGGAACAACACACAACAAGGAAGAACCAGCCAGCCAGCTCCTTTTGGTTTTTTTTTTATTATTTTTTAGTGAAGACTGAAGATGGCCGAGGCCTTTGTGGGGAAGTGGACAGTAGACCTGAGCAGCATGACCGGCCTGGAGGAGTTCGCTGCTGCCACTGGTCAGTGCGTTCTGTCAGTCTGGCACTTGTGTCAGTCCTTTCTTTAAAAAAAAAAAAAAAAAAAAAAATGTTCACATGTAATTTACGTAATTCTGTCCGTCTGTTCTTGTTCACATGTAATGAACGTACGTCTGTCAGTCTCACGGTTCTTGTACACAGGTAATGAACGTACGTCTGTCAGTCTGTTCTTGTACACAGGTAATGAACGTACGTCTGTCAGTCTGTACACAGGTAATGAACGTACGTCTGTCAGTCTGTTCAGAGGTAATGAACGTACGTCTGTCAGTCTGTACACAGGTAATGAATGTACGTCTGTCAGTCTGTTCACAGGTAATGAACGTACGTCTGTCAGTCTGTTCACAGGTAATGAACGTACGTCTGTCAGTCTGTACACAGGTACTGAACGTACGTCTGTCAGTCTGTTCACAGGTAATGAACGTACGTCTGTCAGTCTGTTCAGACTCGGGGTGATGAATGTACGTCTGTCAGTCTGTTCAGACTCGGGAATGAATGTACGTCTGTCAGTCTGTTCACAGGTAATGAACGTACGTCTGTCAGTCTGTTCAGACTCGGGGTGATGAATGTACGTCTGTCAGTCTGTTCAGACTCGGGGTGATGAATGTACGTCTGTCAGTCTGTTCAGAGGGAATGAATATAGGTCTGTCAGTCTGTTCAGAGGTAATGAATATAGGTCTGTCAGTCTGTTCTTGTTCACAGGTACAACTTACGTAGCTTCCACGTTTCAGCGGGTTTAGGGCATAATGAAGAATCAGGATTCGATACATTGCAGAGGCCACTTTGACCATCGTTGCGACCGATTTGGGAGAACTCGTATAAAAAAAAAAAAAACAAGAACAAAAACAGTAGTGTAGTGTATGTATCACACAGTGTGTGTATGTGTGTGTGTGTGTGTGTGTGTGTGTGTGTGTTGTGTGTGTGTGTTTGTGTGTGTGTGTGTGTGTGTTGTGTGTGTGTGCTGTGTGTGTGTGTGTGCTTGTGTGTGTGTGTTTATATATATATATATATATATATATATATATATGTATATATATATATATATATGTGTGTGTGTGTGTGTGTGTGTGTGTGTGTGTGTGTGTGTGTAGTGTGTGCACCACACTT
>NC_134889.1:17573338-17580838 GCF_041734735.1 Babylonia areolata | reverse complement strand
TAGCTGAATTTCTTTTCTTTCTTTTTTTTGTAGTTATATATCTATCTTATGTTATCTTATACTTTTCTATATCATATTACAATCATGTCAGCATTACACCGAGGTTAATCTTTTCCTTTTGATATCATATGTATCTGTGATATATTTTGCGAATGAAATCTGATGTAAGAATAGCTGCCATATCCTGTCCACGTGCAAACGGATGTGTAAAAGGTTTACAGTTACTTCGAATAGCATTATATTCCTTACAATCGAAGACATAGTGAACATCAGTTTCATAATTCTGGTGACACATTTGACATAAATCATCACTCTCACTGTTTTTCAACGAACCATGTTTTATTTCCATTTAGCTCATGAGTTCTTGATCTAAATCGGGCCAGAAGACATCGTTGCCAGTGGTTTGCAATCTTTGAAATATATCTTTCAGGTTGAAAAATGGTTTTGATTGAGAAATACCAAGTATATTTCGTATTTTCTGCTATGCCAGTTTTGTATATATGTATTAATAAGGCAGTCCTTAAATTCGGAAATAAATGCAATGTTGTGCCCGACTCCTTGGCTGATCCATACAATTGCAAAACCGTTTTCCTTTCGGACATTTTTTACACTGTCCATCCAGTGTTTCTTTCCTTCCTCATGTTGCTGTATTAACACATTGTAAGTTTGTTTCCACAGTCTCGTTGGTGGTAATTTTGTAAGCTTTAACCAGTATATAATGCACTTAATAGTTGTACGAATTCTTAGCGGATGTCTGTCTACCAGTTTCGCCGCATGCTATTTTGTTTGAGGAGTGGAGAGGTATGTTTAAGAAACGTTTTATTGCAAATGTGTGAATGACTTCAATCTGGTTATTGTCATAGGCACCCTCAATTTCTGTTGTGTATGTGAGCATCGGCTGTACCTGAGTGTTAACTCACTCAGTACGGCCAGTCCTCTCTTCTTCTCTACACAGACCCCTCAGATGTCCAGTGGGTGTCTGAATGACCCAACATTTAGCTTCCGTCGTCAGAATTGTGGTATTCTTTGTCACCTCTTCAGTATTAAGAGCCTTTTGCTTGCAATATTTTGATGGTGGTAATTGGGCTGAAACGCTGTTAACGTCGTCTCTTTCGCCGTTCGTATGGAGAGAGTTAACACATTGTAAGTTTGTTTCCACAGTCTTGATGGTGGTAATTATGTAAGCTTTAACCAATATCTAATGCACTTAATAATTGTACGAATTCTTAGCGGATGTTTACCAGTTTCGCTGCATGCTATTTTGTTTGAGGAGTGGAGAGGTATGTTTAAGAAACGTTTTATTGCAAATGTGTGAATGACTTCAATCTGGTTATTGTCATATGCACCCTCAATTTCTGTTGTGTATGTGAGCATCGGCTGTACCTGAGTGTTAAACAGTTTCCAAAATAGTGGAGTGTCAATAGACCTTAATTTTGCATAGCTCTTAGAATTTCAACCCCCTGTTATTTTCTCTTTCTGCACATTTCCATCCGTGGTGCATGTAAGCTTAACTCATTCAGTACGGCCAGTCCTCTCTTCTCCTCAACACAGACCCCTCGGATGTCCAGTGGGTGTCTCAATGACCCAACCTTTAGCTTCCGTCGTCAGAATTGTGGTATTCTTTGTCAACATTCACCTCTTCAGTATAAGAGCCGTCCGCTTGCAATATTTTGATGGTGGTAATCGGGGTGAAACGCTGTTAACGTCGTCTCTTTCGCCGTTCGTATGGAGAGAGTTAAACAGTTTCCAAAATAGTGGAGTGTCAATAGACCTTAATTTTGCATAGCTCTTAGAATTTCAACAACCCCTATTATTTTCTTTCTGCACATTTCCATCAATGGTGCATGTAAGCTTAATGTTTTTTGTGAAAAGCAGTCCAAGGTATTTGTAAGTATTAGTTATTTTAAATTCAGCATCCCCATGCCGCCATTTTCATCATAGAAAGATGTCCACCTTTTCGAAAAACGATAGTATTTGTTTTTGTCCAAATCAACAGTAAGGTACAATCTGTCTCCTTCTTGTTTTAAAACGCTTGACTGTTTTAGTAGCCCAACAACTGTATGAGAAAGAAGTATTACATCATCGGCAAAAAGTAACAAGAACAATTCAACAGTTCCTGGAATCGAGAGAGACAGAGACAGAGACAGAGAGACAGAGAACGAACGAACTTTGTTTTAAATGAGGGAAGTGGAATAAGCAGGCACATGCTTTTTTACATCCAGCCCTCGGGGCAAAGAGAAATGAAATCAAAATACTCACAGGACATCAAAAGGTTATAGAAGTACATACATGACATTCAAATACACTGAAATGCACAGTAAAGGTACATAGTCATAATGCAGTGACAAAAATGTATATAAATATAATAATATAAAAGTGCAATATGAGAGAGAGAGAGACAGAGAGAGAGAGACAGAGACAGAGAGAGTCAGAGACAGACAGAGACAGAGACAGAGGGAGAGAGAGGTGGGAGATGGGGCTACCGGAAGAGAGTTGTTCAAAGTTTGAAGTTTAGATATCATCAAAATGGCAAGCACAAGAAGACTACATGTATGAAGAAAGCTACCTTCTGAAAAGTGATGATACGGATACTGAAGTAGAGCCTGTCTTGGGTCAGAGGCCGAAAAGCGAAAAAAGCTCCAAGCGCTTTACAAATACAGAGTCATTTGCAGGCTGTCCACTTCGGCCAGAGACCTAAAAAGCTCCAAGCGCTTTTATTTACAAACACGGAGTCATTATTTATTTATTTACTTATTTATTTATGTAAGCGTATCTATTATTTATTCACCTTTTTTTTTCTTTCTTTTTTTTTCTCAAGGCCTGACGAAGCGCGTTGGGTTACGCTGCTGGTCAGCCATCTGCTTGGCAGATGTGGTGTAGCGTATATGGATTTGTCCGAACGCAGTGACGCCTCCTTGAGCTACTGAAACTGAAACTGAAACATCTGCAGGCTGTCCACTTCGGCCAGAGACCTAAAAAAGCTCCAAGCGCTTTTATTTACAAACACGGAGTCATTTGAAGGCTGTCCACTATGGTCAGAGCGGACTACGTGCTGTCTTTGTGCACGCATCATTCGTTTCCTGTGTCAGTCTATTCAGTCGGGTTTCAGTCCCACGCACAGATTAAAAAAAAGAAAAAGAAAAAAAAAGCGAGAGCGGGGAGAGGGAAGGGGGGCGGGGTGGGGGGGGGGGGGTGTGTGTGTGTGTTAGAAATGAGGGGAGGCGTGAGAAGAGACACACAGGCATTGAATGTCCATAGAGGCTTTGGGTAGTGAGAGGGGTAAGAGGGAGAGAGAGAGGAGGGCGAGGGCCAGGGTGGAGGGGGGGTGGGTGGGCTAGGGGGTCGGGGTGGGAGGGTGCGGGTAGGAGGGAGGGGGGGGTGGGTGGGGGGGGGTGGTGAGTGATGCGACAAGGCATTGTCAGGACTTGAGCATGGAAGCCCTTGACTATCAAAAAGAGTCTTTTTTTTTTTTTTTTTTTTTTTTTTTTTAAATATCAAGCTGGCTCCCTGTCGCCATGGGAACAAACGGACTGAATGGTTGTTCAGTTGTACATTGTCAGTCCGTCGGTCGGGACTAACGGTCTGATACTCGTGTGAAAAGGTCGGTATAGCATAGTGATAAGGTTTTAAAAAAAAAATAAATAAATAAAAAAAACACCCAAAAACCACCAAAAAAACGAAACAAAACAACTAATAACCAACCAACCAAACAAACAAAAAAAGCCCCCCAAAACAAACAAACAAACAAAACAACAACAACAACACACCAACAACTGAAGATTAAAGTTCACTTTCCCATGTACCCGTGGTAGTGGACTGATGTTCTGCAAACGCACGGTCTCTCTCTCTGTCTCGCTGTCTCAGGCTGGTGTGTGTGTGTGTGTGTGTGTGTGAGAGAGAGAGAGAGAGAGAGAGAGACATTTTGTCCGTCATTCTCTTTGTCTCTCCATGTCAATCTCTCACCACCACCACCCCCCTCCTCCCTCCCTCTCTCTCTCTTTCTCTGTGTCTGCGTCTCTCTGTCGCTGTCTTTGACTTTCTGTCTCCATCACTCTCTCGCGCGCGCGGCGCACGCACGCACACACACACACACACACACACACACATACCAAAATAGACACACTTACGCACACACACAAACACACATATACATGGACACACACACACACACACACACACACACACACATTGTAAGTTTCCCCAATGTATACCTAAAAGCTAAAACATTGATTTCAGGAACTACATACTTATCTCCGAATAGCAGTTAACCATTATCGCTCTGTCTCTGTGAGTCTGTTCGCTCTTTTCTGTCTCTCTCTCTCTCTGTCTGTTCGCTCTTTTCTAACTGTCTCTGTGTGTCTGTTCGCTCTTTTCTGTCTCTCTCTCTCTCTGTCTGTTCGCTCTTTTCTAACTGTCTCTGTGTGTCTGTTCGCTCTTTTCTAACGGTCTCTGTGTGTCTGTTCGCTCTTTTCTGTCTCTGTGTGTCTGTTCGCTCTTTTCTAACGGTCTCTGTGTGTCTGTTCGCTCTTTTCTAACGGTCTCTGTGTGTCTGTTCGCTCTTTTCTGTCTCTCTGTGTGTCTGTTCGCTCTTTTCTAACTGTCTCTGTGTGTGTGTGTCTCTAACTGTCTCTGTGTGTCTGTTGGCTCTTTTCTGTCTCTCTGTGTGTCTGTTCGCTCTTTTCTGTCTCTCTGTGTGTCTGTTCGCTCTTTTCTGTCTCTCTGTGTGTGTCTGTTCGTTCTTTTCTGTCTCTCTGTGTGTCTGTTCGTTCTTTTCTGTCTCTGTGTGTCTGTTCGCTCTTTTCTCTTTGTGTGTCTGTTCGCTCTTTTCTCTTTGTGTGTCTGTTCGCTCTTTTCTAACGGTCTCTCTGTGTGTCTGTTCGATCTTTTCTAACTGTCTGTGTGTCTGTTTGCTCTTTTCTGTCTCTGTGTGTGTCTGTTCGCTCTTTTCTGTCTGTGTGTGTGTGTCTGTTCGCTCTTTTCTAACGGTCTGTGTGTGTCTGTTCGCTCTTTTCTGTCTCTGTGTGTCTGTTCGCTCTTTTCTAACGGTCTCTGTGTGTCTGTTTGCTCTTTTCTGTCTCTCTGTGTGTGTCAGTTCGCTCTTTTCTGTCTCTCTGTGTGTGTCTGTTCGCTCTTTTCTAACGGTCTCTGTGTGTCTGTTCGCTCTTTTCTAACGGTCTGTGTGTGTCTGTTCGCTCTTTTCTAACGGTCTCTGTGTGTCTGTTTGCTCTTTTCTGTCTCTGTGTGTGTGTCTGTTCGTTCTTTTCTGTCTCTCTGTGTGTGTCTGTTCGCTCTTTTCTAACGGTCTCTGTGTGTCTGTTCGCTCTTTTCTAACGGTCTCTGTGTGTCTGTTTGCTCTTTTCTGTCTCTGTGTGTGTGTCTGTTCGCTCTTTTCTAACGGTCTGTGTGTGTCTGTTCGCTCTTTTCTAACGGTCTCTGTGTGTCTGTTCGCTCTTTTCTAACGGTCTGTGTGTGTCTGTTCGCTCTTTTCTGTCTCTGTGTGTCTGTTCGCTCTTTTCTGTCTCTCTGTGTGTCTGTTCGCTCTTTTCTGTCTCTGTGTGTGTCTGTTCGTTCTTTTCTGTCTCTGTGTGTGTCTGTTCGTTCTTTTCTGTCTCTGTGTGTGTCTGTTCGTTCTTTTCTGTCTCTGTCTGTGTGTCTGTTCGCTCTTTTCTGTCTCTGTGTGTATGTCTGTTCGTTCTTTTCTAACTGTCTCTCTGTGTGTCTGTTCGCTCTTTTCTGTCTGTGTGTGTGTGTGTCTGTTCGCTCTTTTCTGTCTGTGTGTGTGTGTCTGTTCGCTCTTTTCTGTCTCTGTGTCTCTGTCTGTTCGCTCTTTTCTGTCTCTGTGTCTCTGTTCTGTTCGCTCTTTTCTGTCTCTGTGTCTCTGTCTGTTCGCTCTTTTCTGTCTGTGTGTGTGTGTCTGTTCGCTCTTTTCTGTCTCTGTGTCTCTGTCTGTTCGCTCTTTTCTGTCTCTGTTCGCTCTTTTCTAACGGTCTCTCTGTGTGTCTGTTCGCTCTTTTCTGTCTCTGTTCGCTCTTTTCTAACTGTCTCTGTGTGTCTGTTCGCTATTTTCTAGCGGTCTCTGTGTGTGTCTGTTCGCTCTTATCTGTCTTTCTGTGTCTGTTCGCTCTTTTCTGTCTTTCTGTGTCTGTTCGCTCTTATCTGTCTCTCTGTTTGTGTCTGTTCGCTCTTTTCTAAGGTCTCTGTGTGTGTGTTCGCTCTTTTCTAACGGTCTCTCTCTGTGTTTGTTCGTTCTTTTCTTCAGTGTCTGTCTCTCTTTGTCTGTTCAAATCTTCTCTTTTTTTTTTGATAATTATT
Source organism: Babylonia areolata (assembly GCF_041734735.1). NCBI lineage: Eukaryota > Metazoa > Mollusca > Gastropoda > Neogastropoda > Buccinidae > Babylonia > Babylonia areolata. The sequence goes on along the minus strand of NC_134889.1, from coordinate 17,574,526 downwards.
TTAACAATCTTACTTTCTTTCTCCTCTATCTGTCTAGATGTGTCTCTCTCTCTCTCTGCCCCCCCTCTCTCTCTCACCCTCACACACACACACATACATACATACACACAGACAACACACACACATACATACACACACACACACACGTACGCACATACACACACGCACACACGTACACACACACACAAACAAGAGTACAGGATGAGAGAGAATGTCCTGGTTAGATGAGTGCACGGACACACAGAACGCCCCATTGTCTGTTCTTGTGTTGGCGTTCATAACTCGTGACCTCTTGACTGCAAAACCTTGGTTAATTAATCATCCAGAATCGACTTTCTCGCCTGCCTTTTAGAGAGAGAGAGAGAGAGAGAGAGAGAGAGAGAGGAGAGAGGGAGAGAGGGGGGAGAGACAGAGAGGGGAGAGAGAGAGACAGAGAAAGAGAGAAAGAGAGAGCGAGACAGAGTGGGAGGGATAGAGAGAGAGAGTGGGAGAGAGAGAGGAGAGAGACAGAGAGGGGGGGGAGAGAGAGACAGAGAGAGAGAGAGAAAGGAACTGGAGAGACAGAGACAGAGTGGGAGGGACAGAGAGAGAGAGTGGGAGAGACAGACAGAGAGAGAAAGAGAGACAGAGACAGAGACAGAGTGGGAGGGATAGAGAGAGAGAGAGTGGGAGAGACACACAGAGAGATTACCACCGAGAATCGACTGTCTCGCCTGCGTTTTAGAGAGAGAGAGAGGGGGGGGGACCGCTAAACCTTGGTTAACTATCATCGAGAATCGACTGTCTCGCCTGCCTTTCAGAGAGAGAGAAAGAGAAAGAGAGAGAGAGAGAGAGAGTGTGTGTGTGTTTGTGTGGAGGTGGTGATAGTGGTAGCGGTGGTGGAGATGGTGGTGGAGAGGCTATAGCTGGAATGGAGGAAGCAATTACCATCACTTGTGTGGAGTGGTAGCCTAGTGGACGAGGGAAGCTGGCCGACGCTGAGAAATGCTGATGGCATATTTGGGGGCCTGCAATGATGTGTGGTCGTTCGAGCGTCAGTGCAGGCACACTCACTCACACACACACACACACGCACATACACACACACAAACACACGCACACACTCACTCACACACACGCGCGCGCGCACACACACATACACACACACGCACACATCTGTACATAAACACACTCGCACGCACGCACGCA
>NC_134889.1:17510838-17570838 GCF_041734735.1 Babylonia areolata | reverse complement strand
TTATTCTTATCTTATCTTGTACACGTCGTCTATGCGTCTCTCTCTATTATCACGGTGTGTGTGTGTGTGTGTGTGCGCGTGTGTGTGTGCCTTCATTCTCTCTCTCTGTTCTCTGTATATATATGTATATATTCGACACGCAGGCACACACGCGCGTGCGCGCACACACAAAACGATGCATGCACACGCGCGGACACACACGCAACACACACACAGTTGTTACACTCTGAATCATAATGCAATAGTTTCTTACTCACATGTTTTTCTTTTTACATAATAATTGATGTGTGCATCATGGTGATAAGTGAAGGGTGTGTCAGTTTTTTTGTTTTTTTTGTTTGTTTTGCTGACGGGCATTTTATTTTAAGTGAGCCTAAAGAAAATTTTCTGTTTTTGGTTGAAGCAGATAATAAAGTATCATGTCTTTGTCTGCAGGTATCTACGAAACATTATCATGTCTTTGTCTGCAGGTATCAACGAAACATTATCATGCCTTTGTCTGCCAGGTATCAACGAAACATTATCATGTCTTTGTCTGCAGGTATCAACGAAACATCATCATGCCTTTGTCTGCCAGGTATCAACGAAACATTATCATGTCTTTGTCTGCCAGGTATCAAGGAAACATTATCATGTCTTTGTCTGCAGGTATGACCGCAGAGAAACTAGAGCAGCTCGGCAAGCTGAGCTATTTCCTCGAATTCAGCGTGTCGGGGGAAACCATCACTGCCACGGTGGGGTACGATGCTGACATCCCTACACGAACATACACCTTCAAGCCGGGAGACACCTTTGACTTCCACACAGTGGACGGAAGTGTACCGAAGGTAAATGGTGTGACTTCCACACATTGGACGGAAGTGTACCGAAGGTAAATGTTCTGACTTCCACACGGTGGACGGAAGTGTACCGAAGGTAAATGGTGTGACTTCCACACATTGGACGGAAGTGTACCGAAGGTAAATGGTGTGACTTCCACACATTGGACGGAAGTGTACCGAAGATAAATGGTCTGACTTCCACATAGTGGACGGAAGTGTACCAAAGGTAAATGGTCTGTCTTCCACACGGTGGACGGAAGTGTACCGAAGGTAAATGGTCTGACTTCCACACATTGGACGGAAGTGTACCGAAGATAAATGGTCTGACTTCCACATAGTGGACGGAAGTGTACCGAAGATAAATGGTCTGACTTCCACACGGTGGACGGAAGTGTACCCAAGGTAAATGGTCTGACTTCCACACGGTGGACGGAAGTGTACCAAAGGTAAATGGTCTGACTTCCACACGGTGGACGGAAGTGTACCGAAGGTAAATGGTCTGACTTCCACATAGTGGACGGAAGTGTGCCGAAGGTAAATGGTCTGACTTCCACACGATGGGCGGAAGTGTACCAAAGGTAAATGGTCTGACTTCCACATAGTGGACGGAAGTGTACCCAAGGTAAATGGTCTGACTTCCACACGGTGGACGGAAGTGTACCCAAGATAAATGGTCTGACTTCCACATAGTGGACGGAAGTGTACCAAAGGTAAATGGTCTGTCTTCCACATGGTGGACGGAAGTGTACCGAAGGTAAATGGTCTGACTTCCACACATTGGACGGAAGTGTACCGAAGATAAATGGTCTGACTTCCACATAGTGGACGGAAGTGTACCCAAGGTAAATGGTGTGACTTCCACACATTGGACGGAAGTGTACCGAAGGTAAATGGTCTGACTTCCACATAGTGGACGGAAGTGTACCAAAGGTAAATGGTCTGTCTTCCACACGGTGGACGGAAGTGTACCGAAGGTAAATGGTCTGACTTCCACACATTGGACGGAAGTGTACCGAAGATAAATGGTCTGACTTCCACATAGTGGACGGAAGTGTACCGAAGATAAATGGTCTGACTTCCACACATTGGACGGAAGTGTACCGAAGGTAAATGGTCTGACTTCCACACAGTGGACGGAAGTGTACCGAAGATAAACGGTCTGACTTCCACACAGTGGACGGAAGTGTACCGAAGATAAATGGTCTGACTTCCACACGGTGGACGGAAGTGTACCCAAGGTAAATGGTCTGACTTCCACACGGTGGACGGAAGTGTACCCAAGGTAAATGGTGTGACTTCCACACATTGGACGGAAGTGTACCCAAGGTAAATGGTCTGACTTCCACAAAGTGGACGGAAGTGTACCCAAGGTAAAATTAATGGTCTGACCTCCACACAATGGACGGAAGTGTACCCAAGGTAAATGGTCTGTCCTAAATTCTGGGGCCTGTTTAAACGAAAATTTTCGTGTGTTTTGCGATGCAAGTATGTGAGAAATTACCATGTTCTGTGTAATCGACTCTTCTAATTAAGAGTTAAGCTTAAAATACAACGCTAAATGACGTGTCTCAAGTCGTCATGATTGTTGTTGTTGTTGTTGTTGTGTGTGTGTGTGTGTTGCATTGTTTACGGGGCCAAAAAGTGAAAGCCACGAACGGCTGACTGCGAAACACAGAATGAACGTGTCAGTCATTGCAGACAATTTTTTTTGTACTTGGCATGATGGCTGTGCATTAGTTAAGACACTGAATCTGTATTAGAATTGAGTACAATTACCTTCAAGCTAGAGTTGAAACCGCTGAAAATGGGTTACAACATCCACTAATGGTAATGTGCTCCAAAATTGACGTTAGAATAGGTCCTTGAACTTAGGATACTAAAATAAGAAGTCTACTGGTGTAGACGGGAGATGATGGTGCATCATACTGGGTGTCAGCCTGATTCGCCGATTCCTGAGTTCCCTGTTCCCGATTCGCCTGTTGCTAATTTAGTGGCCTTGACTGTTGATCCCGTTTCTACTATTTCCAGTTCATCCATACACTTGAAAAGATCAGTAATACTGATCTGTACGAATTTATGTAAACAGTGATAGGAAAATAAGACTCGACAACACACGTTGTGCCAGAGTCCACACGCACGTACGCACACACACACACATACACACCTATCATCATCATCATCACCTTCATCATCGTCACCACACTTTCATCATCACCACCACTATTATCACCATCACCACCATCATCACTGTCACCATTATCACCAGCCATCATAATCACCTTGTTCATCATCACCATCACCATCATCACTACCACCACCACCATCATCATCAGCAGCAGCACTATCATCGCCATCATCTTCATCATCACCACCATCAGCATCATCACCATCACATCCATCATCATCACCATCACCACCACCACAATCGTCACCATGACCACGTCCTCTACCATGACCATTGTCTTTCCAGTTGACGGTGACGATGGAGGGAGGCCGGATGGTGGAAGACTACAAACTGGGGGAAGGCTCGTGGCAGACCGTCAGAGAAGTGGACGGCAACGTCATGACGTCGGTAAGTCCGCTTGACGTCACATGTGTGCCATGACGTCACTTGGGGGGAAGTGCTCCTCGGTGTTAGTCTTTCCACTTGAAGAAGTGATATCAGACAGGAGGAGGAGAAAGTGGAGTGGGAAGAGGCAGTAGGGGGGACGGAAGGATGGGTAAAGGAATAGATGCATGTGAAGCCTCTTGTGTGTGTGTGTGTGTGTGTGTGTGTGTGTGTGTGGTGTGTGTGTGTGTGTGTGAGATTAATGAGAAATGAAATGTTTTTAATGTTTTTCGGCCATGGGCACATAAACAAGTCAAGGGGGTGGGGCAGGGGTGGGGGTAAAATAACTGAATAGCTAAATAAAGAAGTTCCATAAAAGGAAAAATACAGTATTACACAAGAACATCATCAAATGATAGTATTAACTGTCATGACCCATAGTAAATGTTTTTCTGCTCGCTCCATGTTACCTTGTTGACTCACTTGTGTAAACAAAGTGAGTCTATGTTTTAACCCGGTGTTCGGTTGTCTGTGTGTGTGTGTGTGTGTGTGTGTGGTAAACTTTAACATTGCCATTTTCTCTGCAAATACTTTGTCAGTTGACACCAAGTTTGGCATAAAAATGGAAAAGATTCAGTTCTTTCCAGACATCTTGTTTAAAACAATATTGCACCTCTGGGATGGGCACAAAAAAAAAAGAAAAAGAAAAAAAGAAAAAAAAAAGAAGCCAAATTATATGCAAACTGAAATTACTGTTATATTTATATATATTTTTATTCTTTAAATTTGGCATTTTGATCTGATATTCTGACACAACAACAAGAGCAGTCATTTTAATCATTTTTTTTGTTCAAATAGGAACTTCTTTTGCTAAGCATGGAAGTTATATTTACTTTGCATGTCTTTGGTGCAGATAGTAAAAAAGGGAAATTAATCTGTAATTAATGCTATAAAGGGCTTAATTTGCTTTAAACTGATCTTTCCCATCTTAAACATTACATTTTGAAATTATACTCAATACATAAAAAGCTTGTGTGTTTTACTCTGTCTACAGGGCTTTCACTATGTTCATTCGCCCAAGTGGTCTTTTTCAGAAAATACTAAAATCAATACAAGTGGGCTTTATAGATCTATTGGCTGAGCCTTGAAGGTCATGGGCAAAAATCAATTGCGTACACATATTTATACATATTCAAAGTGCGTGCTCATATTCTTCGCGAACGTGGATGACGCTGTTTTGTTTTAAGTTGTTGACCTGCCCCTTCAATCCTATATTCAATCGACAATACACGATAACATGTGATGGAAAGTTGGAGGAGACCGTTAAATATTTATTCAGATAAAGATTTGTGAACGCCTCATCACTTACTGGATTATGCCCCAAACTGCCTTAAAAATATCCACAGAATCAGTAGGAATTCACAGTTAAAAATAATAAACCATGAGAGTTAATACCCTTGAATTGATGAAACGTAAAAATTTGCAGTCTTGACTTTTCTCAAAATGAAGTCCTTTTCACTTCATACGACGTTTAGAAGTACTTGTACTTGGCTCTACAGTTTAACAAAATACTCAATTTTCATATCAACTTTAAAACTATAAAAGAGAAATTGAATCGAGCATGTCAACCGGGTGTAACTAAACTTGTACATCTATCTGGATCCAGAGAAAACGGCTAAATGTTGCAGTGTGATTGCGGCGATAGCCACGTCTCCTTTACCGCAGACTTAAAAAGAATTTTTAATTGTCCTTAAAGATTTTTTGAATGCCCAAGATACACCAGAATAATATGATTTGAATAGCGTTCCCTCTGCGAATACCGCAATTGATTTATCGCTCTTTAAAAAAAAAACATGTTTAAATATTATATTTTTGCACGTCAGTTAATGAGCCATGATAGTGTAATGGGTAAGACAGTTTCTTATTACCTGAACACGCAGAGTTCGAATCTGCCGTTCGGACTTTTATTTTTTCTTCTTTTAACCCGAGCTTTATGATAACAAATACAGAACACATTTTAACGATTAGATTTTTTTTTCTTTTTAAAGTGTATCACAAGTGAGTCTTGAAGGCCTCGCCTCTCTTGTTTTCTTTGTCAAGTTAGTTTCTAGAAATGTCTGCCTCTGTCTCACAGATTGGAAAATAAACTTTGATACTAATATAGACAACTGTTTACATTCACCATCCAATAATCTTTCCTATGGAACATTGATTCCACCTGTCAAAGAAGCTATTTCTCAGCTCCGAATATAGTGGAGAGAAAGAGAGAGAGAGATAGTGAGAGAGAAGTTTGATGTCACAGGCTGACTTTGGTGCTTTTTTAGCCAGGTCACTTGGGCTGAAATGTTCCACAATTATTTTAGCAGTGCCACGTCATTGATTCGATAGCTGTATTATCAGTTTCAATTATTAATATCATAAGAGTATTAGTAGCCTAATAATCAGTATTATTGCTTCTACTCCTCCTCCTGCTCTAGAGGCGCCATGACTGGATTGGTTAGAAGTAGGACTTCTCATTCAGTGTTTGAGGGTTCTTTTCGGTATGGCCTTACATCCCTGGGAAAATATGATTTTTGTTACATATAAAATTAAAAATGTAATAAATACCCAGACTCACATCTTCCGTTTCCACTTCCGACCAAGGACGGTAACGAAATCATTTTCATCTTCCTTTCTTGCACATTAAATTTTATTCTTCCGGATATTTTGAAATAACGAATCCTCCTTCCCACAACAAATATAATCACGAACACATTATTACCCCCGGCCTAACGCTGTATTATTCAGTTCAAATCTAACCTTCTTCAAAAATTCCACATCACTCCAGATCTAGATCTAGACATAACACAAAAAGACAAGCTCAGACGAAGAACCGAAACTTACATTTTGCATCCTAAGGAGGGAGCCAGCTAAACAAAATAACACATGGAGGGTCGCTGGTGTTCAACAGCCTGGCACTTCAAACTCCAGATACATTCATCCTACTTTGCTACAGCATTCTCTCTACACATTTCATGCTCGCATCTCTCTTTCCCTCGTACCAAAAAGTGAAGTCGAACCGTTGACTCCTCATCCCAACTTCCGACTCTCCAGTCCGACCAATCAGAAGGGGGCACACAAAAATCGGGCATTTCGCTCCCTGACATGCACTAAACTCTGATTTTCCTCCCTTCATCCAGGTGTGGATGGATACTGGTTGAGGAGTTGAAACGGCGGAAGGAGATGACTGGGCCGGCCCCGCCTTTCTATGCCGAGCTCTAGACACAGTGGATGTGATTTCACTTGTCCCGAGCCCCGGTGGCCGTAATAGATTAAGGGGATTTCAACTTAAAAAAAAAAAAAAAAAAAAAAAAAAAAAATATATATATATATACATATATATATATATATATATATATATATATATATATATATATGTATGTATATATATATATATTTTTTTTTTTTCCATTTAAGGGCTACTGCTATGCTGCTACTTATGCTGCAGTTTGTAAACATGATAGTGAATATGATGACATCGATAATATAGTCTTAGTCAAGAACGTCTACCACTGTTATTCTATGAGATAAGATTATGATGTATCAAATGGCTTCTCTGTACCGTTATCAAGTTTGATTCATCCACACACTCACTGCCTCATTCTGTCTGTTTCATCCACACACTCACTGCCCCATTCTGTCTGTTTCATCCACACACTCACTGCCCCATTCTGTCTGTTTCATCCACACACTCACTGCCCCATTCTGTTTGTGTCTGTTTCATCCACACTCACTGCCTTATTCTCTCTGTTTCATCCACACACTCACTGTACCATTCTGTCTGTTTCATCCACACACTCACTGCCCCATTCTGTTTCATCCACACACTCACTGCCCCATTCTGTCTGTTTCATCCACACACTCACTGCACCATTCTGTCTGTTTCATCCACACACTCACTGCCCCATTCTGTCTGTTTCATCCACACACTCACTGCCCCATTCTGTCTGTTTCATCCACACACTCACTGCCCCATTCTGTCTGTTTCATCCACACACTCACTGCACCATTCTGTCTGTTTCATCCACACACTCACTGCCCCATTCTGTTTGTGTCTGTTTCATCCACACACTCACTGCCCCATTCTGTCTGTTTCATCCACACACTCACTGCCCCATTCTGTCTGTTTCATACACACACTCACTGCCCCATTCTGTCTGTTTCATCCACACACTCACTGTACCATTCTGTTTCATCCACACACTCACTGCCCCATTCTGTTTCATCCACACACTCACTGCCCCATTCTGTCTGTTTCATCCACACACTCACTGCCCCATTCTGTTTGTGTCTGTTTCATCCACACACTCACTGCCCCATTCTGTCTGTTTCATCCACACACTCACTGCCCCATTCTGTCTGTTTCATCCACACACTCACTGCCCCATTCTGTTTGTATCTGTTTCATCCACACACTCACTGCCCCATTCTGTTTGTCTGCCCCATTCTGTTTGTATCTGTTTCATCCACACACTCACTGCCCCATTCTGTTTGTATCTGTTTCATCCACACACTCACTGCCCCATTCTGTTTGTCTGCCCCATTCTGTTTGTATCTGTTTCATCCACACACTCACTGCCCCATTCTGTTTGTATCTGTTGCAGACGACCACTGCTCGGGGAGCGTCAGCGGTTCAGAAACTGAACAAACAATAGTTTGATTTGGGTTTGTTTATTCGTTTTGTGTACCCCCTGCCCCCTTCCATATGCTGCGGGAAAAGAAAAGAAAACAACCAACCAAAAAAACAACAAACAAAAAACTTGTATTCATTACCACGGAGCCCCAAAACCCATCTGCATGCTTTGATTTTTAAGTATGCTCATGCTGATGACGTCATTGTAAATCACTCATGTCAATGACAAGTTTTTCTTTCTGTTTCTTTTCCTCTCTCCTCACAGAATTATACACCTGTTAAGATGCTCAGCACAAAGATATTGTCTTCACGTGTATTTTGTTTATTTAATTGAATTTTTAATTCTTAATTCGGGTGAATGGATGAAGACTTTGACAGGATTTAAAAAAATTTTTTTAGACAAAGTATTATCAGTATGTCTGTTCTTTATTTCTTTGTATTAAAGATAAAGCGATTTGCTTGAACACAGTGGTGTGTGTGTGTGTGTGTGTGTGTGTGTGTGTGTGTGTGTGTGTGTGTGTGTGTGTGTGTGTGTGTTGTGGGTGTGTTTACATGTGTGTATTATGGTCACAACCCGTGACAGTTGCTGAATGCTGGATGCTGGCCTATGGTCCAGGTATCCAGTGTATGTGTTGCGTTTCGCTTGGGTTTCTCGTCCATTCAAGCTGTGTCCAGTTTGCTGGTGTCGGAACTGGAAAAGGAAGAAACAAACAAGTCAATCAATCAATCAATCAAAACACTTTATTAATCCACATATACTAACCTCCCCCCCCCCCCCACACACACACACATACTCATGTTAAGACAATAGGGTATTGCACAACAATATTAACAAATGAAAACATCCAACAAAAAAGGGTATAGATTACTAAAAATGACATGCGCGCACGCACGCACCCACGCACACACACATGCACACACACACACACACACACACACACACACACACACACACTCACACACACGTTAAGACAATAAGGTATTGTACAACAATACATAAATAAAAACATCAAGGGAATAAATCGTATATATAAGTAAAACACACACACACACACACACACACACACCGTCAAAAAACACTTATTTTGAATAGACGTTAAACTGAAGAACACACACACACACACACTCATTCACACACACACTCACACACACACATACAACGTATGCATGCACATATGTCACGCCAATAAAATTAGTACATTAACATTAAGATACATGAAATCCAAGTAAAATAAGAAAATATTTAAAAATCACTTCCGATCACACACACACAGAAATGCTTGCCCGTGCTCACCCGCTCAGTCCCACATGCACGCATAATGTCTGCTCCCATACACTCGTCTGCTGGTGAAGTTCAGGTGTTGCTGTGGCGAGGGGGCTTGGGGGGTGGGAGGGTTCACTTAGTGTATTGGATGTTTTGATTGTGTGCGCGAATGGCTGGAGGAATAAATGAATTAATGTATCGAGATGTTCTTGCGCGTGGAGAAAGAATGTTCGTCTAACCCCCGCGCGTTCGCTTGTTTTAATTGGCGAGTAGACTTTGACACGTTTCACCGTTTTTACCCCCACTATTTAGGCAGCCTTACTGAGTTTTCAGGGCATGAAATCCTTCGCTTAACCCTTGGATCTATTCACTGACAGTAGGCCTACAGCCACGGTCGTGTTAGTGCCATATCTGTTTCCACTGACAAGATGATGTAGGGGAAACAACCCACACCGGTACCTCAGGTTTAAAGTTCTGTATGAAAAACCCCCCCACCCAAAAACAGTAGGTTGTAAAGCCAGACTCGTTTTGATAAGACTGTGTTAACTGGAATTTTCAAATTAACCCATATTTTCAATTTTAAACACATCTTACCAAAGTGACTCACTGTTTTACCTACATGTTCTTTTTCACAAACACTTTCTCCGTTTGGAAGCTGTGGGTTGTGGTTGTCTGCTTTATGAAAGTACAGTTCATGAACACCGCGTGGTAATATCCATGGGCTGTCAGTATACTCCGACAATGAGTTTATCTACCTATAATGAAATGTTAATCCCTGTAATCATAACATGTGTGAATCAGGCTCAGTGTGACTGATTAATTAAAGAATATCACTCGACAAGACAATTCCACAGCTGATAAATTGATCCTCTTATTATTAATCTGTTTTGTCGTAACAACTTTCTATTTATAAAAACAACAACAAAAAACAAAAAAACAACTAAAAAAACAACAACAAAAAACAACAACAAAAACCCCACGAGCATTTTAATATATTGCATTTTAGTCTTTAAACAATTTTTGATTACTCAGTATTTCCTTTCTTTTGTCAGTGCCCATTGATACATGATATCTGCGACTCACTCACACACTCACTCACTCACTGAGGCTCTGTGCATTGCATGGTCGGCAACTGATTTTCTTCGAAACGGCAGAAACTCGCTGGCAGAACTCCATGGAATCAGCGGTCGACGAACGGGACCTCCATTCAGTGAACCTAACATGCTTGCCTTTGAAACAATAAAAAGGATCAAAGGTTGTGTTCTGTGAACGTAACATGCTTGTCTTAGAAGCCATTATAAGGATCAAAGGTTCCGTTCTGTGAACCTAACATGCTTGTCTTAGAAAAAAAAAATTGTAAAGCTCAAAGGTTCCGTTCTGTGAACCTAACATGCTTGTCTTAGAAACAATTGTAAAGATCAAAGGTTCCGTTCTGTGAACCTAGCATGCTTGTCTTAGAAGCAATTATACAGATCAAAGGTTCCGTTCTGTGAACCGAACATCCTTGTCTTAGAAACAATTGCAAGGATCAAAGGTTCCGTTCTGTGAACCTAGCATGCTTGCCTTTGAAACAATAAAAAGGATCAAAGGTCCCGTTCTGTGAACCTAACATGCTTGCCTTTGAAACAATAAAAAGGATCAAAGGTCCCTTTCTGTGAACCTAACATGCTTGCCTTTGAAACAATAAAAAGGATCAAAGGTCCCGTTCTGTGAACCTAACATGCTTGCCTTTGAAACAATAAAAAGGATCAAAGGTCCCGTTCTGTGAACCTAACATGCTTGTCTTAGAAGCCATTATAAGGATCAAAGGTCCCGTTCTGTGAACCTAACATGCTTGTCTTAGAAGCCATTATAAGGATCAAAGGTTCCGTTCTGTGAACCTAACATGCTTGCCTTTGAAACAATAAAAAGGATCAAAGGTCCCGTTCTGTGAACCTAACATGCTTGTCTTAGAAGCCATTATAAGGATCAAAGGTCCCGTTCTGTGAACCGAACATGCTTGTCTTGGAAGCCATTATAAGGATCAAAGGTTCCGTTCTGTGAACCTAACATGCTTGTCTTTGAAACAATAAAAAGGATCAAAGGTTCCGTTCTGTGAACCTAACATCCTTGTCTTAGAAACAATTGTAAAGATCAAAGGTTGCGTTCTGTGAACCTAACATGCTTGTCTTAGAAAAAAAAATTGTAAAGCTCAAAGGTTCTGTTCTGTGAACCTAACATCCTTGTTTAGAAACAATTGTAAAGATCAAAGGTTCCGTTCTGTGAACCTAGCATGCTTGTCTTAGAAACAATTGTAAGGATCAAAGGTTCCGTTCTGTGAACCTAGCATGCTTGTCTTAGAAGCAATTATACAGATCAAAGGTTGCGTTCTGTGAACCTAGCATGCTTGTCTTAGAAGCAATTATACAGATCAAAGGTTCTGTTCTGTGAACCTAGCATGCTTGTCTTAGAAGCAATTATACAGATCAAAGGTTCCGTTTTGTGAACCTAGCATGCTTGTCTTAGAAATATTTATACAGATCAAAGGTTCCGTTCTGTGAACCTAGCATGCTTGTCCTAGGAAAAAAAAGAGTAAAGATCAAAGGTTCCGTTCTGTAAACCTAACATGCCTGTCTTAGAAACAATTATAAGGATCAAAGTTTCCGTTCTGTGAACCTAGCATGCTTGTCTTAGAAACAATTGTAAAGATCAAAGGTTCCGTTCTGTGAACCTAACCTCCTTGTCTTAGAAACAATTGTAAAGATCAAAGGTTGTGTTCTGTGAACCTAGCATGCTTGTCTTAGAAAAAATGTAAAGATCAAAGGTTCCGTTCTCTGAACCTAGCATGCCTGTCTTAGAAACAATTAAAAGGATCAAAGTTTCCGTTCTGTGAACCTAGCATGCTTGTGATAGAAACAATTATAAGGATCAAAGGTTGCGTTCTGTGAACCTAGCATGCTTGTCTTAGAAAAAAAAATGTAAAGATCAAAGGTTCCGTTCTGTGAACCTAGCATGCTTGTGTTAGAAACAATTATAAGGATCAAAGGTTGCATTCTGTGAACCTAGCATGCTTGTCTTAGAAAAAAAAAATGTAAAGATCAAAGGTTCCGTTCTGTGAACCTAGCATACTTGTGTTAGAAACAATTATAAGGATCAAAGGTTGCGTTCTGTGAACCTAGCATGCTTGTCTTAGAAAAAAAAATGTAAAGATCAAAGGTTCCGTTCTGTGAACCTAGCATGCTTGTGTTAGAAACAATTATAAGGATCAAAGGTTGCGTTCTGTGAACCTAGCATGCTTGTCTTAGAAAAAATGTAAAGATCAAAGGTTCCGTTCTGTGAACCTAGCATCCTTGTCTTAGAAAAAATGTAAAGATCAAAGGTTCCGTTCTGTGAACCTAGCATGCTTGTCTTAGAAACAATTGTAAGGATCAAAGGTTGTGTTCTGTGAGCCTAGCATGCTTGTCTTAGAAACAATTTTATTTATTTTATTACTATATGAGGTAAAAAAAAAAAAGAAAAAGAAAAAAAAGTAGGCCTACTATTAAAAGGAAAACGTTATAACTAAATCTTCTGGACGAGACATTTACGATTGTCTTTTCTATTTATACTCGGCCAACCTACATGACAATGTCTGAAAAGTATTAAAAGCCTTCTGAATAAAATTGGATTAAGTATAGTTTCTGGTTGTATCAACAAAGGTTTGGTGTACATACCATATAGTTTAGAATTAAGCGTTGTTTACAAGATCTTTTTCTTTTCTTTTCGATAAAACTTTGTTTATTCATAGGGAAAAATAGTCAAGTATACCTACTATGGAAAAATCACAATAAAACAAAACAAGTTTTGATTTTGATTTGTATGTGGTTGTTTATTATTGAATTACTTTGGGAAATTGACTTGTGGCCTCGCTTTGCCTTTCCTCATCTTGCCGCGCCTTGCTATGTCATACCTTGCCTTGCCATGCCTTTCTTTGCCTTGATGAAAACATTGAGTTCCCGCTGGTGTGAGGCAGTATGCGGCACTCATTTATCAAGTGGTGTCCATAAAGAGAACTCACGGCAACCAAAAGGGCTGTGGCTGTTCCTGGTAAATTTATGTGGATAAAACCCACTTTGATTGTAGAACAAATAATTGATATATACCGAATATACTTGCAGACAGGGGAAAAAAGAGGGGGGTGGGGGGGTGCACTGTACTGTACTATATACAAGCAGCCCAGATTTCCTATCTCTAACCTCTCTTTCCTGTCAAAACGTATAGAAAAAGTCGTCCTCAATCAGCTTAACTCTCACCTCTCCGCCACCAATCTCCTCAATCCTTTTCAGTCAGCCTACCGCCAGTTCCATAGTACTGAAACAGCCCTCCTCCACATTCTCAATGACCTCCTCCTTGCAAATGATTCTGGTAAAGTCTCTCTTCTTACCTGTCTGCAGCCTTTGATACCATTGATCATACTATTCTCCTCACTAGACTCCAGCACACTTTTGGTATCTCTGACATGGTCCTCTCTTGGTTCACTTCTTATCTCTCAGACAGAAAACAGACTGTACTCCTCAATGGCATTCATTCTAGGCCTGCAAATCTGACCTGTGTGTTCCACAAGGATCTGTCCTTGGCCCTGTTCTCTTTACTCTTTACACCTCTTCCCTGTCGACCATCATCAAATCTCACTCCCTTAAACACCACTTCTACGCTGATGACACCCAACTTCATGACAGCAACTCACCCGACAATGTGCAGACTCTCTTGACTCGCACATCCGACTGTTACTCTAACGTTAAGAACTGGATGACAAACAATAAACTTCAGCTCAATGACGACAAGACAGAAACAATACTGATCAGCAAAAACTCTCTCAACTGTCCCCCTCTCTTTCTCTTCAACTATGCAACACATCCATTCCAATTTCTGACTCCGCCAAGAATCTGGGTGTCCACCTTGAATCTACCCTTTCCATGCAAAACCTTGTTACCCAAAATGCCAAATCTTGCTACTACCACCTTCGTTGCATCAGTCTAATCAGATAACATCTTTCTGCCGAAGCAACTGTGAAACTTGTCCTCTGTTTCATTATGTCGCGTATCGACTACTGCAATCCACTCCTGTCTGGTGTGAATGAATCCTCTATTCACACCCTACAGCGCATTCAAAACAATGCCGCACGCCTTGTACTCAACAGAAGAAGACTGAACACATCTCCCCTCTTCTGTCAAAACTTTACTGGCTTCCTCTATCAAAACGCATACACTATAAACTTGATACCATTTGTTACAAGTTCCTCAACAATGCAGCCCCTGACTACCTGACCGATCTACTCAATATCTACAAACCCTCAAGCACCCTCCGCTCTTCCTCTGATCCTCTCACTTTCCGGATTCCACATACCAAGCTTTGGCCCACGTGCCTCCTCTGTTTCTGGCCCACTCTCCTGGAACAAACTTCCACTTTCAGTCCGTCAACTGCCTACGTTCTCTTCTTTTAAGACTGCTCTTAAAACTCACCTCTTTTCTTCTTCCTAACAGTCCTCTCCACGATCCCTACTACTCCCACTACAGCCTGTACCTACTCAGTGTGGGAACCTGAGATGTAAACATTTGTACATAACTCTTTTCCCATTTTCCCTCTCTTTTGACAGTTTTGTTAAGCCGTACAGCAGGTCTTGAAATGTGTGTGTGTGTGTGTGTGTGTGTGTGTGTGTGTGTGTGTGTGTGTGTGTGTGTGTGTGTGTGTGTGTGTGTGCGCGCTTGTATGTGGGTGTGCTTGTGCTTACATTTTTTCCAGTGCGCTTAGAGTTGATTTCATCAAGATTTTGCGCCTTATAAATATCATTATTATTAATCATTATTATTTCACACAAAGAAATATATTGTGACAAAAAGTTATACAATACAGCACAATGCAATACAATTGTACAATACAGCACTATGCAATGCTATAGAACACAAGGTAAAGAATCATAATCATTGCAGTGGGGTAAAATGAAACGTTAACTATAATTAATTAATAATGAGGAAATGATATCAGTGATATCAGCACTGAATTATGAAAAGGTCTCCAGATCATCAAATTAGATTCAAGGCA
The DNA here is from genome assembly GCF_041734735.1 of Babylonia areolata. NCBI lineage: Eukaryota > Metazoa > Mollusca > Gastropoda > Neogastropoda > Buccinidae > Babylonia > Babylonia areolata. The sequence continues at coordinate 17,555,473 of NC_134889.1, read as the reverse complement.
AAATGCCGTGGGGTATATTTTCTCCTTAATTAGCATCTCTATAATAAAGGTCTTAAAAGTGTCAGTAGAAAGACTGGGAAAAAGATCACACCAAACTACAAACTCCATGGCCATCCGCTTGAAAACGTCAACACCACAAAATATCTTCGTGTGAACATCCAAGACGACCTACGCTGGGGATCCCACATCAATTCTACAACCAACAAAGCCAACAAGACCTTAGGCTTTTTCCCGGCGCAACTTGAAGATTGGAAACAAGAAGACAAAGGAAACTGCGTACAAAACCTTTGCTCGACCCATCCTTGAGTATGCTGCATCTGTGTGGGATCCCTATACAGTCAGTGACATCCAGGCGCTGGGCCATCGAAAAAGTCCAGCACCGAGCAGCAAGATGGGTGACAAACCGACATCGACAGACGTCTTGTGTCAGCTCCATTCTTAGCTCCCTCAAGTGGTACCCTCTACAAGTCAGACGGAAAAAAATATCGCCTAGACATGTTTTACAAGTTACACCATCGTCTCATCTTCATCAACTCAGTCTGCCTATCAACACCATCAGACAGCAGGCTGAGCTCCAGGAAAAAAACACCTGCAACTACGACATAAGCTGCCTGCAGGACGCAGTACAGACAGATGTTTTTCTTCGCGCATACCATCCCGGAATGGAATACACTGCCCCAGTAGGTTGTCACAGCCGAGTCGCGGGACAGCTTCAAGTCTGGGCTCGCCTCCTGCCTGTGACACAACAGAGTAGACTCCCCCCCCCCCCCACACCCCCGCACTCCCCCAACACCTCTGTTTAGGTCCCCCCCCCCCCCCCCCCCCCCCTTTTTTTCCCCACTGGTAAGTTCTGTCGCAGAAGGCTAAGTCTGTGCCGGTCGTGTGTATTCCCGGCGACCGCTGCGGCCCAGCTGGAGATACGAACACACCAGTGGACTGCGCCCCACCTCCCCCATAAGTTAACAGAACATCCCTCGGTAGCCCAGCTAAATTGCGCCCAACAGCAACCCCCAACAACACAACAATTTTCCTCAGCATACTGATGTTGGTCGTTAAGTGTAAGAAGAAGAAAAAGAAGGGCAGATTCGCAACTAACAGTATCTGACAGCTTTCCACAGAAGAAAGACCACTCTTCAAACTAACTTCTTGTCAAGGGAAATCACCAACACACACTTAAACGTCTGCAGCTGGGAGAAAACTTTAGTTTTGCAGAAAATCGTCATTGAAGGGTAATTGCATCGGCCAAAAGTGTCCTGGAAATCTAAGGAAATACACAGATCGCATCGGTAATGTTCTTTTTTTTTTCAGGGGTCTATTTTACGGGCAATTTTCGTGCAAAGATGAAACGGGATATTACAATTCGTAGACATGTTGCAACATATTTTTCGTGGTCTTCGACTGCACGTTTCAGATCCTCACCAACAAGTATTGGTGTATATATATCTTAACCCTTCTGCCACCTTCCTCCCCTAGGTGCAAAAGGAATAGTGTTTTGGATGAGACGATAAACTGAGATCCCGTGAGCAACATGCAGTGATGCACTTAGAGCATTGTGTAAAAGAATCCGTGGCAACAAAAGGCTTATCCCTGGTAAGATGCGGCAGAAAATCGCACTTGAAGAGTAAAACTAATGACGCACTCACAGACAATCTGAAAAAATAAGAAAAAAAGAAAAGAAAAGAAGATGACGCTGCTCTGTGTGACACGGTCTGTCCCTGGGGAGAGCAGCCTTAATTTCAGTATTTTCACACATAATTCTGTTGTGACTGAAAGTAATACAATGCACTGTTATACAGTGCAATACAGTACAATATAATGCAATGCAATAAAGTGTTTGTGCAAACACGCTTTGAGCCACTATCACAAGGAGTTTGTCAAACACACACACACACACACACACACACAAGCAATACTACAATTGTTTGATTCAGTGTGCAGGGGACTCACAAAGATATAGAATAGAATCAGCAAAGCCTTCTCATCCATCCAGGAGCATGTTTGAGTATCTCCCAGATGGGATGCATGGGGATTTGCTGCTCATGATACTGCTCTGCATTCTTCTTGACCACACTCTTTAGTAGGGGAAGGCTTTTTCTGCTGTTCTCAGTTGCTGCTAAGAGCAAGTATTGTTAGAGCTGCAGTATGGGTGTGGTGTTTATTGCAGAACTTGTCATCTGATGAACACCAACTTAGGAGTCAAGCTCTGTCACAAATTGGCTGCATTACTTCCCTTCATCGTGCTGGCAGTTTAGTAAAAGACCAAAGACAGGAAACCAGTTTGAATTAAAATAAGATACTTCTTGATGTGCATAATTCATTTATTTATTTATTCATTTATTATTATCATTATTATTGTTATTGTTGTTATTTGTCATTAATTTTATCATCATTATCATTATTTATTTGTTTATCTACTTACCATGTTTCATTTCTTATATTTCATATCAGCATGCCAAACTCACAGCTGCAGCATTTATAAAAGTGTTTTACAAATGTGGTATTCATTTGTTGTGTTATTTTATATTTTTATTTTTCAGGCTGACCTGAGAGGAGACTGTCAGAGCAAAAACGCTTTCATCACTTAACAATGACGGGTTATTTGAGCAACAGACTGAACCGAAACACTGCCATTATGGTGGCTATCCTTGTGGTTGGTGTCATTATCTTGTATTGGCTGGCAAGGAGACCATCAAGCCTTGGTATGGGATGTGTGGCTGAATATGTGTGTGTGTGTGTGTGTGTGTGTGTGTGTGTGTGTGTGTGGTGTGGTGTGGTGTGTGTGTGTGTGTGGTGTGGTGGTGGTGGTGGTTGTGTGTGTGTGTGTGTGTGTGTGTGCACTGCAGATTGACATAGGTTTACATTTGGGCCAACAACAGAGTGAGAGCTCTTTAATCAATGGTTTCTCCATTTCTCTTTTGTGAAAGACTATGACTCAAAAGCTAGGAGGCAAAATTACACTGGCTCTTAGTGCTACAGCCTTGGGGGCTAGTTGGCCTTTGGAAACCATCCCAACGCCAACTGTTCTAAAATCCTCTTGCCTGAGAGACTGGGGATGTAACTTGGGCAAGATACTCTCCACTTAAATCAAATTCTAGCCCAGATAGTCTGGACAGCAGTTGCCTCCTCTGCTGTTCAAATGGTCATAGTTGGACACGACTGACAATCATACAGATTCAAAATGTGTTTTGTGTGTGTGTGTGTGTGTGTGTGTGTGTGTCACTGTGTGTGAGTGATGTGTTGTGGTGAGTGTATGTTTGTGCATGTGTAAGTGTATGTGATGTGCATGTATGTGAGTGTGTTTGTGCACATGTGTGTATATAATACCATATACTGTCTGTGCTATATTTATATGCATGAGTGTGTCAAGTCAAGTCAAAATTTTTATATCAAGATGGTTGTTGAATAAGCAATAACTGCTATTTTGATCGCCCCATTTGAGAAAAAGAAAAAGATAGGAGATACATAGAAGATACATACATACAAGAATTGTGCCATACTGAAATACACATTAGCATTTCTGTTTCGCATTCAAACACAAAAACACGTACACGTACACAAATTTACAACACCTCCCATTTCGCATACATGTACACCCTCATACAAGAAGCAAACTGCCACGGAAGGCATATACAAAACATTTTATGTAGGACAGGAATCCTGTCAGAGTCTGCACCAGTGGGTCACGATAAGTATGTTAGAGAAACGTAATTTTAGGAAAAAAAAATTCCTTTTTTTCGTTATGTCTTTTAAAATAAGTGGAAAGTTATTCCATAAATTTCCACCAGAGTATAGGAAGCAGGATCTATAAAAGTTGTTTCTAGGTCAAGGTATACATAACATATGGTTGTGTCTGTGGTCATTAGTTTTAAAAGTTTCTGAATTGTTTTTGGAGCATTTCCATATGTATATCACATTATGCATGCAAACAGCCTTGTTGAAGAACAGCCTGTTATGGAAAGATAATACATTAAGTAGTTTATAATTCATATGGGTCAGGGAGTTTAACTTCAGCAATACTAATTTTAATGCTTTTATAAATTTTAAGTTTGTATTGCTGCAGTTGTCCCACAAAGTTGACGCATAATCAGTGATTGGCAGAACATTAGATTGATGACTCTAAATAAGCTATAACTGAATGCGGACAAAACAGAAGCAATGATTATAGGAACTTAACAGAAACTCTCTTCTATCATAACTGACACAATCAAACTTGGCAGTACATCCATCCCTCTTTCCAGTTCAGTCAGGAACCTCGGCATTGTCCTTGACAGCACATTGTCCATGCAAAAATTTATCAATCAGACATGTCAATCCTGCTACTGTCAATTGTGGTGCATCAGTTCCGTCCGGAAATATTTGTCCACTGACGCAACAACTAGACTTGCCGTTTCTCTCATTCTCTCTCCCCTTGACTACTGTAACTCTCTATTGTCTGGTTTTGCCTGCTTCATCTATTCAGTCTCTTCTGTGCATACAAAATTCTGCTGCCCAACCTGTCCTCAGAAAGAAAAGACCTGAGCACATCACTCCTCTTTTGCAACATCTCCACTGGCTCCCTGTCTCACACAGAATAGAGTACAAGATCTGCACTCTGTGTTATAAGTGTATTCACAAATCTGCCCCTTCCTATCTCTGTGGCTGCCTTAACCTCTACACTCCACCTCGCTCTCTGCGATCAGCTTCGGATCCACTCTGTTTACGCATACCCAGATTCAAACACTCGACTGTTGGCTGCTGTTTTTTCTCTGTCTCAGGACCTTGCAATTGGAATGAACTTCATCTTTCTCTTTGTCAGGTCTCCGCACTCAGCTCTTTCAAGTCTGGTCTTAAAACCCACCTCTTCCCAAAATAGCCCCCCTTCCCTGCCTCTTCCTTGTCTTCAGTTTTTCCAGTTTAGAGTTATGCATGCATGTGAATGACTGGTGCGAAAGTGCTTTGATTTGTCTCTGCACAAGATTCAGCGCTTTTTGAATATAATAATAATTATTATTAGAACACTAGTATAGCAAAAAAAGCTTTCGTGAATGAACATCAAGGATCTTTTTCTTTTTTGCTGACATATTTTGCTGGAGAGATGTTTTCCTAAGTGAGTTATATAGTCAGTCCAAGAGAGTCTTTGTCAATAAAGACACCCAAAATTTTATGTGATTCAACCTCTTCAATTCTGTTTACGCCTGGGAAAAGTGGTTTGAATATGTGTTTCATCCTTTGTCTTTTTTGTCGTGCTACTACATACATGCATTTACTTAGTTTTCTGTGTGTTTAACTTTAAGGACATATGTTTTAATTGTGTCCAATCACTAAGTCTCTGAATGTTGCCTTGAAGATCATCTTTGAGTTTACAGGCATCAGAATTACTTGAATGAAGGGAAGTGTCATCTGCGAGCATTTCACATTTACTTGTCATGGAACAAGGCAAGTTATTAACATAAATTGAAAATAATATTGGCCCTAAGTTGGATCCCTGTGATACTTTATATTTGATTGATGTAAATTTTGAGGTTTGATTATTTTTATGGTTACTAACTGTTTCCTGTCCGAAAGAAAAAGATTCTATAAAATGAGTAAAATCTGGTGTTGAATTATACACTTCTAATTTACGATTTAACAATGAAGTGTGTGTGTGTATGTGTGTGTGTTTGTGTGTGCATGTGCGTGTATACATTGTGTGTGTGTGTGTGTGTGTGTGTGTGTAAAGTTGTGATGGAGTCTCCCGTCGGACCGACAGATGAGTAGACAGGCAGGCTCATCTGTCGGTGTGTGTCCTCATATGGGAGAAGAGGCCGATTCTGGATGCACAGCACTTCCCACAGGTGTTGCAAGGGAAAATGTCTCCAGAGGTTGAGCCCTGCTCCCTTCGCTCAAGCTTCTCCTTAATGGCCAGCATTCTCTTGTTTTCAAATGTCTTTATGCCACTAGAGCACAGCATCGTCCAGCGAGAGCGGTCAAGGGCATCAGTTTCCCAGGAAGCAATGTCTATGTCACAGCCTTTGAGGTTTGTCTTCAAGGTGTTCTTGAAGCACTTGCAGGGTCTTCCAAGTTTGCAGTGGCCTTCCTTCAGCTGGCCATACAGTAGCATCTTTGGGATCCTGCTGTTTGTCATGCAGATAATGTGTCCTGTCCAGCATAGCTGGCACTGGATCAGCAGGCTTTCAATGCTGGGCAGGCCGCTCCTCTCTAGGACCTGGAGGTTGGAGACCCTGTCTTGCCACTTTATGCTGAGGATCTTTCGTAGGCATCTCTGGTGAAACTGCTAAGTTGTTGAATGTGACGGCGATACGTTGATCCATGTTTCACAGCAGTACAACAAGGTGGTCAGCACAACAGCTCTGTAGGTTTTGATTCTGGTGCTGAGCCTGATATCTTTGTTGTTCCACAGCCTGTTGTTGAGTCTGCTGAAGGCGGAGCTGGCCTTGGCGATTTGCAACGTCACTTCTGCATCAAGGGCTCCGTTGCTGCATAGGGTGCTGCCCAGGTAGCAAAACTTGTCGACTGACTTGAACTATGTGTCATCGATCTTGATTGCAGCAGGGGGGGAGGCGCTGGTGTTCTGTGAGTTAGCTGGTTGATACATGGACTCGGGTCTTGCTGCAGCTGATGGTGAGTCCAAAGCACCTGCAGGAGGTTGAGAACCTGTCCATAATGGACTGCATGTTCTCATGGGTGTGTGCAGCAAGTGCGCAGTCATCAGCGAAGAGGAACTCTCTCAACAGTGCCTCAAACACCTTGGACCTAGCGTGGAATCGCCGCAAGTTGAAAAGTTTGCCATCTGTGTGAACTGAATGTAGATGCCACGGTCACAGTCTTGGAAGGCATCAATCAGCATGGCAGAGAAGAGAATGGAGGACAGTGTGGGTGCCAGGACGCAGTCCTGCTTCACTCCATTTACCACAGGGAACGGATCTAACATGCCAGTATATTCCTGTGCTCTCGCCTGCATGCCATCGTGGTATGATGCAATCAGCTGGATTAGGCTCTCTGGGCAGCCGAATTTTAGGAGGATCTTCCACAGACCATGGCGGTTCACCATGTGGAAGGCCTAGGTCAGGTCTACAAAGACGATGTGGAGCACCTTGTTCTACTTATGGCACTTCTCTTGCATCTGGCATACAGCAAACACCATGTCACATGTTCCCCTGCCTGAGCGGAAGCCGCACTGTGCTTCAAGGATGACTGTGTTGGAGACATTGTCAACCAGTCTGTTCAGTATGATGTGGGCAAAGATCTTGCCTGTGATGCAGAGGAGAGAGATTCCACGGTGGTTATCGCAGGATGTTTTGTCTCCCTTCAGTTTGTAAATGTGGACAATTGAAGCATCCTTGAAATCCTGGGGGACCTCCCCTCTCTCCCAGATAGACTGGAACAGGGTGGTCAGCTTGTCTGTCAGCACCTCGCCTCCATACTTGTAGATGTTGGCCTGGGTTCCATCCGCTCCTGGTGCTTTTCCTGACGTTGTCAGCTTCAGGGCCTTCCGGGTCTTGGCCTTGGTGGGAGGGGCAGCTAGTGAGTCATTGACTGGTAGTTGTGGGAGGGCTACAATTACCTCATCAGATACGGACGAGTACCTGTTGAGGAGGGTGTTGAAGTGCTCTGCCCAGTGGGCAAGGATGTCTTTCTTGTCTGTCAGGAGGGTGGTCTGGTCCAAGGCTCGGAGAGGAGTTGATCCTGTGACTCTTGGCCCATACACAGCTCGGAGACCATCATGGAAGATCTTCGTGTCGTGAGCATCAGCAGTGGACTGAAGCTCTTTGGACTTTCTCTCCCATGAGGTGTTCTTCATCTCATACAGCCTCTTCTGTACGAGTTGCTTGGTTTCCAAGTACTGGTTTTTCTTCCTCTGGCAGTCTTTATCGGAAATGTGATCCTGATGCCGTATATGCAGTGTTTTCAGGAGCTTGGAGATTCCAGAGTTGTTCTCGTTAAACCAGTCTTTGTGGCTCTTCTGTACAAAACCTAGTGTGTCAGCTGCTGCTGTGTACACAGCATCTCCAAAGGTGCTCCATACCTCTTCTACATCAGTTGATGCAGGAATTTCTTGGAAAGCTGCTTGGATTTGCTGCTACAGCACGTCCTGTGTGCCTTTCTGGTCTGTCATCTCTGTCCGAAAGTCTGCGAACATTCCTGGCACCCAGAGTCAGGGTATGACTCCTGGTTCTTTTCTTCTGTTGTTTTTGACCACTAGTGTTGGATGTCCAAGGTGCAGTTTCCTACCAGGTACTAGGTGAGGCAGGCTTTGTTTAGGGATCCTTTTATCTCTCCTTCCCCCCATAAAAAGGGCTGCTCTGACGCTGTGGGAGGATATGGGCGCCACATCTGCCCCAGTCTGTGGTGGACGACCATCACCCCACAGCCGCCTGCGTGCAGAGTCGTGACTAGGAACTGCCTGTGTATTGACTATATACTGATAGTATACTATGGTGCATGCCTGTGCGGGTGTGCACGACAAGCTGAGAGTCAAATCAGTTCAGTTCAGTTACTCAAGGTGGCATCACTGCATTTGGACAAATCCATATATGCTACACCACATCTGCCAAGCAGATGCCTGACCAGCAGCACAACTCAGCGTGTTTAGTCAGGCCTTGAGAAAAAGAAAAAGAAAAAAGAAAAAAAAAAAGTAAGTAGATAGATAATGAATTAAGATACAATGTGGAAAAAATAGATATATGGATGAATGAATAAGTAAATAGATAAATAGTTGTAAGAAAAACAAGAAAAAATTAAATGAAATAAGAATAAAAAGACAATAATAAATAAACATACAAGCAAATGAATGTAAATCAACATACAGACACGCACACGTAAGTGCGCGCGCACACACAAACACACACACACACACATGCACAATATATATGCACCAAACATGCAGTTTCACAGACATGAAAGCACAAACAAAAGTGCACAGGCCAAACGCTACACATAAAAGAGAGAGAGAAGTTAGTATTGTGCATTAAAAGAACAATGCTGCACAGCTGGTTCTGGCCAAAAAGAAATCTGATCATGTTACACCTCTGCTGAATCGGTTACACTGGCTTCCAACTGAGTCCTGCATTCACTGTGAGTCAGCAGCACTCGCCTTCAAACATTTTGACAAGTCTCTTCCATTGTATCTCTCCTCTGTATTGGAAACATATGAACCGCACAAAACATTAAGATCCAGTTCTGAAAAGCTGCCTAAAGTTCCAAGGACTAATCTGAAATGCGCTGAAGTAGGTCTTTCCGAGCTCAGGTTCCCCAAGTGCGGAACTCTCTACCTTCATCTCTTAGGAATGCCTCTGATCTACATTCCTTTAAGTCAGATCTGAAAACTTACCTTTTCCGTAAGCATTTTTGTTCTGGGCAAAACGGTTAAACCAAAGTATGCCTGTTAACAAGTATCTTTGTACTAGTATTTTTGTAGTCCTGTTTTAATGCATTGTATATTTTATGTAGTTTTGGTCTTGATGTGATGGCATTTTTTCTGTCTGGTTATTTTTTAATGGGCGTGTGTGTGTGTGTGTGTGTGTGTGTGTGTGTGTGTGAGTGTGTGTGAGTGTGTGTGTGTGTGTGCATGCGTGCGCGTGGGCATGCGTGTGTTTGTGAGGGTACAGTTCTCTAGTACGCGTGTGTAAGTGTGTAGGCATGATAGTATGTCCGAACAGAATTCTATGTTAGAAAATAAGAAATATCTTAATGCTTATGCAATTTTATTTTTTTAGTGCAGTTGATATTTAATATCAGCGTGTGTGTGTCTGTGTGTGAGTGTGTGTGTGTGTCTGTAAGGAAGAGACATCTATGTGTGTGTGTGTGTGTTTGTGTGTGTGTGTGTGTGTGTGTGTTCTGTGAAATGCATTTTGTTTTAATCTCTCATTGTCAGGTAGTGGTTGATGTGTTTTTTGAGGCATGTTTATAGTCAACTGGATGATGTAAGGCGCTTTGGGCAGCATTGGTGCTGGATATCGCGCTATAGAAAAACTATGTATTATTATTATTATTATTGCTTGGGCAGAGGAGTGGGGTAAAGGTTGAGGAGAACTGAGAAGAGAGTAGAAGATTTAGGAGAACGGAGAAGGAGAATGTTGAGGTGAAGAGAGAAGGAGAAGTTTAGGAGAATGGAGAAGGAGAAAGTTGAGGAGAAGAGAAAGGGAGGAGAGTAGAGGAGAAATTTGAGGACGGTAGGGAAGAAGAAAAGTGAGGAGATGAGAGCAGGAGAAGGTTTTTCATGACATTCTTCTTCTTCTTCACCTTCTTCGTTCGTGGGCTGCAACTCCCATGTTCAAGAGTGGGCTTTAACATGTATGACCATTTTTACCCTGCCATGTAGGCAGCCATACTCAGTTTTCGGGGGTGTACATTCTGGGTATGTTCTTGTTTCCATAACCCACCGAGCGCTGACATGGAGTACAAGATCTTTAACGTGCGTATTTGATCTTCTGCTTGCGTATACACACGCAGGGGGTTCAGGCACAAGCAGGTCTGCACATATGTTGACCTGGGAGACTGGAAAAAATCTCCACCCTTTTACCCACCAGGTGCCGGTGCCGAGATTCAAACCCAAGACTCTCAGATTGAAAGTCCAGCGCTTCAACCACTTGGCCGTTCACCCGTCGTTCATGTCGTAAGTGCCAGATCTGTTCCTCTGCTTTGAGATGAGAAAGTGGTGGGTAGAGCAGGAGAAAGTTGTTCATGACGTAAGTGCCAGATGAGCCATTCCTCTGCTTTCAGACCAGAAAGTGTGGGACGTGAACAGCTTACCAGCAGCACCGGAGGGGACGGAGGAGGAGATGGCGGCCCTTGTTGCTGAGAGAGTGACCATTACTGTGGTAGTCAAAGGAAAAGTAAGTGTGTTGATTTGTCATTGTGGTCAGCGCCGGCCCACTCTGCAGGTCACAGACCATGCCGGCCTTGTGACATATCAATACATCTTGGGGAGGTGGGAGATGGGGGTAGGGGGGATGGTTTGAGGTGGGTGTGCCCATGGGGTGGGTGGGAGGGTGGGGCCCAGAGACACTTACGCGTGTGTGCGCGCGTGGGTGTGTTTGTGTGTGACCGACCGTCTGTGTGACTGTGTGTGTCACTGTGTTTCACTTTGCGTGTGTCACTGTGTGTGTCACTATATGTGTCACTGTGTGTGTCACTGTCATTGTGAGTGTCACTGTGTGTCACTTGTATATATATATATTACTGTGTCTGTCATTGTGTGTCATTGTGTGTATGTCACTAGTGTGTCACTGTGTGTGTCACTGTGTGTGTGTCACTGTGTGTGCAGAAGCTGGACATCTACAGCCTGCAGATCCAGCCCAAGAAGTCAGGGGCCAGCACAGTGCTGTTGCTGCATGGACTGGGGGACAGCTCCCACAACTGGGTTCAGGTCAACACCCTGCAGCTTCTGGCCTTCTGGGGGTACCGTGCCATCGCCGTCGACCTGCCAGGTAAGCTGTGGCTGTGGGTGGGTGTGTGGGTGTGTATGGGGGAAGGTGGGGGGGTGTGGGGGTTGAGGTGGTGTGTGTGTGGGGGGGAGTAGGGGGGGGAGGTAAGGTGCTTGGGTGTAAGTGTGTATGTCATCTTTGTTGAAAATTCATTTAACATCTTTTCACAGTGTGTGTGGGGGTGGGGGATGGGGGGGTGGTTGTAAGTGTGTGTGTGGTCATTGTAAATTCATTTCGGGTCTTTTTATAGTAAGTGAGTGAGTTAGTGTATGTGTGTGTGTGTGTGGGTTGGGGGGGGGGGGTGTTGAGTGTGTGTGTGTTAATGTTTGTGTTGTTGTTGTAATATCATTTAGCATCTTTTCACAGTGAATGTGTGGGTGGGTGGGTCGGTGGGTAGCTGTGAGTGTGTGTGTGGTTGTTGTAAATTCTTTTCACAGTGTGTGTGTGTGTGTATGTGCGTGTGTGCGTGTCGTCATTGTTGTAAATTCTTTAGCATCTTTTCACAGTGAGTGTGTGTGTGTGGGTGTGTGTGTGTGTGTGTTGGGGGGTGGGGTGGGGGGGTGGGGGGGATTTGGGTGGGTGAATATTAATGTGTATGTCATCATCATTGTAAATTCATTTAGCATCTTCTCACAGTAAGTGTGTGTATGTGGGTGGGTGGGTGGGTGGATGGCTGTTGTTAGTGTGTTGTGTGGTCATTGTTGTAAATTCATTTTGCATCTTTTCACAGTGAATGTGAGTGTGTGTGTGTGTGTGTGTGTGTGTGTGTTGTCATTGTTGTAAATTAATTTAACATATTTTCACATGTGTATTTGTGTGTGTGTGTGTGTGGTGGTGGTGGTAATAGTAATAGTAGTCATGGAAGTAGTAGTAGTAAATTGATATGGTATCTTTATATGGTGTGTGTGTTGGTGTCTTGTGGTATTTGTAGTAGTTGTAGAAGTAGCTGTGATAGTAGTCATAGTAAAACATCTACTCACATACATATGTATGTGTGTGTGTTTGTGTGTGTGTAAGCAAGCAACTGCTCATGTTTACCATTAAGATTGTTTTGATAAATCAAACAACAGCATAGTCTTTGTGTCCAAACTTCAGCAAGGTAGAACATTTTGGGGCAACACTGGGGGATTTTTGTCAGGGGTAGGGGTTGGATTATTTGGATTTGACAAATGCTTATGGTTGTCAGAATTGGTACTGAAAGCGCTCAAGGTATGTCCACTTATCCTGAGATTTTCCCATTTTATCATAGTCTGAAGTTGAGAGATTAACTTTTGGCTTAAAAAGGGTTTCTCAGCAGTACATAGATATTTTGTGTCTTCTGGTTATTTTAATTGTTGTTAGTATCACCATTGTGGTTTTGTTTCTTGAAAGGAACAGTCAGTTTATTTACAAAGAGAGCTTGGGCACACAGAAGGGAGGTAATGTGCTAAGGGAGATCACTAGCTGCAGCTGTTTCAGGTTTCTCTCCCAGGACAGGAGTCTCACCCCTACAGGAGTCTGCACTGGCGGGTCACAGTATGAGTATGCCAGACGAAACATCGTTTTTGAGGAAAGATTTTCCCTATTCATCTGTAGAAATTTGTATTGTTACTGTTCTCCTACTGTTCAGGAGGCGCCGTGATTGTGGGTTAGGTGTTGGACTTCTGATCCAGTATTCACCAGTGATCAGGGTTCAAGTCCATATTTTGGCATGGGTTTGTTTGTGTCCTTTGGGGAAAGGCACTTTACTGGGATTTTTCCTCACTTTGTCCAGGTACGTATGGGTACCTGAATTTGGTTGGAGAAGATTAAAATGGTGGAGCCTTGTGTTTACCATTCTTTCCATCACCGTGCCCAGGCAGCTGAGCAGGCTCATTGGCCAGTAGCTAGATTTCTTTGTCTGGTCTTTCTGTTTCTTTCAGATGGGGATGATGGCGGCTTCTCTCCATCGGTCTGGAAGTTTCCCCATGTTCCATGATTGATTTATGATCTGAAGGAGTTTTTCTCTAGCTGTATGCCCCAGGTGTTTGATTGATAATTCCATCTTTTCCAGGAGCGTTCTTGTGCTTGAGTTTCATGATGGCTGCATTTAGTTCTGTGGTCGTGAGGGCTGATGTCATGGGCTCTGCAGGAGTTTGGTGTTTCAATTTCTCCTTGATCTTTGTGCGGACTTCCTGCAGTTTGGCGTTGGAGACAGTGGTCTTGCCTTGTTCTTTGTTAAAATCTGCCAAAATATTTGCTGCTTTCTTTCCACTGAAGTGCTGGCCTTCTTCTTCCAGTACAGTTTGGCTTTGTGTGGGGATTGTGTCATCATTTAGGACTTTGGTGAGGGTCCAAAGTTTGCTAGTGTCTTTATCCATGTTGAAGCTGCTGGTCTTTTCGGTCCAACTTTTCTGTATCTCCTCCTTTTTTGTGTTGTTGAAGGTATTCTTGACTGTGTTGTGTTTTTGGATGTTCTCTGGTTTGGGGTTCTTTTCCATTGTGTCCCTTGCTGCATTCAGATCTGAGTGGAGCTGCTGAAGGGTGTTACTCCAGTAGGGTCTGTACTGTTTTTGCTTACCTCTAGGTATGGATTTCTTTGCAGCCTGTAACATGGCTTCAGTGAAGTGTTGGACATTCTAGTTGAGATGGTTTTCTTCACTGATGTTTTGGAAAAGGTTGTCCATTTTCTCTTCCAATAAGGTCCAGTTGGCTCGTTTGAAGTTCCAGTTTGGAGCCATGGTGTGTCTAGTGCATCCCAAGCTGGAGATGTTGAGAATGACTGGCAGATGGTCGCTGCCTCCTGACTGGGAACTGACATCTCTGGAGGTGAATTTGTGGACGTCTTCTGTGGCCATTGCAAGATCTGGCATTGATGTTGTTTTCCATGCTCTTGAGTAACATGTGGGCTTGTCGTCTCTGGTCTGGTTGACTGATCAAAGTGAGCTTGTTTTCCATCATCCAGTCCTCTAACTCTTTACCATGTGGATCCATTTCCTCGTAGCCCCAGCTTGGGGAGTGGCTGTTAAAGTCTCCAGTCACAAGGTGCCTTGATTCCTCAAGCTTTAATTTGTGCACCACAAGACTGGAGGCAGGAGGGTTGTAACAGTTGGTGAGGAAGAGGTCTCCGCTAGGTAGGAGAAGCTTGATGGTGTGGTGTTCCAGTTCTTCCTTTCCAGATTGCAGAATTTCTACTGCAGGTGTGGAGTTCTTGACTAGGGTGGTGATTCCTCCTTTGTGTCTGTCCTCTCGGTCTTGTCTGAAGGCCTCGCAGCCTCTGATGAAGAATCTCTGATGTTCTTTCAGATGTGTTTCTTATGCAGGGTACGATGTGACCAAAACAGACTGTGGGTTCTTTTACCTGTGAAGGTTGGCTATGCAGGGTATGATGTGACCAAAACAGACTGTGGGTTCTTTAACCTGTGATACAGTGTGAAGGTTTACCATGCAGGGTACGATATGACCAAAACAGACTGTGGGTTCTTTAACCTGTGAAGGCGTGCGGTGTAGGGTACGGGAAGAGCCAGGAGGCGTTGCTGGGACACATCTCTCGCGAGGAATTCCTGATGGCCCTGGTAGACAAACTGGGGCCGGACCTGCCGGTGATTGTGGCGCCCTCTATGGCGGGCAGCTTCGCCATCCCCTACCTCTTCAAGTCACCAGAGTCCAGCATGGAGAGGGCTGCCGCTTTCATCGCCGTCGCTCCCACCTCCACAGAGGCCTTCTCCCAGGAGTACCCCCACAGCCAGGTGGGTGGCTATAACTAACTACCCCCACAGCCAGGTGGGTGGCTATAACTACCCCCACAGCCAGGTGGGTGACTATAACTACCCCCACAGCCAGGTGGGTGGCTATAACTACCCCCACAGCCAGGTGGGTGGCTTTAACTACCCCCACAGCCAGGTGGGTGGCTATAACTAACTACCCCCACAGCCAGGTGGGTGGCTATAACTACCCCCACAGCCAGGTGGGTGACTATAACTACCCCCACAGCCAGGTGGGTGGCTATAACTAACTACCCCCACAGCCAGGTGGGTGGTTATAACTACCCCCACAGCCAGGTGGGTGGTTATAACTACCCCCACAGCCAGGTGGGTGACTATAACTACCCCCACAGCCAGGTGGGTGGTTATAACTACCCCCACAGCCAGGTGGGTGGCTCTAACTACCCCCACAGCCAGGTGGGTGACTATAACTCCCCCTACAGCCAGGTGGCTATAACTGCTTACACAGCCAGGTGTCTATAACTGCCTACACAGCCAGGTGGGCGACTATAACTACTTACACAGCCAGGTGGGTGACTATAACTAACTACCCCCACAGCCAGGTGGGTGGCTCTAACTACCCCCACAGCCAGGTGGGTGACTATAACTACCCCTACAGCCAGGTGGCTATAACTGCCTACACAGCCAGGTGGCTATAACTGCCTACACAGCCAGGTGGGCGACTATAACTAACTACCCCCACAGCCAGGTGGGTGGCTATAACTAACTACCCCCACAGCCAGGTGGGTGACTATAACTATTACCACAGCCACGTGGGTGGCTATAACTATTACCACAGCCAGGTGGGTGGCTATAACTACTACCACAGCCAGGTGGGTGGCTATAACTAACTACCCCCACAGCCAGGTGGGTGACTATGAATACCCCAACAGCCGGGTGGCTATAACTGCCTACACAGCCAGGTGTGTGACTATAACTACCCCCACAGCCAGGTGGGTGGCTAATACTAACACCACAGCCAGGTGGGTGGCTATAACTACCCCCACAGCCAGGTGGGTGGCTATAACTACCTACACAGCCAGGTGGGTGGCTGTAACTACTACCACAGCCAGGTGGGTGGTTATAACTACCCCCACAGACATGTGGGTGGCTATAACTACCCCCACAACAAGGTGGGTGTCTATAACTATCACCACAGCCTGGTGGGTGTCTATAACTACCCCCACAGCCAGGTGGGTGACTATAACTATCACCACAGCCAGGTGGGTGGCTATAACTACCCCCACAGCCAGGTGGGTGACTATAACTATCACCACAGCCAGGTGGGTGACTATAATTACCCCCACAGCCAGGTGGGTGACTATAACTATCACCACAGCCAGGTGGGTGGCTATAACTACCCCCACAGCCAGGTGGGTGACTATAACTATCACCACAGCCAGGTGGGTGGCTATAACTATCACCACAGCCAGGTGGGTGGCTATAACTATCACCACAGCCAGGTGGGTGGTTATAAATACCCCCACAGCCAGGTGGGTGACTATAACTATCACCACAGCCAGGTGGGTGGTTATAAATACCCCCACAGCCAGGTGGGTGACTATAACTACCCCCACAGCCAGGTGGGTGGCTATAACTATCACCACAGCCAGGTGGGTGACGATAACTATCACCACAGCCAGGTGGGTGACTATAACTACCCCCACAGCCAGGTGGGTGGCTATAACTATCACCACAGCCAGGTGGGTGACGATAACTATCACCACAGCCAGGTGGGTGACGATAACTATCACCACAGCCAGGTGGGTGGCTATAACTATCACCACAGCCAGGTGGGTGACGATAACTATCACCACAGCCAGGTGGGTGGCTATAACTACCCCCACAGCCAGGTGGGTGACTATAACTATCACCACAGCCAGGTGGGTGGCTATAACTACCCCCACAGCCAGGTGGGTGGCTATAACTATCACCACAGCCAGGTGGGTGGCTATAACTATCACCACAGCCAGGTGGGTGGTTATAAATACCCCACAGCCAGATGGGTGGCTATAACTACGCCCACAGGCAGGTAGGTGGCTATAACTACCTACACAGCCAGGTGGGTGGCTGTAACTACTACCACAGCCAGGTTGGTGGTTATAACTACCCCCACAGACATGTGGGTGGCTATAACTACCCCCACAACAAGGTGGGTGTCTATAACTATCACCACAGTCAGGTGGGTGTCTATAACTACCCCCACAGCCAGGTGGGTGGCTATAACTACCCCCACAGCCAGGTGGGTGACTATAACTATCACCACAGCCAGATGGGTGGCTATAACTACCCCCACAGCCAGGTGGGTGGCTATAACTACCCCCACAGCCAGGTGGGTGACTATAACTACCCCCACAGCCAGGTGGGTGGCTATAACTACCCCCACAGCCAGATGGGTGGCTGTAACTACCCCCACAGCCAGGTGGCTTTAACCCCCACAGCCAGGTGGCTATAACTACCCTACAGCCAGCAGAAGAGGGAGGGAGATGTGGATGAGGGCTGAAGGAAGACGGCAGAGAACAGTTCATCACAGTCATTGCCGTCATCATTTCATTATCTTGTCTTTCATCTTCTTTTGATCACCATCATCATTGTCTTCTCTTTCATCTATTTTTGATCACCGCTATCATTGTCTTCTTTTTTCATTTTCTTTTGATCACCGTCATCATTGTCTTCTCTTTCATCTTCTTTTGATCGCCGTCATCATTGTCTTCTCTTTCGTCTTCTTTTGATCGCCGTCATCATTGTCTTCTCTTTCATTTTCTTTTGATCATCGTCATCATTGTCTTCTCTTTCATCTTCTTTTGATCGCCGTCATCATTGTCTTCTCTTTCGTCTTCTTTTGATCACCGTCATCATTGTCTTCTCTTTCGTCTTCTTTTGATCGCCGTCATCATTGTCTTCTCTTTCGTCTTCTTTTGATCACCGTCATCATTGTCTTCTCTTTCGTCTTCTTTTGATCACCGTCATCATTGTCTTCTTTTCCATCTTCTTTTGATCACTGTCATCATTGTCTTTCTTTTTCATTTTCTTTTGATCGCCGTCATCATTATCTTCTCTTTCATCTTCTTTTGATCGCCGTCACCATGTTGTTATCTACTTTTTCTCCTTCTTTTAATCATCATCATCATTTTGTTATCCTCTTTGTGACATTCTTATAATCATTGTCATCATTGTCTTCTTTTTCATCTCCTTTTGACTATATTAATCATTTTGTTATCTTCTTTTTTGTTTATATATGTATATATCTTTCAGTCCTCATCATCATCATTTTGTTATCTACTTTTTCTTTGTCTGATCATGGTCATCATATTGTTATCTTCTGTTTTTCACCCTCCTTCTCATGAACTGCTGTGGACGTTTCAGCTGTGGACACTGGTGCTGTATGGTGAGCAGGACCAACATCTGGGCAAGGTCAGTCGAGAAATGCTGAATGAGCTGCCCAATGCTAACATCGTTGTGCTGCCAGATGCTGGACACGCCTGCTTCAAGGATCAGCCTGTGCTTTTCAATCGAGCCCTTTATCATTACTTGCGCTACGTTCGTTTTTAACGTCAAGGAATCAGCTGATTTTTTTTTTCCTTTAAATTTTTTGTTTTTTTTGTTGTTTTTTTGGTGCTTTCTTTTCATTTTTGACTCACTTGTGTAAACAAAGTGGGTGTCAATTGGAACAGCGATCAACAAAACTGAAAGTCCACAATCAAATCTTCTAAAAACAAATAAATAAAGTCAAACATATGATCTCATCAGTGAAGACAAACTTCTTTTCTTTTCAAGTTCTCGATGCCACATCCACCAAAAAAGACTCCTCTTCCTTCTGCCTACACTTCATCTGAACTCCCCAATGTCTTCTCCTCTTTCTTTTTCGACAAAGTCCAAATATTTGTACCATTTTAGACCAAATGTCTTTCCAACCTGCTCATCCTGATCCTCAATTCAATGGCACTCCTCTCCATTCCTTTAATCCATTGACTGAAACAGAAGTCCATGAAATCCTGAAAGAAATGACAATAAAATCCTGTGAGCTCAATCCTATACTAGCCTCTGTCTTTTCCCAGTGTATCTCACAGCTTCTCCCCTTAGTATATTGTCAACTCATCCCTTCTCACAGGAACGTTTCCATCCACTTTCAAAACTGCAATTGTCCAGCCTCTTCTGAAGAAATTCAATGTTGACACAAACATTTTGAAAACGATCGACCAGTTTCTAATCTTCCATTCTTGTCCAAATTCCTTGAAAAAGCTGTCCTGAAGCAGTTCAACAACCACCTTTGTTTCAACAATCTCATCCACCCATTTCAGTCTGCCTATCTTGCTGACCACAGCACCGAAACCACACTCCTCCACATCCTGAATAATCTACTGCTAGCATCTGACTCAGGACAGATCTCCCTTCTCACTCTTCTTGACTTGTCAGCCGCCTTTGACACGATAGACCATTCAATTCTTCTTTTCCAACTTCATTTTACATTTAGTACCAACAACACTGTTCTAAACTGGTTCAAATGTTATCTCACTGATCGATTCCAGTCTGTCATTGTTGATAATTTGATAATTTCAAATCTGTACCCGTTAAAATCAAACGTGGAGTTCCACAGGGATCTGTTTTACTTTTAGGCCTGGTGCTCTTCACACTGTTCACTGCTCCTCTCGCTGAAATTATTAACCGCCATAATGTCAGTCATCATTCTTTCGCTGAAATTATCAACCGCCATAATGTCAGTCATCATTCTTATGCTGATGACTCTCAACTCCAGAAGAGTGATACCCCTGAAAAATTGTCGTCGCTCTTGCAAGAAACATCCAACTGCTTCCTGGACATTCAAAACTGGATGACTCTAAATAAGTTACAATTGAACATTGACAAAACTGAAGCAGTGATCATAGGAACTAAACAAAAACTCTCTTCCATCACAACTGACACAATCAAACTTGGCAGTACATCCATCCCTTTTTCCAGTTCAGTCAGGAACCTCGGTGTTGTCCTTGACAACACACTGTCCATGCAAAAATTTATCAGACATGTCAATCCTACTACTGTCAGTTGCGGCGCATCAGTTCCATCCGGAAATATCTGTCCACTGATGCAACATCTAGACTTGTCGTTTCTCTCATTCTCTCTCACCTTGACTACTGTAACTCTCTATTGTCTGGTTTGCCTGCTTCATCCATTCAGTCCCTTCAGCGCATACAAAATTCTGCTGCCCAACTTGTCCTCAGAAAGAAAAGATCTGAGCACATCACTCCTCTTTTGCAACATCTCCACTGGCTCCCTGTCTCACACAGAATAAAGTACAAGATCAGCACTCTATGGTATAAATGTATTCACAAATCTGCCCC
The DNA here is from genome assembly GCF_041734735.1 of Babylonia areolata. Classification (NCBI taxonomy): domain Eukaryota; kingdom Metazoa; phylum Mollusca; class Gastropoda; order Neogastropoda; family Buccinidae; genus Babylonia; species Babylonia areolata. Next base: position 17,535,007 of record NC_134889.1, on the reverse strand, counting down.
TTCCTATCTCTGTGGCTGCCTTCACCTCTACACTCCATCTCGCTCTCTACAATTGGCTTCGGATCCAGTCTGTTTACGCATACCCAGATTCAAACACTCAACTGTTGGCCACTGTTCTTTCTCTGTCTTTGGACCTTGCAGTTGGAATGAACTTCCTCTTTTGCTTCGTCAAGTCTCCGCACTCAGCTTTTTCAAGTCTGGCCTTAAAACCCACCTCTTCCCAAAATAGCCTCCCTTCCCTGCCTCTTCCTTGTCTTCAGTTTCTTCAGTTTTAGAGTTATGCATGCATGTGAATGACTGGTGCGAAAGCGCTTTGATTTGTCTATGCATAAGATTGAGTGCAATGTAAATACCATTATTATTATTATTACTGTTATTATTATTATAACATTGTTTCTTTTGATAATGTTTTCGGAAGATCTGCTATCAGTATGTTAAACAACATAGGTGCAATAACTAATCCTTTAGGCAAGCCCATTTTAAGCGGTCGTGAGCTTGAATATGTGTTTCCCACTCTTATTTCTATTTGTCTGTTCGATAAAAAGTCCTTAATATAATTGTACATATGACCAGTTATACCAGTTGTTTTAATCTTGTACAGAAGTCACCTATGCCATACTTGTTCAAAGCCTTTTTGACATAAAAAAATGTTGGTAGAATATTTTTCCGTCTCATAAACTGTTGCTTAACTTGTGTTGTTAATTTTAACAAATGATCAGCCATGGACCGGCCTTTTCGAAAACCAGCTTGATTGACAGGGATTACTTAGTATTTTTCACAGTAATGTTCCAGCCTATTTAGTATAATTTTTTCCATGAGTTTGCAGGTGTGGGATGTTAAAGCAATTGGTCGGTAGCTGTGTTTGTCTCTTTTGGGTTTTCCCTGTTTGTGTATTGGGACAGTGATTGATTGTTTCCAAATGAGCAGAATTTTACCTTCTCTCTAGCATTTCTGAAATATCAAGTGAAGAAAATGTATCTTATTCGATGGTAAATGTCACAGCATTTCATTTGAAATTGCATCCAACCCAGCAGATTTTTTTTTTTTTGTTAAGCGCGTTGGGTTACGCTGCTGGTCAGGCATCTGCTTGGCAGATGTGGTGTCGCGTATATGGGTTTGACCGAACACAGTGACACCTCCTTGAGCTACTGATACTGATACTGATACTTTAGTTCATTTTTATTGATTTCATCTGAAACAACAGATGTGGTGCAGCACATACTGATCAGCCCACACACTTGACACCTTGAAACTGAAAACATTGCGTGTTATTGTCACGTGTTTGAGTGTGGACTGATGATAGCTTGTGCCCCAGGTAAGGTGGCAGAGTTGTTCAGTCACAGTGGAGAGAAATTGGGGAAGCACAGGTGATAGCACTGTCACCGAGGAAAAGTTGAAGAACAGCTGTGGTCACACGATGGATGGCAAACAGACAGAGACAATGAGTTCAGCACAATGACTGACATCGACACAGGGACATGAGAGACCACCGGGCCTGTGGTGTAACTTGGATGGCTCTGGCACAGTGGGTCGCTTTATCTCATACTCACTGAAATTCTGACGTGGTGCTCTCTCTTATAGGGTGGAATCAGTCAGTCTGTCTTCTGATAGTAATTTTGTTTTTGTTTTTTGCCATGTTTGGTCATGGGACTTGTTTTCACATTAGTGCAGTGCTTTCCGATTTCCACTTTCTGCTGTGTAAGTGTCCTGCCTTGGGTGTCATCTGTATGTTGTCCTCCTGTCTTGGGTGTCATCTGTATGTTGTCCTCCTGTCTTGGGTGTCATCTGTATGTTGTCCTCCTGTCTTGGGTGTCATGTGCATGTTGTCCTGTCTTGGGTGTCATCTGCTGTGTATGTATCCTGTATTGGGTGTCATCTGTATGTGTCCTGTCTTGGGTGTCATCTGCTGTGTATGTGTCCTGTCTTGGGTGTCATCTACTGTGTACGTGTCCTGTCTTGGGTGTCATCTACTGTATATGTGTCCTGTCTTGGGTGTCATCTGTACGGGTCCTGTCTTGGGTGTCATCTACTGTGTATGTGTCCTGTCTTGGTGTCATCTACTGTATATGTGTCCTGTCTTGGGTGTCATCTGTACGTGTCTGTCTTGGGTGTCATCTACTGTGTATTGTGTCCTGTCTTGGGTGTCATCTGCTGTGTACTTGTCCTGTCTTGGGTGTCATCTGCTGTGTATGTGTCCTGTATTGTGGTTTCATCTGTAGTGTCCTGTCTTGGGTGTCATCTACTGTGTATGTGTCCTGTCTTGGGTGTCATATACTGTATATGTGTCCTGTCTTGGGTGTCATCTGTACGGGTCCTGTTCTTGGGTGTCATCTACTGTGTATGTGTCCTGTCTTGGGTGTCATCTGCTGTGTACATGTCCTGTCTTGGGTGTCATCTGTACGTGTCTGTCTTGGGTGTCATCTGCTGTGTATGTGTCCGTATTGGGTGTCATCTGCTGTGTATTGGGTGTCATCTGCTGTGTATGTGTCCTGTCTTGGGTGCTTGGGTGTCATCTACTGTGTATGTGTCCTGTCTTGGGTGTCATCTGCTGTGTATGTGTCCTGTCTTGGGTGTCATCTGTACGTGCCCTGTCTTGGGTGTCATCTACTGTATATGTGTCCTGTCTTGGGTGTCATCTGTACGTGTCCTGTCTTGGGTGTCATCTGCTGTGTATGTGTCCTGTCTTGGGTGTCATCTGTACGTGTCCTGTCTTGGGTGTCATCTGCTGTGTATGTGTCCTGTCTTGGGTGTCATCTACTGTGTATGTGTCCTGTCTTGGGTGTCATCTACTGTGTATGTGTCCTGTCTTGGGTGTCATCTACTGTGTATGTGTCCTGTCTTGGGTGTCATCTGCTGTGTATGTGTCCTGTCTTGGGTGTCATCTGCTGTGTACGTGTCCTGTCTTGGGTGTCATCTGTATAGACTGTATGTGATCTCCTGTCTTGGGGTGTCAAGTCATGTGTGCCTTGTGTTGTTGTGCGACTTCACCTTGACTTGGACCTCGCATTTGTTGTTATTCTTGATCTCATCCACTGTTATCATGCCTGATGCCTTCTGAATGTTTTGTCAGTATGAGGCAGAATGAACCTTTGTGAGAAATTACCTGTATTGTGGAGCTCATGTTCTCAAAGTAGTGAGTGAGGGGATTTCTTGAAATTTTTCAGTTCACTGGAGAACAAAAAAACAACCAACCAACCAACCAACCCGACAATTTATTGAGTGACAAGTGACAAAAGTGGGCAGTACTGCTAAATGTTTTTTGTTTTGTTTTGGTGTTGCCTTTTTTTTTTTCTTTTTTTTTCTTTTTTTTTTTTAACGACCAAAATACTGAGTGACAAGTGACAAAAGTGGGCAGTACTGTTGACTGTTGTTGTGGTGTTGACTTTTTACAACCCAACAATTTACTGAGTGACAAGCGACAAAAGTGGGCAGTACTGTTGAATGTTGCTGTGGTGTTGACTTTTTACAACCTAACAATTTACTGACTGACAAGCGACAAAAGTGGGCAGTACTGTTGAATGTTGCTGTGGTGTTGACTTTTTACAACCTAACAACTTACTGACTGACAAGCGACAAAAGTGGGGAGAAGTGCTGAATGTTGTTGTGGTGTTGACTTTTTACAACCTAACAATTTACTGAGTGACAAGTGACAAAAGTGGGTAGTACTGGTTGTTGTGGTGTTGACTTTTTACAACCTATCAATTTACTGAGTGACAAGCGACAAAAGTGGGCAGTACTGTTGAATGTTGCTGTGGTGTTGACTTTTTACAACCTAACAATTTACTGACTGACAAGCGACAAAAGTGGGCAGAAGTGCTGAATGTTGTTGTGGTGTTGACTTTTTACAACCTATCAATTTACTGACTGACAAGCGATAAAAGTGGGCAGTACTGTTGAATGTTGTTGTGGTGTTGACTTTTTACAACCTAACAACTTACTGAGTGACAAGCGACAAAAGTGGGCAGTACTGTTGAATGTTGCTGTGGTGTTGACTTTTTACAACCTAACAACTTACTGACTGACAAGCGACAATAGTGGGCAGTACTGTTGAATGTTGTTGTGGTGTTGACTTTTTACAACCTAACAACTTACTGACTGACAAGCGACAATAGTGGGCAGTACTGTTGAATGTTGCTGTGGTGTTGACTTTTTACAACCTAACAATTTACTGAGTGACAAGCGACAAAAGTGGGCAGAAGTGCTGAATGATGTTGTGGTGTTGACTTTTTACAACCTAACAATTTACTGAGTGACAAGCGACAAAAGTGGGCAGTACTGTTGAATGTTGCTGTGGTGTTGACTTTTTACAACCTAACAATTTACTGAGTGACAAGTGACAAAAGTGGGTAGTACTGGTTGTTGTGGTGTTGACTTTTTACAACCTAACAATTTACTGAGTGACAAGCGACAAAAGTGGGCAGTACTGTTGAATGTTGCTGTGGTGTTGACTTTTTACAACCTAACAATTTACTGAGTGACAAGTGACAGAAAGGGGGCAGTACTGTTGAATGTTGTTGTGGTGTTGACTTTTTACAACCTAACAATTTACTGAGTGACAAGCGACAAAAGTGGGCAGAAGTGCTGAATGTTGCTGTGGTGTTGACTTTTTACAACCTAACAATTTACTGAGTGACAAGTGACAGAAAGGGGGCAGTACTGTTGAATGTTGTTGTGGTGTTGACTTCTTACAACCTAACGATTTACTGAGTGACAAGTGACAAAAGTGGGCAGTACTGTTGAATGTTGTTGTTGTGTTGACTTTTTACAACCTAACAATTTACTGAGTGACAAGCGACAAAAGTGGGCAGTACTGTTGAATGTTGTTGTGGTGTTGACTTTTTACAACCTAACAATTTACTGAGTGACAAGCGACAAAAGTGGGCAGTACTGTTGAATGTTGTTGTGGTGTTGACTTTTTACAACCTAACAATTTACTGAGTGACAAGCGACAAAAGTGGGCAGAAGTGCTGAATGTTGTTGTGGTGTTGACTTTTTACAACCTATCAATTTACTGACTGACAAGCGATAAAAGTGGGCAGTACTGTTGAATGTTGTTGTGGTGTTGACTTTTTACAACCTAACAACTTACTGAGTGACAAGCGACAAAAGTGGGCAGTACTGTTGAATGTTGCTGTGGTGTTGACTTTTTACAACCTAACAACTTACTGAGTGACAAGCGACAAAAGTGGGCAGTACTGTTGAATGTTGATGTGGTGTTGACTTTTTACAACCTAACAACTTACTGACTGACAAGCGACAATAGTGGGCAGTACTGTTGAATGTTGTTGTGGTGTTGACTTTTTACAACCTAACAATTTACTGACTGACAAGTGACAAAAGTGGGTAGTACTGGTTGTTGTGGTGTTGACTTTTTACAACCTAACAATTTACTGAGTGACAAGCGACAAAAGTGGGCAGAAGTGCTGAATGATGTTGTGGTGTTGACTTTTTACAACCTATCAATTTACTGACTGACAAGTGACAAAAGTGGGCAGTACTGTTGAATGTTGTTGTTGTGTTGACTTTTTACAACCTAACAATTTACTGACTGACAAGTGACAAAAGTGGGCATTACTGGTTGTTGTGGTGTTGACTTTTTACAGCCTAACAATTTACTAAGTGACAAGCGACAAAAGTGGGCAGTACTGCTGAATATTGTTGCGGTGTCGACTTTTTCTACTTCTTGGATGCTGAAAGCAACACAGCTCGGCCTTTGCCTGGTGTCATGGGGTTTTCCGCATGATAAAACTGTTTGGCTGAACACATGAGTGCGGAAACTTTGTTGGGAAATGGCGGCTGCCTTGCAGGGTGTTTGAAGCGATTTCTCAGCAGGTTTTGGCTTGGATTTTTTGTTTTGTTTTCCTTTGTTTTTATAAAGCAAAAGGTTGTTGAGTGTGTCAGCTTGGTTACGTGTGTGTCAGCATGGCAATGTGTGTGTCAGCCTGGCTACATGTGTGTCAGGATGGCAACGTGTGTCAGCCTGGCTACGTGTGTGTCAGCATGGCAACGTGTGTGTCAGCCTAGCTACAAGCGTGTGTCAGCATTGCTACCATGGTGTACATTGCATAAGATGCAGCTGGAAGTCTTTCCTTCAGTAAGGCATATACTCACATAAACTTTTGGGCATTAGTTGTGTTTCTGTGGTAATTTTTTTCTCTGAGGTTGGTGGTTTTTTGGGGGGCAAAAATGACCAGTAGTTCCGTGAGTGAAAGGTTATCCTTATGACTGTGGTGTGGATGTATTGGATAATGTTGTGATGTGGACGTATTGCATAATGTAGTGTGGACTGTTTCATAATGTGGTGTGGACAGTGCTGATGACTTTCTGTGGGGCATCAGAGGGGCAGTCAGCCCCTGCATTCAGTGATTCCTCTGTTTTGGTGGGTCCTTTTTTCTCTCTTCTTTTTTTTTTTTTTTCTTTCATTTCGGACATATTGTGCATTCATCTGTGTGTCAAGAACTAAAGAAGAAATATTCCCTCAGTTTCGAAAAAGAAAAAAAAAAGAGAGAGAATCTGAACATTTATACATGGATTTTTTTTTTTTTTTTTTTTTTTTTTTTTTGGGGGGGGTCATCCAAGGGAGATAATTTTTGGGTTTTAATTTGCAATTTTGATGGATGACATTTGTGGACAGTCGTTATGTACAACAGCCGGACATTATTTTGGCTTGTGCTTTTTATTGGCCAAGCATTTTTCATTTTTTTTTTATTGTGGAGGGTAATAATTAACAACAAATCATGGAAGTAAACTGATGCAAGAAAGTTTACACAACTAATAGTTTTCTTAAAGGAAAATGAACAAACTGTCAATTTCTGACAGTTTGTAGCTCATTTTAACTCACTGGTTAGCAAAGAGTGAATGATAAATGTGAGATAAACCAATTTCACATACTTTCTGAATTTATGTAATATTTTGTTAGTAAAAGAAGCAGAAATGAATAGGACTATGAGATGTATGATAAGTTTAGAACTGTGTTGCTGATGTAGCTGTGCATGGTCAAAGGTACAAGAAAAATGAAAAATACACATGTCTGATGTGCAGATCTGAGAGAGAGGATGAAGTTCATTTCACTTTTTGCTTTCTGGCATTGGATGATCTTAGAAGAAGATTATACCTCCCAAGTATAAAAGCAGACCAACCTTGTTCAGACTAATATGACTAATGTCTCGCAGAAGTGAATCTGTTATCAAGAACTTAGCAGGTTTAAAAAAAAAATATTTTTTTATTTATATAGGTCATTTCAGAGAAGTACTATGACTTGATACTATGCTATTGTTCAAATATGCAGCATTTGCGATTTTACACGTATGATATTTATGTGCACATCATATCAGAAATGTTTCTTATTTGTGTGTACCCCCTTCAAATGGGGCCATGGCCTTTCTTGAATAAAATATCCTTATCACTGACGTTAACATTATTTCAACACCTAGCTCTACAACTAACCCCAGCCTCCACCTCTCTAGTAATTTAAAGCTTATGCAACATCTTGGATGACAAAAACTGCAAAGGGTTTGGAAACATGCTGCTGTTTCAAGCCACTTGGGCCAGGTTGTGCTTTGTTGTCTGCCACTTTGAATTGATTTCCTAAATTTCAGTGAGGGGTACTGACAATAACATTCAGTAATTACCATACAGAGATTGGATGTTGCACCTCATGGCTCATGAAATTAGACTTATTAAGCTTTCTGACTGGTGGCTGTTGGGCACGTCAACTTTAGAATAGAGCTGTGAAAAAATCCTGAACTGACGCGGATGTATGTGTTCTGGGGCAAAAAGCAAAGCATTTTTGCCAATGTATGTATACATCACAGGGCACTGAAGAAGTTGATATATGTTTACTTTTTTCTATTGCAGCAAGAGATATTATACAGATAGTCTTATGCCTGTCACACTTGCTGTGTTTGACTGTTGTTGCAGAAGCATTTATGACTATATGAAGAATGAAATGAACCACATAGAATGGTAATCAGTACCATTTGTGTTGTTTTTTTGTTTTGGTTACATTTTTTGATGTGGGGTTCCAGTTGTTGATACATCATACTGTTACATTTGTTGATATTGGAGGCTATAAATAGCATTTGTTTTTGTGTCTTGTTATGATCAGAAACAGATGAATTGCTCTGGGGTTGTTGCATTTGTTGATATGTGGAGGTTATAAATAGCGTTTGGCTTTTTGTCTTGTTATGATCAGTAATAGATGAATTGTTCTGGGGTTGGAAATGGTCACTCCACCTTAATATGGAAAGGAAAATGTGAAAAAAAAATTCCATGAACGAAATTGATAATTAATTTCATTATTTGTTTCTTTGTCCCCCCCCCCACCCCCCCCCTTTTTTTTTGTTGAAAACCAGACAAAAATGTTTGTCTGCATGCTATAGAACCTGCCCGAATTCCATAAAATTCTACTTCTTGTTTTCTGAAAAACAAAACAAAGGAGTACTGTTGAAATTGAAATCATTTGTTTCTTCCATATGTATTTCTTTATCTCTCTCCATACGAACGGCGAAAGAGACGACGTTAACAGCGTTTCACCCCAACTACCATCATCAAAATATTGCAAGCGGAAGGCTCTTATACCGAAGACGTGAATTTTGACAAAGAATACCACAATTCTGACGACGGAAGCTAAAGGTTGGACATCCGAGGGGTCTGTGTAGAGGAGAAGAGAGGACTGGCCGTACTGAGTGAGTTATGGAAGAACTTTGTCTGTTGATAGGGAAAAACAGTCAGGTACTATGGAAAATTGACATGTTGTAAAGTTGATTTTGCATACATTTTTTTTCGGCGTTGATATTCAATTACTAAGGAAAATTAACTTGTTGATTTGCATTTGCTTGTTTACTAGAGTTGGTTTTTTTGTTTGTTTTCAACACCTCTTTTTTTTGGTTTATATGGTGTGGTCAAAGGATGTAGGTGTATGTTGTTTCAATGCCCTGAGGGGTTCCGTGAAATAAACTTGTTGCCTTGCCATGCCTAGCCTTGCCTTTCAGGAGACACATAATACCCCAGAAAACGAAGTATGGCTGCCTACATGATGGGTTAGAATGGCCATGCCCACGAAGAAGAAGAAGAAGACACATGATGATCACATCTGTTCTTAATGTGTGTAACCCTACCAGTTGACTGCAGATTCGTTGTTAACTCTTTCCATACGAACAGCGAAAGAGACGACGTTAACAGCGTTTCACCCCAATTACCATCATCAAAATATTGCAAGCGGAAGGCTCTTACACTGAAGACGTGAATGTTGACAAAGAATACCATAATTCTGATGACGGAAGCTAAAGGTTGGGTCATTCAGACATCCACTGGACATCCGAGGGGTCTGTGTAGAGGAGAAGAGACTAGCTGTACTGAATGAGTTAACCCTGGTCATTTCATCTTTTTTTGTTTTTTGGTTTCCTTCCCAGTTGTAAGTGATATAAATGGTGTAACATGGAACCCAGTTATTATATTCTTAGAATATTTTATTAAACTTTTCTTTTTCTTTGACATGCACAGTGCCTTGCATGTTACTTCACAAGCAAGCAGCACAGATGAAGGTGTTTCAACTGTGGCCTATAGGAATAGTTAGGTGCTAGGGGGAGGCTGGTTTTTTTCTTTCCTTTTTTTACAATTTTTTTGTAATCTGGGGATGATGAATGAAGCGAAAGGGCTGACGTTCTCAGCACAGCCTAATCTTATTTGCCCTCAGGAGCTAAGTGGTTAAGTTAATGTGTCATGAACTGTATTTTGTAGGTTTGTCTTAGTGATGTTTGTTCATGTATGTGACAGTTTTGTGTTTAACGCAGTTGGGCGTTGGTTTGGTTGGGCTGTCCTGATTTGGCCCTGTGTAGTCGGTTGGACTGTAAGCAACAGCTGTTTTATATATATATATGATATATATATATATATATCTTTTTTATTTTAGATTTTTAAAACGTTTTTTTATTTATGTTGCTCCATTATCTTCATGGTTTCAGTGGCATTCCTCCCATGCCGCTCATTCCCAGTCCCCCTAGAGGAAACTGTGCACTGCTGCCGAGTCACTTCGGTGGTGTTCAGTAGTGCCTGTTCAGATATTACGTACTTAGGACACCACCAACTATAAGCCCCATACTGACAACAACAGTGGCTTAGTCGTGGAGCCAGACTGAGTGAGCATCTCCCCCAGAGTGGAGACCACCACCACGTCCCTCCATCAACAGTCCCTGATGAATCTGCTCACACTGACCATGACAAGACTGACCCCAAGTGTGGAAGTGGAGGAGTATTGAAACTTGGTCACCATGAGAGCAGGGCATGAAAGGCCACATAATTTGGGGCTTTTTTTTTTATATTGATGAAGGAGGAGGATGACGGTGATGATGATGATAATGATTCGGCTATGGAGGTCCATTTAGGTTTTGGACTACATGACAAGGCTGCACTCTACGTTTCCTGTCATAATATCCCGAGGTCAACCAGGCCCAGTGGATACAGACACTTGCATTGTTGGTCAGGAAATTTGCGCAGCCCACCAAAAGACGCATCCATGAAGTGAATGATACTCGACTGTGTGGTCCTAGTCTTTCCATTGAAGTCCACAGGACACTCAATTCTGGGTTGGAGTGGGCTGCGGGCCGAAAACCCGACTTCAGCTGGGATTGGAACCCATGTCCTCCCAGCTTTCAGTCCGCTACACTAACCACTTTGCCACAGTGGCTTTTTTGGTTTGATAGATTTTTTTTTAATAGACAGTTCACAGACGCAACAGTGCATAAAGGTGGTTCATATGTTACAGAGATATTATACACTGTACCCTCCTGTTAATTTCATGCACTTTTGTTCATTAGCATAACATTGTCATCTGCATATATTCTTGACTGCTTCATTTTGCGGTGTAATTCAGTAATTGTTAATCAGATTTTCATGGGAGAGGAAGATATTCTTGGGTTTGGTTTTTGCAGAGTGCTTGTATTGTCTTTTGCATTTACCTTTTTTGTCTTTCCACTCAGTTGTTCACTAATTTTTGTACTGTTGCTAATCGCAACATACCGGTACTTTTCCCCCCGGCTAATGACATTTACGGTTTATGTGGGAAAATAAGAAATTTAGAGGTGTGTGTTAAGGTATGGATGCACTTTTGGGTGTGGGTGTGTGTGTGTGTGTGTGTGTGCACCGGGACTTTATCCCTGATGTATTGTACATTTCTTTTCCATGCTTTTTTCCCCCAGTTTTTCTCTTTTAAGAAATTTTTTAAAATTTTTTAAACTGGACAAACGGTAATGAAAAGAAAGCCATGTTGTGTGTAGGTGTCTGTGTGTGTGTACATGAGTGGGATTGAATAACTGGCCATGGCCTTTTTTTTTTTTTGCAAAATGATTTTAATGCATCTATGATCAGTGGATAAGCAGTTTTCAGTGATAGTCAATGGATTTCATCACAGCATGTGGGAAACATTTTATTCACTAATTTTATTCAGAAGAAAGACTATTGGTCATACTAACCCTGGGCAAGGCCGCACCAAAAACAGTTTCTCGATTGATAATATGATAAAATTTCGTTGATGTATGATAGTTTGACCATTTTTATTTGTTCCACTGTATGTTGAATTGCTCAAGTCACATCTTTTTTTGCTGCTGGTTTGAACAACAACAAAATAACAAAGAGGGTACTGCTTTTTGATTATCTTTTTTTTATTTTTTATCTTGATTCCATATCCTTTATTTTTATTTTACACAGGGACTGTGGGATTTAACTTTTAAGCCTTATTGATATGGTTTTCTTCCAGTAAAGTTGTATAACAGATTCTGGTCTTGTAGTCTGAGGATGTGATTTGTGTGAATGCTGGAAAGAGATAAAAAAAAAATCCTATGCTTCTGGTGTTTAGTATGCTGTTTTCACATCATTTCCAGTCGCTGTTTAGCTACATTATGTACATTAACTTGATTAAGATACATCATATACAGTACATGTGTTAAGTCCTTATCTGCTTGTGACCAGTGCACTCATCTGTGAAAGGCTGTCACCTCAGTGAGATTTGACAGAGCTTACAGGTTAGGATGTTAGTGTAGGGCTGTCACCTCACTGAGATAGGACAGAGCTTACAGGTCAGGATGTCAGTGAAGGGCTGTCACCTCAATGAGATAGGACAGAGCTTACAGGTCAGGATGTCAGTGAAGGGCTGTCACTTCAGAGATAAGACAGAGCTTACAGGTCAGGATATAAGTGAAAGGCTGTCACCTCACTTGAGACAGGCCAGAGCTTACAGGTCAGGATATCAGTGAAGGGATGTCACCTCACTGAGATAGGACAGAGGATGTAAGTCACCATTGCCATAAAGTGCTCATCACTCGTTTCCTGTGTCATTCACTCAGAATTCATTCATGTGTATGCATACACATGTATAGGGTAGGAAAGCTTAATTGCGAACTGTGTGTAATTGCAAACGGTTCATGTACTGCCCCACTTTGAAGCTTTCTCACCACACACACTTCACAATTCAACATCTGCTTAACCTCGTTGTGATACCTTAATGAATATCCATTTCCATGAGCCAGTCAAACATCAGCTGTTGCCGGCTATTTCCACTCTTTCTTCTCTCAGCACACCACTGCTGACCAAGTTCTAAAATCAAGGGAAGCAAGTATTTTGGCACAGTTTAAAATAGCTGATGGATATGTTGAAGGAATTGTGCATAACCATTGCTTGGTGAATTTAAGAAAACATGTTGGTGACCGATCAAAACGTCAGTTTTGACAGGAATCTCGAAAATACTGTCATTTGCACAAACCACGGGATAGTTTGATGCGAGTCTATTTGCAGATGATGCTGGACAGTTACTGAATGCTATCACTCGAGTCTCAGAAGGGTGTTTTATGTATGGTGTGGAGTGTGTGTGTGTGTGTGGTGTGTATGTGTGATCAAAACTAACAATGCAACAGTCTGGTGCAATGTTCCAATAATATGTCAAATGAGTTCTAGACCTGCTTCTGTTTTAATTATCCACACGAACCCAAACCCATAGTTCGCAATTAGACTTGCCCGTTCGCATTTACCCTCAGGCACCCCTGCTATTTTAACCGTTTAAAAATTATTGAAAAGGAATACAAGAACTTTTCCTGGTGCAACCAATCGGAGAAAGCTTTCAAAAACAGAAGAGTTACATCTGACAATTGTACAACCTGTTATCTGTACAATACACATGTTGAGCTGATCACTTTGACTGGATCATTCGCAATTAGGCCTACCTACCCAACCTATTAGAGAAGATTTTTCTTCAGAATTTTGCCAGGGACAAACCTTTTGTTGCCATGAGTTTTTTTTATGTGCACAAAGTGTGTGCTGTACATAGGACCTCAGTTTATCATCTTGTCCAAATGACTAAAATTATGATGTGATTTTTAAAGTGAATAATTTTAACTAAAAGCTGACCTGCTCTGATTTAACACACACTGGAATTTTAATCCTGGTCTCACCCTTACTCCTGAGTTTGACTGGAAAATCAAACTGAGTGTCTAGTCATTCAGTTGAGATGATAAACTGAGGACCCATGTGCAACACGCACTTGGCACACTGAAAAAGAACCCATGGCAACAAAAGTGGTGTGCTCTGGCAAAATTCTGTAGAAGAAATGCACTCAGATAGATACACAAATACTTATGTATGCACTCAAGGCCTGACTAATGTGTAGGGCTATGGTGCTGTTGTGTGTCTGCTGATCTGAAATAGTATGGCGCATATGGATTTATCCAAATGCAGTGACGCCTCCATGAAGAAACAGAAAACTGATATATATACACAATAACTGGAAAGCCAACAGTTCCCATCAACCTGCAGGCATGGAGTTAAGTTTCAAAGTGGTGTCGGAGCGCGTGGACACATCCATGTACGCTACACCACACTGATTGAAAAAACAGAAAAACACTGAAGACTATGTCAGCACTCGTCACAGACACCACATATATTTGTACAGAGACCAGAAATAATTGTATGACTTTCACATGCATGGAGTCTCCTGTCAGTGTTATTTTGTGGCACCACTGTCTTTCATTAATCCTCTGAAACAATAAATTAATCACACTTGATCCTAAAGAAAAGAGCATATGGATTTAAAATAAAGCACAAAATCCTCTGAAACGAGAGGTTGGCTAGCCTGCTACTTCACAACAGACTGTATCAATCATCATCACGATCACGTCTGCAACTTGTTGATATACAACACATTCTTCTTGGCAGTTCCCCAATGCATTTCATTTCAAAGAAAAACTACATGAGATTGATTAAGAACCACAAAAAGGGTGACCAATGTATTTGAGATCAGTTGGCCATGCCTACCAAAAACTGGCATGAAGACAAGTTCAGCAAAAACAATATGTCAGTCAAAGTCATATTCAAGTGATTTATACCACACCTACCAAAACTGGCACGGAGACTAGTTCAACCAAAAAACATGTCAGTCAAAGTCATATTCAAGTGATATATACCATGGCTACCAAAACCGGCATGAAGACTAGTTCAGCAAAAACAACATGTCAGTCAGTCATACTCAAGTGATATATACCATGCGTACCAAAACCTACATGAATACTAGATCAGCAAAAAAAAAAAAAGCAACCAACATGTCATATTCAAGTGATATATACCATGCCTACCAAAACCTACATGAATACTAGATCAGCAAAAAAAAAAGCAACCAACATGTCATACTCAAGTGATATATACCATGCGTACCAAAACCTACATGAATACTAGATCAGCCAAAAAAAAGCAACCAACATGTCATACTCAAGTGATATATACCATGCCTACCAAAACCTACATGAAGACTAGATCAGCAAAAAAAAAAGCAACCAACATGTCATACTCAAGTGATATATACCATGCCTACCAAAACCTACATGAAGACTAGATCAGCAAAAAAAAAGCAACCAACATGTCATACTCAAGTGATATATACCATGCCTACCAAAACCTACATGAAGACTAGATCAGCCAAAAAAAAGCAACCAACATGTCATACTCAAGTGATATATACCATGCCTACCAAAACCGGCATGAAGATGAGTTCAACCAAAAACATCAGTGAAAGACAGTGATGTATATATTCAAGATGACACCCATACAGCATCACAAAAAACAAAAAAACGTATGTATCATGAATCAAGCTGTCAATAACTGAATAAGGCACCAAGCAACACACACCTTCATAATTATTGCATCGTATGTAAAGTCTACCCTCCCAAATTGAAAGACATGAGATTTGTTACCTGTCCAATCCGACCGTGAAATCTTTTGATTATTATAAGTACAAACAGCTTTTTATCTGGGTGGAAAAATACAACAGCTTTTTACCTGGGTGGAAAAAAATTAAAGATTGTGTATGTACGCCACTAAATTTTGAAATACATGAAAAAAACAAAAAAACAAAACAAAAAAAAAACAGAGCTCAATTTGAAAGCTGTTAGGATTTATGGACACAGTCATCTGCCAAGTTGCACAAGTGGACAATGAAGAGTTGATAAAAAAAAAAAAAAAAAAAAAAAAAAAAAAAAAAAAGAGGGAGATTTGCCTAAATATACCGTTGCAGCAAATGTTCATCCACTGTTACACACACACACACATAAAAAAAAAGAAGAAAAAATCTGGCTACTTCCATGAGTCTGTGAATGAAGTGTAACTAGAAACAAGATATTTCTATTGCACAAATTTCAGACGTATTTTCAATGTCACACATGATTATAAATGCAAATATCACCCATCAGCACCAATACTGTTCATATGAAATATCTACATCAGTGGCTCACATGTCATTGACAGTTTTACAGGCAGTGGTTCAAACATCCAAGACACATCTACATCAGTGATTTCATACGTCTGTAACAGATTGTTATCAGTGGTTCTTCAAATGTCAGGCAGTGATACACATGTCAATGACAATCTACAGGCAAAGGTTCACATCACAATGACAGACCTACAAGCAAAGGTTCACACCACAATGACAGACTTACAGTCAAAGGTTCACACCACAATGACAGACTTACAGTCAAAGGTTCACACCACAATGACAGACCTACAAGCAAAGGTTCACACCACAATGACAGACTTACAGTCAAAGGTTCACACCACAATGACAGACTTACAGTCAAAGGTTCACACCACAATGACAGACTTACAGTCAAAGGTTCACACCACAATGACAGACTTACAGTCAAAGGTTCACACCACAATGACAGACTTACAGTCAAAGGTTCACACCACAATGACAGACTTACAGTCAAAGGTTCACACCACAATGACAGACCTACAGGCAAAGGTTCACACCACAATGACAGACTTACACTGTTACAGGTAAAGGTTCACACCACACTTACAGTCAAAGGTTCACACCACAATGACAGACCTACAAAGGTTCACACCACAATGACAGACTTACAAAGGTTCACACCACAATGACAGACTTACAGTTACAGTCAAAGGTTCACACCACAATGACAGACCTACAGTCAAAGGTTCACACCACAATGACAGACTTACAGTCAAAGGTTCACACCACAATGACAGACTTACACTGTTACAGGTAAAGGTTCACACCACACTTACAAAGGTTCACACCACAATGACAGACCTACAGTCAAAGGTTCACACCACAATGACAGATCGACAGGCAAAGGTTCACACCACAATGACAGACCTACAGTCAAAGGTTCACACCACAATGACAGACCTACAGGCAACGGTTCACACCACAATGACAGACCTACAGGCAACGGTTCACACCACAATGACATATCTACAAATAGTGGTTCTAAGGAGGAAAACATGCTCTTAACTGATGACACATCTACAGGCAGTGGTTCTGTTGGAGGGAGACAAGACTCCAACTGACGACACATCTACAGGCAGTGGTTCTAACAGAGGAAGACTGGAACTGATGACACATCTACAGGCAGTGGTTCTGTTGGAGGGAGACAAGACTCCAACTGACGACACATCTACAGGCAGTGGTTCTAACAGAGGAAGACTGGCTCTGATGATACATCTGCAGGCAGTGGCTCTGCTGGAGGGAGACAGGCTTTACAGCCGAAGGTTGGTATGGAGTTCAGGCCGGATGTCGAGCACAGCGCCCAAGAGCCGCTCAAGCGCTTTCTCCTTGTTCTTCTCCACGCTCTCCTGCAGCTTCTCCAGCTTCTCCTGCGTGCTGGACTCAATCTTGCCCTCCATGTCCCCCCGGAAATTCTTTGCCTGCATGCACCACCAGACCAACCTCAACCACACACCACCAGACCAACCTCAACCACACACCACCAGACCAACCTCAACCACACACCACCAGACCAACCTCAACCACACACCACCAGACCAACCTCAACCACACACACACCACCAGACCAACCTCAACCACACACCACCAGACCAACCTCAACCACACACCACCAGACCTCAACCACACACCACCAGACCAACCTCAACCACACACCACCAGACCAACCTCTACCTCACACCACCAGACCAACCTCAACCACACACCACCAGACCAACCTCAACCACACACCACCAGACCTCAGCCACACACGACCAGACCAACCTCAACCACACACCACCGGACCAACCTCAACCACACACCACCAGACCAACCTCAACCACCAGACCAACCTCAACCTCACACCACCAGACCAACCTCAACCACACACCACCAGACCAACCTCAACCACACACCACCAGACCAACCTCAACCACACACCACCAGACCTCAGCCACACACCACCACCAGAAAGAGAAATTAAACAAAAAAATAAACACATTTAAAACATAGTTTTAAATAGATACACTGATGCCAAACAATATCAGAAAAAAAAGTGTGTTTGTATGTGTCTTGAGTGTATCTTTTTGTTAACTATGTTTTAAATGTGTTTATTTTTTTGGGTTTAATTTCTCTTTCTGTTAACTATGTTTTGAATGTTTTTACCTTTTTGTTCAGTTTCTCTTATGATAACCCCCCCCCCCCCCCCCCACACCCCCCCCAAAAAAAAACAACAACAAAAAACAACCAACATCTTAATTCTTATGCTAATGTCTTACACAATCCTAGGACAGGCTCTCATACGGAGTCAAACCGACTCAAAGCCTGATCAGCGCACTGGGTGAAGCAAAGACAGGTGCGAAAGCCGAATGGTTAAAGCATTGGACTTTCAATCTGAGGGTCCCGGGTTCGAATCTCGGTAACGGCACCTGGTGGGTAAAAGGTGGAGATTTTTCTGATCTCCCAGGTAAACATATGCGCAGACCTGCTAGTGCCTGAACCCCCTTTGTGTGTATTCGCAAACAGAAGATCAAATACGCACGTAATCCATGTCAGCGTTTGGTGGGTTATGGAAACAAAAACATACCCAGCATGCATACCCCTGAAGTATGGCTGCCTACATGGTGGGATAAAAACGGTCATACATGTAAAAGCCCACTCATGTACATACAAGTGATCGTGGCAGTTGCAGCAAAGGTCAGGCATTTGACACCTCCTTGAAACTGAAACTTTGTTGCAAAAGAGTGCAGTGGATCAATGGTTTGAGCGCTGGATTCTCCCCCTGAGTTTCCCCCTGTGCCCTGCTTCAGCACCTGGTGCCTAAGGGTAAAGGGTGGGTGGAGATTTTCCCCCATCTCCCCTGGAGGTCAACATGAACATGTCTGCACATCTCCAAAGTCAACATGTGTCCAGATCTGCCAGCGCCCGAAACCCCCTTCGTGTGTGTGTGTGTGTGTGTGTGTGTGTGTTTGTATATATATATATATATATATATATATATATACATCATATGTACATACAGAAAATCAAATATGCATGTTAAAGATCATGTAATCCATGTATAGAAATAAGAACATACCCAGCATGCACACCCTCAAAAACAAACATGCAAAAAACCCCCCAAAACATGCCAACAAACATGGTTGGTTTAAAATGGTCAGACCAGCAAAAGCCCATTAATAACATCATAGACCTATTAATTAGTACTATGCAAGTGTATATTATATACAATATAGAAGTTGCAGCCTATGAACGCAAAAGACAAAAACAAAACAGAAAAACATTAAAAAAAAAAAAAAAAAGGAAAAAAAAAAAAGAAAAAGAAAAGAAAATTATGAATGGCACTGCAGTGTGGAATTGGCTCACCCTGAGGAGACCACAATCAACATTTTCCTTCCAAAACACAGAGCTAAATGGAATCAAACTGTTGGTCTGCTACACCACTGACACCGGAGATTAGAAAAGAGAGATAAACCACTTGCAGAAATTGCTGAAGCCAGGCAGCCTGCATTCATTATTCATGAGCTGCCTTTGCCCCGCCCAAACGAAAGGAAAGCGTCAGTCGAACGCAGTCTCCTGAGTGATTTTATAATTTGGATTACACTTTTTTTTCCCTTTTCTGTTTGCTTCATCCCACGCAGATGTCAAACTCAATTTTGTTGTGAATAACATTCCTAAATATTTATATGTATTGGTTACTTTTATTTCCCTATCACCACAGCACCATTTTTCACGAGTCGAAAGATGACCTCCATTGCAGAAAACTACAATATTGGTCTTATCGAGATTCACTGTTTGTTGTAGTCTGTCTGTTTCTTGCTTAAGGGCATTTAATTGATTTTGTAACCCTATTGGTGTGTCAGACAAGAGAACAACATCATCAGCAAATAGCATTAAGAGCAAATCTGTTGCGCCAGGTATCATTTGTATTCCATGTCTCCCCTTCTTTGATAACTCCACTGCCAATTCACCGATGAAAAAGGAAAACAGCTGTGTGCTTGGCATACAACCTTGTTTAACCCCTCTTGGACACTGAAAAAAGTCTGAATAAATACCTTTGTCACGAACACATACAAGTACAGAATCGTAGATGCTTTTAACAGCCATGTAAAACTCCCGAGAGAGAGAGACAGAGACAGAGACTTAGAGAGAGAGATAGAGCACAATACAACGGTCTGCTTGGGCAACATGAAGCGTTCGTATATATATGAATTATATATATGATTATGTACATATAGATAGATTTAGATTTACATACTGATAGATCTATATGAAATTAAGTATATATGTATTCATGTATGTATGTATAGACAGATGTTAGAAGAGAGACAGAGCTGAATATGTGTTTTATGTTTTGATATATATATATATATATATAATATATATTTTTTGTTGTTGTTGAAGAAATGGTGATGTAAACCAGAAAGTGTGAAGAAAAAGTAGCGTTACGAAAACGCAGTTCAATAATTTATAACTGTCTCTCTCATGTGCAACATTGCGCTGGGGGAGGGGGGGGGGGCGGGGGGCGGGGGGAGTTGGTGGTGGGGGGACCTGCTTTATTTTCTTTTTATATTATCTATATTCAAGCAGATGCAAACGTGCTAAAAACCAAAGCAAAAATGAATCGGTTTTCATTGTATACAGCGAATCTTACTACACGTGGGAAATTCCAGGCGTAACTTAACTTTCGCTTTACTGCAGCTGAACCGTCAGAACTGATCAGTTTCCTTGGGGTGGGGAAGGAGAGGGTGATTTACCCCCACCCTTCCGCACTGCGTGTGTGCCCCAAAACGGCTTCAGCACTGTTCTAGACAGTAAGAAGGGGCCTGCCGTGAGTGGTTTATCTCTTTTTCTAATCTCCGCTGACAACAAGAGCTGTCTGTTAGTGTTACACCACTGACAACAAGAGATGTCGGTCAGTGTTACACCACTGACAACAAGAGATGTCGGTCAGTGTTACACCACTGACAACAAGAGATGTCTGTTAGTGTTACACCACTGACAACAAGAGCTGTCTGTTAGTGTTACACCACTGACAACAAGAGATGTCTGCAACACCACTGACAACAAGAGCTGTCTGTTAGTGTTACACCACTGACAACAAGAGATGTCGGTCAGTGTTACACCACTGACAACAAGAGCTGTCTGTTAGTGTTACACCACTGACAACAAGAGATGGTCAGTGTTACACCACTGCCAACAACAGATGTCTGTTAGTGTTACACCACTGACAACAAGAGATGTCTGTTAGTGTTACACCACTGACAACAAGAGCTGTCTGTTAGTGTTACACCACTGACAACAAGAGATGTCGGTCAGTGTTACACCACTGACAACAAGAGCTGTCTGTTAGTGTTACACCACTGACAACAAGAGATGTCTGTTAGTGTTACACCACTGACAACAGGAGATGTCGGTCAGTGTTACACCACTGACAACAAGAGCTGTCTGTTAGTGTTACACCACTGACAACAAGAGCTGTCTGTTAGTGTTACACCACTGACAACAAGAGATGTCTGTTAGTGTTACACCACTGACAACAAGAGATGTTGGTCAGTGTTACACCACTCACAACAAGAGATGTCTGTTAGTGTTACACCACTGACAACAAGAGCTGTCTGTTAGTGTTACACCACTGACAACAAGAGATGTCTGTTAGTGTTACACCACTGACAACAAGAGCTGTCTGCAACACCACTGACAACAAGAGCTGTCTGTTAGTGTTACACCACTGACAACAAGAGATGTCTGCAACACCACTGACAACAAGAGCTGTCTGTTAGTGTTACACCACTGACAACAAGAGATGTCTGTTAGTGTTACACCACTGACAACAGGAGATGTCGGTCAGTGTTACACCACTGACAACAAGAGCTGTCTGCAACAACACTGACAACAAGAGATGACTGTCAGTGTTACACCACTGACAACAAGAGATGTCCGTTAGTGTTACACCACTGACAACAAGAGATGTCCATTAGTGTTACACCACTGACAACAAGAGATGTCTGTTAGTGTTACACCACTGACAACAAGAGATGTCTGTTAGTGTTACACCACTGACAACAAGAGCTGTCTGTTAGTTTTACACCACTGACAAGAGCTGTCTACTACACCACTAACAAAAAGTGTTGGATGATATATCAGTGTCAATGCTCTTTTTTTTCTTTCTTTCTTTCTATTTTTTTTTTTTGTTCATAAATAATTTCATTCAAATTGAACTGTACCAAAGCAAATGCCTCAAGTGTAGGTCAACACACACTGTTGACTATCACACAACCAAGTGCCTCAAGTGTAGGTCAACACACACTGTTGTCTGTGTTGACTGAGTATCACACAGCCTAGTGCCTGAAGTGTAGGTCAACAGAAACTGTTCACTATCACACAGCCTAGTGCCTGAAGTGTAGGTCAGCACACACTGTTGACTATCACACAACCTAGTGCCTCAAGTGTAGGTCAGCACACACTGTTGACTATCACACAACCAAGTGCCTCAAGTGTAGGTCAGCACACATTGCTGACTATCACACAACCTAGTGCCTCAAGTGTAGGTCAACACACACTGTTGACTATCACACAACCAAGTACCTCAAGTGTAGGTCAGCACACACTGTTGACTATCACACAACGAAGTACCTCAAGTGTAGGTCAGCACACACTGCTGACTATCACACAACCTAGTGCCTCAAGTGTAGGTCAGCACACACTGCTGACTATCACACAACCTAGTACCTCAAGTGTAGGTCAGCACACACTGCTGACTATCACACAACCTAGTGCCTCAAGTGTAGGTCAACACACACTGCTGACTATCACACAACCTAGTGCCTCAAGTGTAGGTCAAAACACACTGTTGACTATCACACAACCAAGTGCCTCAAGTGTAGGTCAACACACACTGTTGTTTGTGTTGACTATGAGTATCACACAGCCTAGTGCCTCAAGTGTAGGTCAACAGAAACTGTTGACTATCACACAACCTAGTGCTTCAAGTGTAGGTCAGCACACACTGCTGACTATCACACAACCTAGTGCCTCAAGTGTAGGTCAGCACACACTGCTGACTATCACACAACCAAGTACCTCAAGTGTAGGTCAGCACACACTGCTGACTATCACACAACCTAGTGCCTCAAGTGTAGGTCAACACACACTGTTGACTATCACACAGCCTAGTGCCTCAAGTGTAGGTCAATACACACTGTTGACTATCACACAGCCTAGTGCCTCAAGTGTAGGTCAACACATATTGTTGACTATCACACAACCTAGTGCCTCAAGTGTAGGTCAGCACACACTGTTGAATATCACACTACCTTACCTCAGCTTCCAAACGGCAACATTCTTCCTCCCTGCGGGTCTTGAAAGCAATTATATCATTTTCAGCCTCCTTCTTCACCGACTTCAGCAGGTCCACTCTCCCTAGATTGAAATTGAAAAAGTAGAAGAATAAATAATTATACACTAAGTGTAGTCATAAATTACTTAAGCAGTCATAAAATGAAGAAATCTCAAGTACTGTCCAGCAATCTGTGAATAAAGTCTTTGAAGCACCGCTGCTGAAAAGGTTAAAACCCGTGTCAGGTGTGAGCAGGTTTCATATGAAGCATAACTTTATTGCTCAAAGGTTGTTTTTTAATGAGAGTGTCCTATTCTTACAAACTGGGGGTGGGGTGCATTGATAATTTAGAAAGAAAAAAAAAACCCACCCTCTCTCTCCCCCATCTCACCACAAAAAAGAGGTACATATGAAGCATTTTGATTTATCACTTCTGTTTCACTGCTGCGATAATGCTGGGTTCCATTCTACACATGTAACAAACTGAAAGGGGTGAAACGACTCCAGAAGAATTAGAAATAAATAAATAAACCTGGGGCATTGCGCAAGTTAATGAAAATGAAGCAGAAAAAAGTTTTGGGCACAACCTTATTCTGAAAATAAGTGAAAGGAGTGCTCTACCCAAACACTGGGGACTCCCAAACACAGCTTCTTTTTTTTTTTTTTTCGAAGTAGCTGGACTTCGATCCTTAATGGATATGAAGCTTGGTGCTTCATGGAGATCACCACAAGAATGTCATTGAACTGAACGACAATAAAGCACTACAATTTACATCTGGTAATCATTACATCTGGTAATTTTGGTGTGAGTTCAGGGCTTGACATTAACTTTTTTCCCCACTTGCCCAGTCAGGCAAGTCACTGGAAAATTCACTTGCCTGAATGGATTTTGCCCAACTTTCTGACAAATGCATCATAATCATGCGCTCACACACAGTCAGTTTGTCAATGTCAGTAATTAGAAACTCATTAGTGGAATTTTGTTGGTAATTTTGGTGAGAGTTTGTCAGTAATTCAAAAATTAGTTGTATTTCGTTGGTTATTTCGGTGGGAGATCGGGCAAA
>NC_134889.1:17475838-17478338 GCF_041734735.1 Babylonia areolata | reverse complement strand
ACATTACTGTGCTAAGCATTTCCTTCGCTTTTTTACAGACTCTCTCTCTCTCTCTCTCTCCCAGTGTGTGTGTGTGTGTGTGTGTGTGTGTGTGTGTGTGTGTGTGTGTGTGTGTGTGTGTGTGTGTGTGTGGTTTGTTTGTGTGTGTGTGTGTGTGTGTGTGTGTGTGTGTGTGTGTGTTTGAGAGAGAGAGAGACAGAGAGAGAGAGAGAGAGAGACAGAGAGAGAGAGACAGAGAGAGAGAGGACGAACGAACGAATGGTTTATTCAGATAAGGCCAGAGCCCCTTACTGAAGGGGGGATTCATTGATAAATGATAATGAGAAAATGACATGACACAGTAAATAGACAATTCAGATCAACCAAAAAATAGTTAACACAATATCAACCAAAATTAGTGAACACAAATACTCAACAACATTCACAAGATAACTGTACGTAATCTCTTCAATGCTTCCTGTATATATACATTGCTAAGTTATACAGAGTACATTCCTGTCGTGAAGACATGAGTAAGTTGAACCTAAAATTAGACGGGTCTCTATAATATTTCGGTTGAATAAGTTTTTTGTCTAAGGTCACACAAAGCAGGGAAACATAACAAAAAATGTAATTCATCTTCTTTACCCAGACTACATAAACGGCATGCATACATAGGTTAATTTAAAATGCTGTACCTGAAACTATGAGAAGCAATATTAGAAATACCAAATCAAAATTTTGTCAGTGCACATTTTATATATCTGTTCAGTCCGAACTCAATGTATGGCTAAATTCCATGCGATGTTTTAAAAAGTCTAAACTGTGCAAATCTATCACTAGTTTGTATATGATCATGCCAATCTTGCCACCTGCAATCAATAATACGTTGTCTGAAACACTTTAAGAAACCTGCTATATATTCTACCCCCTGATTATCCCATACAAATGCAAAACCATAAGAATTTAAACACTGACGAACACTCATTGCCCATGTGTTCTTGCCATTATTATCTAAACTATATAACATTTTATATGCTTTAAATGGATATCTGTTTTCATTCATTCTAGTCAACTTCAACCAATATTTAATACATTTGATATACGAATTTAGATAAATCGGATATCTCCCCAGTTCACCATAAACAAGATCATTTGGAGTTCGACTGTCTACATTAAGAAAACGTTTCATTGCAAACAAGTGCACTGTTTCTGTTACTATTCTATTTTCCAGTCCCCAGATTTCTGCTCCATACTGTAATACTGGCTCAGTGAACTTGCGAATCAAATAATCAAACAAATACACTAAAAGAGCTACAGTCTACTTTATACAAGAGAGAGAGAGAGAGAGAGAGAGAGAGAGAGAGAGAACACTGGAACACTGGAATTATTTATTGTCATTGCCGAGAAAGGTCTTTTGACAAGGGGGCAACAACATAAATGCATATATTTTAGCTTCAAAACAACAACAACAAAAAACTATATTTTTTTCTCTGAATCCTTCAGTCAGTTTAAACCAAGAAAATATGCAATACTTGGAAACACTTAAGTCACATCCTGACAAAAACTCAACGAAACGGAACTAAAGAAAAACAACAATGTAATGATAATAAAATACCAAAATGAATGGGGACTGACTCGACCATCCATGAGAGAGAGAGAGAGAGAGAGAGAGAGAGGGAGGGTTGTGTGGATGCTGTGTGGTGCAGTATATAGTCTGTCGGTATGTCTTTTCGTTCAGACACTTAGGGAGTAGCAATGAGGGTATCTAGGTGAGGAGGAGGACTTTTGTTTTATGTCACGTCACACATATAGGTGACTGAAGACATTTGTTAAAATATTCATGCATACATTTGAGTATTATCGGTTAGAAGGGGTGGGAGATGTGAATGAATGGAGAGTTTGGGGGGAAACTGGGCAAATGAGGGTGAAATGAAGGTGAAATTTGAAAACAAAAATCTAAATACAGTTACAGGAAATTACTTAAAAGGCTTCGTAAAAGAGAAGTCGTGAAACTGACAAGCGAAGCAACTGATAATGAATGCAAAAAGTAAAAAAAAAACATCGATGTTCTCAGTCACTTGTGAAGACACACTTTCGTGTACATAAGGCTTCATCAGGGTACAGTAAAAAAAACAAAAAAAAAAAGCTTAATTGTCAGGTTACTAAAGCATATGCACTTGACATTTTTGAACAATACTTGGTCCGTAATGAATTTGATAATAGTCTGAGAGTTAAACTCAGAATTGGTCTGCGAATCGGACCAAAGTCTGAGAGAGTCAACTGACTGAGAGAGTCTGAGAGAGTCCACGAAAAGACATATCGAAAGATAAAATGAAAGAAAGAGAGAGAGAGAGGTATATAGGTGACCCCCCCCCCCCTTCCCCCTCTCTCTGTCTTTCTCTTCTTACTTTCTCTCCCCCACCCCCCGTCCCCCACACTCTTTCTCTATCATTTTATCTTTCGGTATGTCTTTTACGTTCTCACATGAGGGAGCAGCTTCTCTTCTTCTTCTTCTGCG
>NC_134889.1:17453338-17468338 GCF_041734735.1 Babylonia areolata | reverse complement strand
GCGTGTGTGTACGTGCATTCGCGCGCGTTCGTGTGTGTACTGACGTCCATTCGAGCGTGCGCGTGCACGTACATAGGTCCTGTTATAAGTCACAGGCAGAGCAAAGGCAGTGTTCAATCATTCTGCACCCTTCCAGCAGGGTGGTAAATATACGTCTCTGTGATCCAGAGGGCTAATTTTGCACTGCCTTGCCGTTTAGTTTGCAGCTGTGCCTGCTTATTAACTGCACTATTCTGGGGACGTGGGAGGGGTGTTCATTATTATCTGTCATTTCTGTCGCATGTCATCTCCGTGCGTCTCACCCATTCACTCACACAGACACACAGACACTTATTCACACACACAGACACACACACACACACACACACACACACACTGACACAGACAGACAGACAGACACACACACGCACACGTACGCACGCACGCACGCACGCACACAAAGACACACACTGACATATATATATCTATGTTACTCGCGGTAAGAAAAACAACAACACTTGTCACTTCGTGCGTTCTTTCCAGATCCGATCACTGCAATACTTTATTGATAGGTCTTCTTCTTCTTCTTCTTCTACTAATGTGATGAGTGATGGCCTAGAGGTAACGCGTCCGCATAGGAAGCGAGAGAATCTGAGCGTGTTGGTTCGAATCACGGCTCAGCCGCCGATATTTTCTCCCCCTCCACTAGACCTTGAGTGGTGGTCTGGGCGCTAGTCATTCGGATGAGACGATAAACCGAGGTCCCGTGTGCAGCATGCACTGAGCGCACATAAAAGAACCCACGGCAACAAAAGGGTTGTTCGTGGCAAAATTCTGAAGAAAAATCCACTTTGATAGGAAAAACAAATAAAACTGCACGCAGGAAAAAATACAAAAAAAACAAAAAACAAAAAACAAACAAACAACAACAAAAAAAAAAAAAAAAGAAAAAAAAAAGAAGGAGAGCAGCCCGAATTTCACACAGAGAAATCTGTTGTGATAACAAGAAATACAGATACAAATACAAATACTATCATGCTGCTGCTGCTGCTGGTGATGCAGCTGTTGCTAATGATGATGATGATGATGCAGCTGTTGCTAATGATGATGATGTAATGATGCAGCTGTTGCTAATGATGATGATGATGATGATGATGATGCAGCTGTTGCTAATGATGATGATGCAGCTGTTGCTAATGATGATGATGATGACGATGATGCAGCTGTTGCTAATGATGATGATGCAGCTGTTGCTAATGATGATGATGATGATACAGCTATTGCTAATGATGATGATGATGATGATGATGATACAGCTGTTGCTAATGATGATGATGATGATGCAGCTGTTGTTAATGATGATGATGATGATGATGATGATGATGCAGCTGTTGCTAATGATGATGATGATGATGATGATGATGCAGCTGTTGCTAATGATGATGATGATGATGCAGCTGTTGCTAATGATGATGATGATGCAGCTGTTGCTAATGATGATGATGCAGCTGTTGATGATAATGATGATGCTGACGGTGACTGTTGCAGCAGGAGGCAGGAGTGGATGCAGGGCCCACCTTCGATGCTGACCGGTACAACCCTGACGGCTCCACGCGGACCGTGTACACCATGCCCTCTTTGGAGGAGGGGTTAGCTAAGGCCAAGAATGCGCGCCACCTCCGCCTCAGGGACACCCCCCCTGAGGAGAAAGAACTGACCATAGGGCAGATCTTCAACTAGACACCTAACCACCACCCTCCCATCAGTCCTGAGGAGAAAGAACTGACCATAGGGCAGATCTTCAACTAGACACCTAACCACCACCCTCCCATCAGCCCTGAGGAGAAAGAACTGACCATAGGGCAGATCTTCAACTAGACACCTAACCACCACCCTCCCATCAGTCCTGAGGAGAAAGAACTGACCATAGGGCAGATCTTCAACTAGACACCTAACCACCACCCTCCCATCAGCCCTGAGGAGAAAGAACTGACCATAGGGCAGATCTTCAACTAGACACCTAACCACCACCCTCCCATCAGCCCTGAGGAGAAAGAACTGACCATAGGGCAGATCTTCAACTAGACACCCAGAAAGTCATCCTCCCATCAGTCCTGAGGAGAAAGAACTGACCACAGGGCAGATCTTCAACTAGACACCCAACCACCATCCTCCCATCAGCCCTGAGGAGAAAGAACTGACCATAGGGCAGATCTTCAACTAGACACCTAACCACCACCCTCCCATCAGCCCTGAGGAGAAAGAACTGACCATAGGGCAGATCTTCAACTAGACATCCAGTCACCATCCTCCCATCAGCCCTGAGGAGAAAGAACTGACCATAGGGCAGATCTTCAACTAGACACCCAGAAAGTCATCCTCCCATCAGTCCTGAGGAGAAAGAACTGACCACAGGGCAGATCTTCAACTAGACACCTAACCACCACCCTCCCATCAGCCCTGAGGAGAAAGAACTGACCATAGGGTAGATCTTCAACTAGACATCCAGCCACCATCCTCCCATCATCCCCACACCTCAGGCTCCCAAGACGTCAGTCAGTCAGTCTGGAACAACGTGCACCTGAACCACTTTTTGGGAATGTAGATTGTGTAAGACTTCAAAACTCTGTAGCCTTCTGCGTATCTGTTCTTTCACTATGTTTCGATGTGCTTACCTGTTGTTTTTTTCTCCAGAGATTATTTTCATTTTATTATCTGTTTAAACATATTTTTTAGAAATATTTTTTTCAACCTAGGATAGGCTCTTAAGTCCTGATTGGCACGTTGGAATAATCAAAGATAAGGTATGTGCTCTTTTATCTCTCTCTCTGTATATATATATATATATATATATATATATATATATATATATATATATATATACATATATATATATATATATATATATATATATATATATATATATATATTCATTTTTTTAAATAGCGGACCTGGCGTAGTGTGTGTAGACCTGACATCTAGAAACTGATGCTGAAACCTTCACGTTGAGTGTAAAACAGTGGTATGCTTTATTCAGGGCGTTTAGCCAACAGGGGCAGTATTCAAGAGATAATCGTGCCTGAGGGTAAATGTGTACCTGCGGGTAATATGCCTGAGGCAAGGCAAACTGCCCGAGGGTAAGCAATATCCAGTATTCATGAACACAAGAGTCTTCCGCGTGTTTACAAACCCGAAGGCAACGTACCCTTACTACCTGCCCAGGGTGACTGCCCACGAAGCAGAGGTAAATATGGCGGATCCTTTTGCAGCATTTTTCTTTCTTTTTTTTTTTTTTATAAGGGAAAACAGGCGTGCTTTAGGGATAGCACGTGTTTTGTGAACTCTCTCGACTATGTTCTGAGGTCTGGTGCGATGAGAAGTGAAACTGAGAGCATGCACAGGGATTTTTAAAAAAGAGATGGGTTTGGGGTCTGAGCAAACCGCGTGTGTCTTGAATACGAAGATAACTTATCCTTCAAGGTAAACTGTACCCACGGGTCCCAACCATGTCAAAGATAACTTGCCTGAAAGGAAATTGAATTTTATTTTGAATATGGCCCCAGGTTGTTCGAAATCAATTCCATACTTCCTGGGTTGATGATAATGTTATGGCTTCTGCTTCTCTTCCCCACCCCTCTCCTCACCAAACCTCCCCGCCCCTCCACCCCCGGCCCGCGCAACCTCCTTGCTGTCTGTCGGTCTGTATTTCAGTCAGTCTGTCATTCATTCATTCAGTCAGTCAGTCAGTCATTCTGTTTGTCTGTCTGTGTCTCCATACCGCTGCTGCTACTGCCATGGCTACTTAGACCTGGGGGAGAAGGAAGAAGGGAGAAGGAAAGGTGTGTGTGTGTGTGTGTGTGTGTGTGTGTGTGTGTGTGTGTGAGATAGAGAGAGAGAGAGAGAGAGAGTGTGTGTGTGGATGTGTGGATGTGTTGTGTGTTGTGTGTGTGTGTGTGTGTGTGTGTGTGTGTGTGGTGTGTGGTGGGTGAGGGGGAGACATCTTAACAAACAAATACATAAATAGAGAAGAAGGGAGTTAGAGTGTGGAGGAGGGGGTAAAGACGGCAGGGATTTTAGGGATATAGAGGGGTTGGGGGAGGGGGAGGCGGGGGTTTGATGTTGATGGAGCGAAATTTGTCTTTTCCTTATTTTTAGCACGTGTCTTGGTTTTTATTCATGGATAACTACGTTTCTATTCTTAATAGATATAACATGATGATCGCACGTTTCACACTGCCATTTTGATTCATTTCGAAATGTTGCAAAGAACGAGCCCCGAAACAGATTTAAGTGGGTGGATGGGGGTACGGGAGAGGGGACTGGAGATGGAATGGATGGCTGGGTGGGTGGGTGGTGGTGGTGGGTTGTGGGTGGTGGGTACACACGAAACGGACAATGAGTCAGTATGTAACAAAACAGACACGATGAAACAACGTTTAACTCACTCAGTACGGCCAGTCCTCTCTTCTCCTCTACGCAGACCCCTCGGATGTCCAGTGGGTGTCTGAATGACCCAACCTTTAGCTTCCGTCGTCAGAATTGTGGTATTCTTTGTCAACATTCGCCTCTTCAGTATAAGAGCCTTCCGCTTGCAATATTTTGGTGATGGTAACTGGGGTGAAACGCTGTTAACGTCGTCTCTTTCGCCGTTCGTATGGAGAGAGTTAAGGTTTACCCCATAAGATGGCGCCCACTACATGAGAATTAACGACAGAGTGGAGCGAGTCACTGGCTGGAGTGCCACGTTCTTGCCTGGCTGGCTTCTCTGCTAACTAGTCCGCTCTTCTAGATACAGCTCCCATCAACATCAACCTCACAGGTGTGTCTCCTTTAGTCTGTCACTTTGTCTTCGTAGGTACAAGAAAAAACAAACAAAAAAAAAAAACAAAAACGCCCCAGGGAGTTGGCGAAATACGATAAGCAACGGAAACTAATTCGTGCTACACAACAACAAACGGAAACAGAAATTGTG
The DNA here is from genome assembly GCF_041734735.1 of Babylonia areolata. Classification (NCBI taxonomy): domain Eukaryota; kingdom Metazoa; phylum Mollusca; class Gastropoda; order Neogastropoda; family Buccinidae; genus Babylonia; species Babylonia areolata. Next base: position 17,463,387 of record NC_134889.1, on the reverse strand, counting down.
TTCAACAACAAGCAAATAAAAATTAAAAGAGTCGTGCTTCACAACAACAAACAGAAATAAGAATTCATGCTCCACAACAATAGAAACAGAATTCATGTTCCACAACAACAAACAGAGAAAGATTTCATGTTCAACAACAACAAATAGAAACAGAATTCATGTTCCACAACAACAGAAACAGAATTCATGTTCCACAACAACAAACAGAGAAAGATTTCATGTTCAACAACAACAAACAGAAACAGAATTCATGTTCCACAACAACAGAAACAGAATTCACGTTCTACAACAACAAACATAAACAGAATTCATGTTCCACAACAACAGAAACAGAATTCACGTTCTACAACAACAAACAGAAACAGAATTAATGCTCCACAACAACAGAAACAGATTTCATGTTCCACAACAACAAACAGAAACAGATTTCATGTTCCACAACAACAAACAGAAACAAAATTAATGCTCCACAACAACAGAAACAGAATTCACGTTCCACAACAACAAACAGAAACAGAAATCACGTTCCACAAGAAACAGAATTCACATTTGACAACAAACAGAAACAAAATTAATGCTCCACAACAACAGAAACAGAACTCACATCCCACAACAACAAATGGAAACTGAATTCGTCTTTAACTCACTCAGTACGGCCAGTCCTCTCTTCTCCTCTACACAGACCCCTCGGATGTCCAGTGGGTGTCTCAATGACCCAACCTTTAGCTTCCGTCGTCAGAACAGTGGTATTATTTGTCAACATTCACCTCTTCAGTATAAGAGCCTTCCACTTGCAATATTTTGATGATGGTAATTGGGGTGAAACGCTGTTAACGTCGTCTCTTTCGCCGTTCGTATGGAGAGAGTTAACCACGGCAAACGGAAAATGATTTCGTGTTCAACTACGGCAAATAATAACTGAATTCGTGCTCCACAATAAGAAACGGAAACTGAACTCAGGTTCTTCTGACCAACACCCAACATCTCTCCATACACCCCGACCCCCGTCCCACTCCCCCCCCCGTTCAGCTCTCCTTCCCCTCCACCCGCCCCCCAAAACCCCACGTGACATGTTACCCTTTCAATGAAACGTCACAATCTGAACAGTTTCTACACACGATCATTCAACGAATCGCACGATTTGATTACCCAACACGTTGTAAAAACAAGAACCTCATCAGTAAAAAACAACCACAAAAAAACACCGAATGGTTGTGGGCTTTAACTCATTACATAAAGGAGCGGCTGAATCCAGGTGATAAACATTATGAAGACCTGGCCGTTTGAAGATCTGTACAGTTTTGTGACAAAGCTACTACTGTGATTTTAGAATACTGCTAACGTGTGCCGTAGAGACCTAGTTGCATTTTATACCTCGGGGTACAGTTTAGTATTTTGATTTATTATCATTATTATTATTTTTTAATCGGTTGATTCTCTTCTGGCCAAGTAGTGGATGAGAAAGTACCGATTATATATATATAAAAAAAAAAAAAATCTCAGACATTTTCTTATTGTTATATTTAACATGATGGTGGTGGTGATGATGATGATGATAATGATATCATCATCATCACATCATCGTCGTCGTCGTCGTCATCGTCATAGTACTCGTCGTCCCTTCTCATCATTATCATTATCATTATTATCAATGCTGTGAAAGAAAAGGGACATAAACACATTGCCAATATTAAGAGCAGCCGTTACAACCAGCATTTTATCTATCTATCTATCTATCTGTCTGTCTGTCTGTCTGCTCATTTCAAGGTGTTGTGTTTAACCCCTAGAGTACCGAAACTCAGTGTTGCGTGACACTGAAGTACTGTTACTGCATTGTGTGTACTGACCACTGATTTTGCTGATCAAAAGATTTTTTTTTTTCACTCGAAGAGATAGAAAGCCAGATGAAGAATGATGGCTGACACCCTGACCTGTAAGGTCTGTCTTATCTCAGTGAGGTGACAGCCCTTCACTGACATCCTGACCTGTAAGCTCCATCCCATCTCAGTGAGGTGACAGCCTTTTACTGACACCCTGACCTGTACGTTCTGTCCTATCTCAGTAAGGTGACAGCCCTTCACTGACATCCTGACCTGTAAGATCCGTCCTATCTCAGTGAGGTGACAGCCTTTCACTGACATCCTGACCTGTAAGTTCTGTCCTATCTCAGTGAGGTGACAGCCGTTCACTGACATCCTGACCTGTAAGCTCTGTCTTATCTCAGTGAGGTGACAGCCGTTCACTGACATCCTGACCTGTAAGCTCTGTCCTATCTCAGTGAGGTGACAGCCCTTCACTGACATCCTGACCTGTAAGCTCTGTCCTATCTCAGTGAGGTGACAGCCTTTCACTGACATCCTGACCTGTAAGCTCCGTTCTATCTCAGTGAGGTGACAGCCCTTCACTGACATCCTGACCTGTAAGCTCTGTCCTATCTGAGTGAGGTGACAGCCCTTCACTGACATCCTGACCTATAAGCTCTGTCCTATCTCAGTGAGGTGACAGCCCTTCACTGACATCCTGACCTGTAAGCTCCGTTCTATCTCAGTGAGGTGACAGCCCTTCACTGACATCCTGACCTGTAAGCTCTGTCCTATCTCACTGAGGTGACAGCCCTTCACTGACATCCTGACCTGTAAGCTCCGTTCTATCTCAGTGAGGTGACAGCCCTTCACTGACATCCTGACCTGTAAGTACTGTCTTTTCTCAGTGAGGCGACAGCCCTTTACTGACATCCTGACCTGTACGTTCTGTCCTATCTCAGTGAGGAGACATCCTTTCAGATAGATAGATAGATAGATAGATAGATAGATTGATAGATAGTTAGATAAATAGATAGGCAGATAGATAGAAAAATGAATAAACAAAAAGGAGAGGAGGGAGGGGTGTGCATGGTGAGTTGGAGGAAAAAGGTAGGAAGGAGGGTAAACTGTACAAATCAGAGACACCGAGTTACTTTGAGCTCTCTCGCTCTCTTCCTTCTCAAGAGTTCGACCTTTTCGTTTCTGTGATCTGATTTCATCTCGTTCTGTTCAACTTGAAACTGTGATCTGATTTCATCTCGTTCTGTTCAACTTGAAACTGTGATCTGATTTCATCTCGTTCTGTGCAACTTGAAACTGTGATCTGATTTCATCTCGTTCTGTGCAACTTGAAACTGTGATCTGATTTCATCTCGTTCTGTTCAACTTTGAAACTGTGATCTGATTTCTTCTCGTTCTGTTCAACTTTGAAACTGTGATCTGATTTCATCTCGTTCTGTTCAACTTGAAACCGTGATCTGATTTCATCTCGTTCTGTTCAACTTGAAACTGTGATCTGTTTTCATCTCGTTCTGTTCAACTTGAAACTGTGATCTGATTTCATCTCGTTCTGTTCAACGTGAAACTGTGATCTGATTTCATCTCGTTCTGTGCAACTTGAAACTGTGATCTGATTTCATCTCGTTCTGTTCAACTTTGAAACTGTGATCTGATTTCTTCTCGTTCTGTTCAACTTTGAAACTGTGATCTGATTTCATCTCGTTCTGTTCAACTTGAAACTGTGATCTGATTTCATCTCGTTCTGTGCAACTTGAAACTGTGATCTGATTTCATCTCGTTCTGTTCAACTTGAAACTGTGATCTGATTTCATCTCGTTCTGTTCAACTTGAAACTGTGATGCTCTTTGTTCATACCTCTTTTTGTTTTGTTTTGCAGTGTGTGTGTGTGTGTGTGTGTGTGTGTGTGTGTGTGTGTGTGTGTGTGTGTGTGTGTGTGTGTGTGTGTGTGTGTGTGTGTGTGTGTGTGTGTGTGTTTTATCTTCAGTTTAACGTCTATTCACTATAAGTGTTTTTAGACGGAAAGGAGTAAAGAAGTGGATAAAGGAAAGGGAATGCATGTGAATATTAGTGTAAAAAGGTATTCATGTTATGTATCAGAGGAAAAGTATATGATAAGAAAAAGGTCTAAAGAGATTGTGGTGTGAATTGAATGAGGTGTCATGGGAAGGAGAATATGTATATGCATATCAACAAGTATTAACCTACAACAATGTAAATATAAATAACAACATTAATTATAACACATCAAAGGAGGATACCAACTGGACTGGAGTTTAAAATTTCCGAAAACATTCCAAGCAATGAATAATCATTCAAAATCTTTTCAGTGGCTAATGTAATATTGGAAGAAAAGTCATCAACTACATCTTTAGGAATTAAATGTCTTATGCTCGGAGTGTGTGTGTGTGTGTGTGTGTGTGTTGTATGATTTCACTTCAGCTTTTATTTTCATTCCCTGAGAAACGGCTTTTTTGTTAAATCACTCCCTGTTTTTGAGTTTGTTAGCTTGATTTTATATATATATATATATATATATATATATATATATATATATATATATATATATATATATATGTGTGTGTGTGTGTGTGTGTGTGTGTGTATGTGTGTGTGTGTGTGTGTGTGTGTGTATACATATATATATATATATATATATATATATATATATATACATTATCTTCATAAATATTTGACTCGGGGAGCACTCGTGCTCGTGTCTGTTTGATTATTGTTGTTGTTTTTAGTTGTAGTAAATATTATTATTATGATTATTATTATTATTATTATTATTATTATCATCATCATCATCATGTGTGGTCAGCATCCATCCGTCCGTCAAGGCAATGCATACTTTATGCTGTGATTATACACCTTATAATGTCTTTGTAGATATATATATAATATATATATATATATATATATATTTATATTTTAACGAACGAATAACTCTGTACCGAAGGAAACGAGACTGTAGAGAACTAGTTCCCAGTCGAGCGGGGTGCACATGTACTCAAGGAAAAGACCTGTCAGTGGCTGTAAGAAAAAAGAGAAAGAAATTAAAGACAAAAGAGTGAACTGATGCCTGACTCAATCTGCCTTGCCTGGCCTGGTCTGTGACCCTTGTGGTCGGCACGGGTGTACGCAGTATGACTGACTGTTTATACAAATATGATGCAATGCAATGCAGCACAATGCAATGCAACGCAATGGAATGCAATGCAATACAATGCAGTGCAATGCAATACAATACAACGTAACACAACACAATACAATTCAACACAACAGTCGTATTAGTAGAGGCCACTGCTCTTCCATCTCTACAAAACTGAGAATTTCCCACACAGACCAATGTCCGTGTGACAGCGCTCCTCAAACTCCAGCCCATGTCCTGCAGTATTGCCCTCTACACTAAGAGCTGATGGCCAGATCTGACCCAGTCTCGCAGCACTCACTCCAGGACAAGATGTGGGGAACGGTTACTGAGCTCCAGCTGACTGTGGACTTCGTTACCAACTCTGGACTGACCGTCTGAACATGGCCTGGGAACACTGGAGAAGAAGAAGAATACAATACAATACATCTTTATTCATCCATTTGGAAATGATTTGTGCATCTATAGGCTCGTCACTCACCCAACACAATATCTCAGCCCATATCCAAGTCCAGTACTCAAATGCACACACACACACAACGTGACAAAAGTTTGACCAAAAAATCGCAAAATCTACATATCAAAAAGCAAAATACATACAAGCAAGCAATACACGACAGCAGCTTCATTTCCACCCCCCCCCCCCAATCACCCTCCCCCTCCACGCACACACACACACACTCACACATACAGTGTTGATAAAATAACATGTATATTAATCCCCCTTGATTGCCATAAACGTATTACGTACGTGCATAGTGACGTCACTGATGACGTCATCAGAAAAAGGGAAATAGCTCTGGAAGGCTGAAAATTCACACAGTTTGTCTAGAGTGGTATATCTCCAGACCATTTTCTCAGTTTTACACTTATTGTTTTGGATAATGTTTTGTGATCTGAAACACCACTTTTTGCTGTTTCTCCCCTGGCACTGAAGGGGTTTGTAATCATAAAGAAACATATCTTCACCATAAGTTTTGCATCTATGAAAACTTAATAAATTGTTAAACGGCAAAAAGCCATGATCTAAAACAGCACATACAATAACAAAAAAATAACACGATTAACATGAAATAACATGAGTTAAATTTTGATACTGAACGAATTATGTAAAACATCTATATTGTATCTATATTGTGACACTCAACTGCCAGTAAAACATTTTGAAAGGTATTCTTTAACTAAGGTTTCCACTTTCATACAAATATTTCAGTTTCATTTTAAACACACACACACACACACACACACACACACACACACACACACACACACACACACACACACACACACACACACAACATATGTAATACATCTGTATTCATTTGACCGGAAATTAATTGTACATCCACAGGCTCGACACTCACCTCACACAGTCTCATTCCTAATGTTCTCATTCTCAGTTTCAGTTTCAGTTTCTCAAGGAGGCGTCACTGCGTTCGGACAAATCCATACACGCTACACCACATCTGTTGAGCAGATGCCTGACCAGCAGCATAACCCAACGCGCTTAGTCAGGCCTTGAGTGCATGCTTACATATTTGTGTACCTATGAAAGTGGATTTCATTTTACGTAATTTCGCCAGAGGACAACACTCTCGTTGCCATGGGTTCTTTTTCAGTGCGCCAAGTGCGTGCTGCACACGGGACCTCGGTTTATCGTCTCATCCGAAAGACTAGACGCTCAGTTTGATTTTCCAGTCAAACTTGGGAGAAAGGGCGAGAGCGGGATTCGAACCCACACCCTCACGGACTCTCTGTATTGGCAGCTGAGCGTCTTAACCATTCTGCCACCTTCCTCCTTCCTCTCATTCTCAGCGCACGGAAACACAAAACGAATCTCATCCTTAACTCACTCAGTACGGCCAGTCCTCTCTTCTCCTCTACACAGACCCCTCGGATGTCCAGTGGATGTCTCAATGACCCAACCTTTAGCTTCCGTCGTCAGAATTGTGGTATTGTTTGTCAACATTCACGTCTTCAGTATAAGAGCCTTCCGCTTGCAATATTTTGATGGTGGTAATTGGGGTGAAACGCTGTTAACGTCGTCTCTTTCGCCGTTCGTATGGAGAGAGTTTTAAGCATTTGCCTCCAAACAAACAAGGCATTATCTTCAACTCTTTCAGCATCAAAACAGATCGTAGTTCCATACAAGCCTAACGTTCCTGTGCGAAAAAAAAATCTAACAGGAAAATCCCGGTACCATTTACTCAACACTATTGAAATACATTTTTTCAGGTTTTACGACATTTTGAAATGAGAAATACTAAGAATATACGTTATTACTTTCCAAAATGAAATGTCAGTTTTGCTTGAAACATGATATTATGATATTAATCTATCTTTGAATTTTGACAGAAACATATTTTCATTCTTGTCCTCTTTATTAAGCCATAACATTTCAAACATATTTTTTATTCATTGTTTGATACAAACATGTATAGAGATAAAAAATCAAAAAAAATCAACGATAACAAAAACAAACATAACAAACCAAGCCGAAAAAAACCCACACAAAACAACAAACAAACAAACAAAAAAACAACAACAACAAAAAACCACACACATATGCATACTTATATAAAATAAACAAACACAAATGCTCCCCCACAAAACGCAAAGAATAGATTTCGAATCATAACATTGAATAGCAAATAGTATCATGAAAATAAACAGATAAATAGAATGCTTGTCATAAAGTAATCCGGTCTTCATAATCAGTGTCTGCAGCTGGATATACTTCCTTATTTTCTTTTTTTCCTTTCCCCATATTTTTCTCTTTTTTTTTCAACAAAAGACTGAAATGAATTAGCTGACAGGGTTAAAACAACAACAACAACAACAAACAACAACAACAATAAAACCCCACTAATTGTATGCACGTTTAGAATGGACCAAACCCATTTTCAATTTAGAACCTTTTTGAGAACACTTAGCCAGTTCAAGTTTTCGGTGGCCAACCGGCGTTTGACACATAATGTATGCTTGCTTACATAGAGTCTGGAAACTAAACCAATGCTTACAGAGAGAGTCTGGGAATTTAACTAATTGTAACCAATAATTCATTCACCTCCGTTAGCCATGAATGTACAAAGAGTGCCTTGTTGTTTCTCCATACATCAGCTGATGAGATGCATACAAGTGGACATGTAAAAAGCTTCACAGCAAAGATAATTTATGCACTTTTTCACGGCATTCATTATCAAAAAGCCTCCATACTTCGGATGCAGAAAATTACATTGCTCCATTCTGTGTCTAATTTTTCTCTCCGAAACAATGACGGATTATATCAACATAATGTTATCATGGTTTTAACAATTGCGATGACTCCCCCAGTTTGACTTTATGACTTTTTTTTCTACCCTCTCTGCATTTCACTTAGATGGTGAACGCTATCCCAGGATATGATGATGATATGGATACGTACACAGTGCCTATCCTCTGATATGGATACACAGTGCCTATCCTCTGATATGGATACATACACAGTGCCTATCCTCTGATATGGATAGCTCCATAGTGCCTATCCTCTGATATGGATAGTTACACAGTGCCTATCCTCTGATATGGATACCTACACAGTGCCTATCCTCTGATATGGATACATACACATTGCCTATCCTCTGATATGGATAGTTACACAGTGCCTATCCTCTGATATAGATACGTACACAGTGCCTATCCTCTGATATGGATAGCTACACAGTGCCTGTCCTCTGATATGAATACACAGTGCCTATCCTCTGATATGGATAGCTACACAGTGCCTATCCTCTGATATGGATACACAGTGCCTGTCCTCTGATATGAATACACAGTGCCTATCCTCTGATATGGATAGCTACATAGTGACTATCCTCTGATATGGATAGCTACATAGTGTCTTTCCTCTGATATGGATAGCTACACAGTGCCTGTCCTCTGATATGGATAGCTACACAGTGCCTGTCCTCTGATATGGATACATACACAGTGCCTATCCTCTGATATGGATAGCTACATAGTGCCTATCCTCTGATATGGATAGCTACATAGTGCCTATCCTCTGATATGGATAGCTACATAGTGCCTATCCTCTGATATGGATAGCTACACAGTGCCTACCCTCTGATATGGATAGCTACACAGTGCCTATCCTCTGATATGGATACACAGTGACTATCCTCTGACATGGATAGCTACATAGTGCCTATCCTCTGATATGGATAGTTACACAGTGCCTATCCTCTGATATGGATAGCTACATAGTGCCTACCCTCTGATATGGATACATACACATTTCCTATCCTCTGATATAGATACCTACATAGTGCCTATCCTCGAACAACTCTAGATGCTTTACAAACACGGAGTCATTTGCACAGCAGGTCACCTACATGGATAGACCCGACTGACAGCTGCCATTGTGAGCTCATCATTCGTTTCTTGTGTCATTCAGTCAGGTTTCACTCACTCACACACACACACACACACACACACACACACACACACACACACACACACACACACACACACACACACACACACACACCTGCGGACACTCACGCAGACATGCAGCATTCTACGTGTACAACTATTTTGTTGATTTATCCCCGCCACGTAGACAGCCGTACTCCGTTTTCGGGAGTGTGCATGCTCAGTGGGTGTGTCAGTTCTTGTTTCTATAACCCACCAAACTCTGACATGTATTACAATTAGGATCTTTAACGTGCGTGTTTGGTCTCCTGCGTACGTATACGCACGAATGGGGGTTCAGGCACTTGCAGGTCTGCACGAAAACTGAGTTTAACTCTCTCCATACGAACGGAGAAAGAGACGACTTTAACAGCGTTTCACCCCAATTACCATCATCAAAATATTGCAAGTGGAAGGCTCTTGTACTGAAGAGGTGAATGTTGACAAAGAATACCACAATTCTGACGACGGAAGCTAAAGGTTGGATCATTGAGACACCCACTGGACATCCGAGGGGTCTGTGTAGAGGAGAAGAGAGGACTGGCCGTACTGAGTGAGTTAAGGGACAGGAACAATCTCCACCCTTAACCCACCATCTTCGACGAGGATCGATCTCAGGAACC
>NC_134889.1:17433338-17445838 GCF_041734735.1 Babylonia areolata | reverse complement strand
TCCCAACAATCATCAATCCACCACCAAGGATTATCAACTCATGTGTTAACCACTTGACTCCCAACAGTCGTCAATCCACCACCCAGGATTATCAACTCATGTGTTAACCACTTAACACCCAACAGTTGTCAACCCACCACCCAGAATTATCTACTCATGTGTTAACCACTTGACTCCCAACAATCATCAATCCACCACCCAGAATTATCAACTCATGTGTTAACCACTTGACTCCCAATAGTTGTCAATCCACCACCCAGAATTATCTACTCATGTGTTAACCACTTGACTCCCAATAGTTGTCAATCCACCACCCAGGATTATCAACTCATGTGTTAACCACTTGACTCCCAACAGTCGTCAATCCACCACCCAGGATTATCAACTCATGTGTTAACCACTTGACTCCCAACAGTCTGTCAATCCACCACCCAGGATTATCTACTCATGTGTTAACCACTTGACTCCCAACAGTCGTCAATCCACCACCCAGGATTATCAACTCATGTGTTAACCACTTGACTCCCAACAGTCGTCAATCCACCACCCAGGATTATCAACTCATGTGTTAACCACTTGACTCCCAACAGTCGTCAATCCACCACCCAGGATTATCTACTCATGTGTTAACCACTTGACTCCCAACAGTCGTCAATCCACCACCCAGGATTATCAACTCATGTGTTAACCACTTGACTCCCAACAGTCGTCAATCCACCACCCAGGATTATCAACTCATGTGTTAACCACTTGACTCCCAACAGTTGTCAATCCACCACCCAGATTATCTACTCATGTGTTAACCACTTGACTCCCAACAGTCGTCAATCCACCACCCAGGATTATCAACTCATGTGTTAACCACTTGACTCCCAACAGTTCGTCAATCCACTACCCAGGATTATCAACTCGTGTGTTAACCACTTGACTCCCAACAATCATCAATCCACCACCAAGGATTATCAACTCATGTGTTAACCACTTGACTCCCAACAGTCGTCAATCCACCACCCAGGATTATCAACTCATGTGTTAACCACTTGACTCCCAACAGTCGTCAATCCACCACCCAGGATTATAAACTCATGTGTTAACCACTTGACTCCCAACAGTTGTCAATCCACCACCCAGGATTATCAACTCATGTGTTAACCACTTGACTCCCAACAGTCGTCAATCCTCCACCCAGGATTATCAACTCATGTGTTAACAACTTGACTCCCAACAGTCGTCAATCCACCACCCAGGATTATCAACTCATGTGTTAACCACTTGACTCCCAACAGTTGTCAATCCACCACCCAGGATTATCAACTCATGTGTTAACCACTTGACTCCCAACAGTTCTCAATCCACCACCCAGGATTATCAACTCATGTGTTAACCACTTGACTCCCAACAGTTGTCAATCCACCACCCAGGATTATCAACTCATGTGTTAACCACTTGACTCCCAACAATCATCAATCCACCACCCAGGATTATCAACTCATGTGTTAACCACTTGACTCCCAACAGTTGTCAATCCACCACCCAGGATTATCAACTCATGTGTTAACCACGTGACTGTGATAAACCTTTGTGAACTAAGACCAGTGTGGCCTCACTGCACTTTCAAGTGCAGTCACTACTTTTTTTTGTCCTTATCAATGTGACTAAACAAACAAACAAAAATGTAACGCAGTCCAAGTCTCGATAAAGAATGGTGACTGACATCCTGTGAGCTGTGTCTTAACTCCGTGAGGTGACAGCCCTTCACTGACATCCAGCCCTTCACTGACATCCTGACCTGTAAGCTGTGTTTTGTCACAGTGAGGTGACAGCCCTTCACTGACATCCAGCCCTTCACTGACATCCTGACCTGTTAGCTGTGTCTTGTCACAGTGAGGTGACAGCCCTTCACTGCCATCCAGCCCTTTACTGACATCCTGAACTGTGAGCTGTGTCTCATCACAGTGAAGTGACAGCCCTTCACTGACATCCTGACCTGCAAGCTGTGTCTTGTCACAGTGAGCCCTTCACTGGCATCCTGACCTGTGAGCTGTGTCTTGTCACAGTGAGCCCTTCACTGTCATCCTGACCTGTGAGCTGTGTCTTGTCACAGTGAGCCCTTCACTGACATCCTGACCTGTGAGCTGTGTCTTGTCATAGTGAGCCCTTCACTGACATCCAGTCCTTCAATGACATCCTGACCTGTGAGCTGTGTCTTGTCACAGTGAGCCCTTCACTGACATCCTGACCTGTAAGCTGTGTCTTGTCACAGTGAGCCCTTCACTGACATCCTGACCTGTAAGCTGTGTCTTGTCACAGTGAGCCCTTCACTGACATCCTGACCTGTAAGCTGTGTCTTGTCACAGTGAGCCCTTCACTGTCATCCTGGCCTGTGAACTGTGTCTTGTCACAGTGAGCCCTTCACTGTCATCCTGGCCTGTGAGCTGTGTCTTGTCACAGTGAGAACGGGACAGTCCTTCAATGACATCCTGACCTGTACCAGTGTCTTGTCACAGTGAAGTGACAGCCCTTCACTGAAATCCTAACCTGTAAGATGTGTCTTTTCACAGTGAGTATGGGACAGCCCTTCACTGACATCCTGACCTGTAAGCTGTGTCTTGTCACAGTGAGTATGGGACAGCCCTTCACTGACATCCTGACCTGTGAGCTGTGTCTTGTCACAGTGAGGAGACAGCCCTTCACTGACATCCTGACCTGTAAGCTGTGTCTTGTCAAAGTGGGTATGGGACAGCCCTTCACTGACATCCTGACCCGTAAGCTCTGTCTTGTCACAGTGAGGAGACAGCCCTTCACTGACATCCTGACCTGTAAGCTGTGTCTTGTCACAGTGAGGTGACAGCCCTTCACTGACATCCTGACCTGTAAGCTGTGTCTTTTCACAGTGAGTATGGGACAGCCCTTCACTAACATCCTGAACTGTAAGCTGTGTCTTGTCACAGTGAGGTGACAGTGCTTCACTGACATCCTGACTTGTAAGCTGTGTCTTGTCACAGTGAGGTGACAGCCTTTCACTGACATCCTGACCTGTAAGCTGTGTCTTATCACAGTGAGGTGACAGCGCTTCACTGACATACTGATCTGTGAGTTGTGTCTTATCACAGTGAGTACATGACAGCCCTTCACTGACATCCTGACCTGTAAGCTGTGTCTTGTCACAGTGAGGTGACAGCCTTTCACTGACATCCTGACCTGTAAGCTGTGTCTTATCACAGTGAGTACATGACAGCCCTTCACTGACATCCTGACCTGTAAGCTGTGTCTTGTCACAGTGAGGTGACAGCCTTTCACTGACATCCTGACCTGTAAGCTGTGTCTTGCCACAGTGAGGTGACAGCCCTTCACTGACATCCTGACCTGTAAGCTGTGTCTCGTCACAGTGAGGTGACAGCCCTTCACTGACATCCTGACCTGTAAGCTGTGTCTTGTCACAGTGAGCCCTTCACTGACATCCTGACCTGTAAGCTGTGTCTTGTCACAGTGAGGTGACAGCCCTTCACTGACATCCTGACCTGTAAGCTGTGTCTTGTCACAGTGAGCCCTTCACTGACATCCTGATCTATAAGCTGTCTTGTCATGTCTTGTTACAGTGAGCCCTTCACTGACATCCTGACCTGTAAGCTGTGTCTTGTCACAGTGAGCATGGGACAGCCCTTCACTGACATCCTGACCTGTAAGCTGTGTCTTGTCACAGTGAGTACAGTACAGCCCTTCACTGACATCCAACCCTTCACTGACATCCTGACCTGTAAGCTGTGTCTTGTCACAGTGAGTATACGTCACCCCTTTACTGAGTGAGGAGTGGGCCAGTCAGCAGCAGCCAAGGGGTTAAAGCTTGGCACGGCAGGCGCTCAGGTTTCAACGTTACATTGCGTCATGCTGTGAGCATTGTCTCCTTCGTCACATACAGGGAGCTAATTCTATACCCCCACCCCACCCCCACCCCGACCTCTCACGCCGCGTCAGTTTCTCGGTGTGTCAGTGGGCACCACGTGGAATCAAAGGCACTGTCACACAGACCCGTGTGGAGGGGCTCAGGGTTCAAACCTCACACTGTCCGGGGAGGAGGAAGAAAAAGAAAAAGATTTCAAGGGAAAATAAACAACATGAAGCACGCCTAATTGTTTATTCCCAGATATAAAACACTGTCCGTGGATTTTTTTTTTCTTTTTCTTACCAACTTTAACATTGACATTTTCTCTGCAAATACGTTGTCAGTTGACACCAAATTTGGCATAAAATTAGGAAAAATTCAGTTCTTTCCAGTCATCTTGTTTAAAACAATATTGCACCTCTGGGATGGGCACAAAAAAAAAAAAAAAAAAAGAAGCCTAATTATATGCAAACTGCATTTATTGTTATATTTATATTTTTGGTATTCTCTAAACTTGGCACTTTGATCTGATATTCTGACACAACAAGAAGAGGAGTCATTATTATCATTTTTTGTTCAAACAGGAACTTCTTTTGCTAAGCATGGAATTTTTATTTATTTTGCAAACGTTTTGGTGCAGATAGTAAAAAAGGGAAATTACTCTGTAATTAATGCTAGGGGACTTAATTTATCACAAGTGAGTCTTGAAGGCTTTGCCTCTCTTGTTTGTATTTTTTCCTGCGTGCAGTTTTATTTGTTTTTCCTATCGAAGTGGATTTTTTCTACAGAATTCTGCCAGGAACAACCCTTTTGTTGCCGTGGGTTCTTTTACGTGCGCTAAGTGCATGCTGCACACGGGACCTCGGTTTATCGTCTCATCCGAATGACTAGCGTCCAGACCACCACTCAAGGTCTAGTGGAGGAGGAGAAAATATCGGCGGCTGAGCCGTGATTCGAACCAGCACGCTCAGATTCTCTCGACTTCCTAGTCGGACGCGTTTCCTCTAGGCCATCACTTCACTGCCTTCTCTTCAACTGTAGGGCTCAGTTCAGAGTGACAGGAGTAGAAATGCGCTCATTTCCAACTTGTGCGTTGTTGAATGGGAAACATTTTTGAGAAGTTAACTATTCATCACTTTGCGCAGAATTGTAATTCTGTTTAAGCCATTGTAATTTCTGACACCGACCTGGGAGATTCAGTTTCAGTTTCACTTTCTCAAGGAGGCGTCACTGCGTTCGGACAAATCCATACACGCTACACCACATCTGTTGAGCAGATGCCTGACCAGCAGCATAACCCAACGCGCTTAGTCAGGCCTTGAGTGCATGCTTACATATTTGTGTACCTATGAAAGTGGATTTCATTTTACGTAATTTCGCCAGAGGACAACACTCTCGTTGCCATGGGTTCTTTTTCAGTGCGCCAAGTGCGTGCTGCACACGGGACCTCGGTTTATCGTCTCATCCGAAAGACTAGACGCTCAGTTTGATTTTCCAGTCAAACTTAGGAGAAAGAGCGAGTTGTCTTTCTCTGTCATAGAAACAACACTCCAACGGCATATTTTGGTTGCTGTTTTTTGTTTGTTTGTTTGTTTGTTTTGCTGTTTGTTTTTCCCTTTCTTTCTGTCTTCTTCCAGACGCTGTCCTATTGGAACGTGTGACTGTCTCACATACGGACCAGAATTCCCCTGACGCTCCTAGCCCCCTGCCCTCCCTCCGCCCCACCTCCACGCACCCTGCCCCTTCCACCACACACATCCCCCACCAGACCTTGAGTGGTGGTGGTCTGGGTACTAGTCTTTGAGGTGAGACAGACAAAAACCGAGGACCTGTGCACAACATGCAGTTAGTGCAGGTGAACAAACCCAAGGCAACAACACCAACAACAACAAACAAAGAGTTGTACTTGGCAAAATTCAGATTATGAATCCACCAGACAGTAAAACAACTGTACTTAAAGACAGAAAAATAGAAAACAAAATATGGTTAGTAGTAGTAGTAGTCGTAGTAGAAGAAGTAGATGCAGCAGTGGTAGTAACAGAAAAAGAAGAAGTGGAAGAAGATATTTCATGGGTCTTAACTTCCACGTGCGCACACATTTACGAGTGGGCCTCTTACCCTGGTGATAGCATGTTTCGATAAGTATTTTAACCCCCTGTGTTCAAACAGCCAAGTGCCGCTTTAGGGGGCGTGTCCATTTCATGTTTCCACGACCCACCACGGAAACGCTGACATGAATGAGAGGTTTCTTCAATGGGCAAATTTGATCTGTTCCACGTGTGTGTGTGTAGGCACAAGTAGGGGGTTCAGGTACCAGCAGACAACGAGAAGTGGACCACAAAAAGGGGGTTCAGGTACAACAAGAAGTGCATTTAGGCACCAGCAGACAACTAGAAGGGGGTTCAGGTACCAGCAGACCGCAAGAAGGGGGTTCAGGTACCAGTAGACCACAAGAAGAGGGATCAGGTACTAGCAGACCACAAGAAGAGGGATCAGGTACTAGCAGACCACAAGAAGAGGGATCAGGTACTAGCAGACTACAAGAAGGGGGATCAGGTACTAGCAGACCACAAGAAGAGGGATCAGGTACTATCAGACCACAAGAAGAGGGATCAGATACTAGCAGACCACAAAAAGGGGGTTCAGGTACCAGCAGACCACAAGAAGGGGGATCAGGTACCAGTAGGCCACAAGAAGAGGGATCAGGTACTAGCAGACCACAAGAAGGGGGTTCAGGTACCAGTAGACTACAAGAAGGGGGATCAGGTACCAGCAGACCACAAGAAGAGGGATCAGGTACTAGCAGACCACAAAAAGGGGGTTCAGGTACCAGCAGACCACAAGAAGGGGGTTCAGGTACCAGTAGACCACAAGAAGAGGGATCAGGTACTAGCAGACCACAAGAAGGGGGTTCAGGTACCAGTAGACTACAAGAATGGGGATCAGGTACCAGCAGACCACAAGAAGAGGGATCAGGTACTAGCAGACCACAAGAAGGGGGATCAGGTACTAGCAGACCACAAGAAGTGGACCACTAAAAGGGGGTTCAGGTACTAGCAGACCACAAGAAGTGGACCACAAGAAGGGGATTCAGGTATTAGCAGACCACAAGAAGGGGGTTCAAGTTCCAGTAGACCACAAGAAGAGGGATCAGGTACTAGCAGACCACAAGAAGGGGGTTCAGGTACCAGTAGACTACAAAGAAGGGGATTCAGGTACCAGCAGACCACAAAGAAGGGGATTCAGGTACCAGCAGACCACAAAGAAGGGGATTCAGGTACCAGCAGACCACAAAGAAGGGGCTTCAGGTACCAGAAGGTCTGTACACATGATTATGTGACCGGAGCCGGAGAGATCAGGGAAAACCCCGAACAATCGTATCCCCGCACTTCGTCACAGACACCGACAACCTATGGCGACATGTCACAGTCACTGACAACCTACAGTCATGTCACGGACACTGACAACCCATTGTGACATGCCACAGACACTGACGACCCAGGGTGACATGTCACAGACAGTGACAATACATGGTGACGTGTCACAGACACTGACAACCCATGATGACATGTCACAGACACTGACAACCCATGGTGACATGTCACACACACTGACAACCCATGGTGAAATGTCACAGTCACTGACAACCCATGGTGACATGTCACAGTCACTGGCAACCCAGAGTGACATGTCACAGACACTGACAACCCATGGTGACATGTCACAGACACTGACAACCCATGGTGACATGTCACAGACACTGACAACCTACAGAGTCATGTCACAGACACTGACAACCCATGGTTACATGTCACACACACTGACAACCAAGGGTGACATGTCACAGACTGAAGACCTAGGATGACATGTCACAGACACTGACAACCCAGGGTGACATGTCACAGACACTGACAACCCAGGGTGACATGTCACAGACACTGACAACCTGGGGTGACATGTCACAGACACTGACAACCTGGGGTGACATGTCACAGACACTGACAACCCAGGGTGACATGTCACAGACACTGACAACCCAGGGTGACATGTCACAGACACTGACAACCTGGGGTGACATGTCACAGACACTGTCCACCAATGGTGACACTACCTAGATTCAAACCTATAGGACTCTCAGATTTGAAAGTCAAACCTCACTCGTCGTAAAACACAGGTGTGAGAGTTTCCGTTTGAGTTTCATGGAGATCATATCAAAGCGTGGCGCGCTAATCCATATGCTGCGACACCAAATATGCTTTGGACAGGGTGGCAGTTTGAGAGCAGTCAGTTTCCTGGAAACAACACGACTTGAAAAGCTACAAAGGAATTCCACTAAAAAGAGACGTGGGAAGAACTCTTATCAGCTGAACCCATTGACTGATGAACCTTGGTGTCATGAGAGATTACTTACTGCCGGGGAGGAAGGTGGCTGAGTGGGTGATACTGATCTGTCAACACAGTGTCCGACAGGTTCTGGGTTCTTCTTCTTCTTCTTCTGCATTCGTGGGCTGCAACTCCCACGTTCACTCGCATGTACACGAGTGGGCTTTTACGTGCATGACCGTTTTTACCCCGCCATGTAGGCAGCCATACTCCGCTTTCGGGGGATGTGCATGCTGGGTATGTTCTTGTTTCCATAACCCACCGAACGCTGACATGGATTACAGGATCTTTAACGTGCGTATTAGATCTTCTGCATGCGTTTACACACGAAGGGGGTTCAGGCACTAAGCAGGTCTGCACATATGTTGACCTGGGAAATCGTGAAAATCTCCACCCTTTACCCACCAGGCGCCGTCACCGTGATTCGAACCCGGGACCCTCAGATTGACAGTCCAACGCTTTAACCACTCGGCTATTGCGCTCGTCGGTTCTGGGTTCCAATCCTGGCTGTTCTCGCTCGCCCTTTCTCTCCCACCCAAGTTTGACCGGACAAATCAAACTGAACGTATCGTCGTTGGGATGAATGAGACGATAAACCGATCGTTCGTTTATTTTATTTATAGTCTGTTCATCTAAGATGATGATATTAGACTGAAAATAAATGATATTATTATTATTATTATTATTATTATTATTATTATTTGGATTATTATCATTCCTATCATAATGATGATTGTTAGTATTAATTTAGAAATCGACATTTCTGTATATTCGAATGAAAAGGGGGGCGGTTAAGGTGGGGGTGAGGGGGGGCAAGGGGGGGCAAGGGGGAGGGGACTAAGAAAGGAAGAGAGAGAGAGAGAGAGAGAGAGAGAGAGAGAGAGAGAGAGAGAGAGAGAGAGAGATAGAGAGAGAATCAGTATCAGTATCAGTAGCTCAAGGAGGCGTCACTGCGTTCGGACAAATCCATATACGCTACACCACATCTGCCAAGCAGATGCCTGACCAGCAGCGTAACCCAACGCGCTTAGTCAGGCCTTGAAAAAAAAAGAAGAGAGAACAGAATGTGGAAAAGATAGAGTACAAAATCTAAAATGGAGAAGGTGAGTGTCAGTGATTGGAGAAAGAAAAAAAAACATAATATTGGAAGGGTGTGTGAGAGGCGGGACGGGGGAAGAGGGATTAGGGGAAAAAAATTGTATGCACTACTTCTGTAGATTATTTTTTATCGTTAAGAGTGGCCTGCCCCTGGTTAACAACCGCAACAAGGAATCGACAGCTCTACAAATATTCAGTCTTTTCTCTGTTTTTTGTTTGTTTGTTTTTTTAAGTTGTATTTAGTGTCTTCGGTGTGTTAACTTAACTCTGGATTTCAGGATCAATGTCTTCAGTTAGCGCGGTGACCTCGGTGACGATAAACCGAGGTCTCATGTCCACTTGGCGCACTGATAAAGAACCTAGTGTGAAAACAAAACTGAGGATTATCACCTGGCAAACTGATTTATGGATTTGTCCTAAATCAGTGACGCTTCTTTAAGAAACTGACATTTCAAAACCGTAATCATCTGGTGAAGTGTAAGGTAAACCAACAGGTGGCACGGATTCACAAAAATTAATACACACCTGTACGAAACACAAACACACATGCTCTGAATGGATGCACTGGTCTGTCTGTTTGGCTGTGCTTATACCTGTCTGTCTGCCTGTTTATCTGTCTGCCTGCTTGTTTCTCAGTTCCCTTCCCCCTTCTCTCTCTCTCTCTCTCTAAAATAGTATCAGGTGTTGTTCATTGTGAAAATTGAAATCTGTGTTGTCATTCTCACATGGAAAATATTTATGTTATACATTTATATATGTTTTTGTTTTTATTTCTCACTGCATGCCATTACTTTGAATGGATGGTCGAACTGTACTTTGTTGCACAGATTGATTGATTTCGTTTTGGTTTTGGTTTTCATCAATATTATTACTATTGATGCATGTTGTTATTTGTATTATGAACCCCATGTCATTAGGGCTGTAAAGCTATTGACATTAACGTGTTCAGTGTTCTCTCTCTCTCTCTCTCTCTCTCTCTCTCTCCCTCTCTCTCTCTCTCTTTCTGTATCCCACCCCCTCTCTCTGTGTCTGTCTGTTTCTCTGGCTGTCTCTGTCTGTCTCCGGGTCTCAGCCTTCTGTGTCTGTCCCTCTTTGTTCTTTCTCTGTTTTTCTACTACGTCTCTCCCTGTCTGTCTTGTTTCTCTGTCATTTTTGTTTGTTTGTTTATCTTGTCTCTCAGTCTTCTCTGCCTGTCTGTCTGTCTGTCCCTGTTTGTCTTTCTGTCTGTCTCTCTGTTGTTGTTTTTTTGTCCATGTTGTCTGTTTCTCTGTCTGTCTCTGATCATCTGCCTCTCAACCTTCTCTCTCTCTCTCTCTCTCTCTCTCTCTCTCTCTCTCTCTCTCGCTCTGTCTCTATTCTTGCAATTTGTAATTCATTTTTGTACGTTTTGTTAGCTTGTCAGCATTTCACTTAATCCAGATCGCTGGATCTGTGTGTTTAGCGCGCGAGCGTGTATGTGGGTGTGTATATGCGCGCGTGCATGTGTTTGAGGGAGGGGAGAGGAGAGAGAGAGAATGAGAGAGAGAGAGAGAGAGAGAGAGAGAGAGAGAGAGAGAGAGAGAGAGAGAGAGAGAGAGCTTGCAAGTCACATGCGCATTGATATATTATTCGCACTATTTGATTCATTATGTAATATTTTTGTTAGTGGCCCACTCCTTTGTTATGGGCCGGAGGCCTAACAAATAAACCATTGTCTTGTCTTGTCTTGTCTTGTCTCGCTCTGTCTCTCTCCTCCCCTCTCTCCTCTTCGTCTCACCCACTCTCTCTCTCTGTGTCTCTATCTGTCTGTCTGTTTCTATACCTGTGCCTGTCTGTCTCCCAATCTTCTGCCTCTTCTCTCTCTCTGTCTCTTCCTCTTTCCCTACCCCCCCCTCTCTCTCTCTCTTCCTCTCTCCCCCTTCTTTTTTTTCTCTCTCCCCTCTCTTTCTATCTTTCTACCCTCCCCACTCTCTCTCCCTCCCTCTGTCCCTCACTCCCCCTCTCCTCCCCCCCCGTCTCTCTCTCTCTCACTCGCCCCACCCCCTTTCTCTCTCCCCCACCTCTCTCTCTCTCTCTCTCTCATTCACACGCATACACGGCTTGAGACCCACACATATGTACACTCAACACAGAAGTGTCTACTGTTTGCAGTACGCCCATAAAAAAAAAAAGCCGTCTACTTAAGTAGCGCTGTTGGCCAGTTTTACGTCCTTTATGCAAACGAGGCCATGATCTGTATATTGTTAGGGGATAGGCTGGTGGGGTGGGGTGGGGGGGGCGGGTGGAGGAGGTGGTTATGAAGGTCTGCTCTCTCCACCTGATTGACAGGTTACTGACAGGGAGGTATGGGGAGCGGGGGTGGGGGAGGGGTGGAGGGGTGGAGGGAGGGTTGCAGGGGGGCGGGGGGGGGGGGGTTGTGACTGGGAGAGGGAGGAGGGGTAGGGGTGGGAACAGTGCGAATCCAGGAAGGGTGGGAGAGAGAGAGAAAGGGAAGGAAGAAAGAGGGAGGCAGAAGAGAGAGGGAGAGAGAGAGGGGGGCAGAGAGAGAGAGCGAGAGAGAGAGAGAGAGAGAGGGCAGAGCGAGAGAGAGAGAGGAGATATAGAGGAAGAGAGTGAGAGGAGAGAGAGAGAGAGAGAGTGGGGGAGAGATTGAGAGTGAGCGAGAGAAAGAGAGAAATAGAGATTGAGAGAGAGAGAATGTGTGAGAGACTGACTGAGAAAGAGAGAAAAGAGAAGAGAGAGAGAGAGAGAGAGAGGAGAGAGAGAGGAGGGAGAGTGGGGGAGAGATTAAGAGAGAGAGAGAGAGAGAGAGAGAGAGAGAGAGAGAAGAGTGGAGAGACTGATAAGAAGAGAACGTGTGAGAGAGAGAGGAGAGAGAGAAGAGAGTGAGAGGAGAGAGAGAGGAAGAGAGAGAGGAGAGAGAGAGAGGAAGAGAGTGAGAGTGAGTGGGGGAGAGATTGAAAGCAAGAGAGAGAGAGAGAGAGAGAGAGAGAGAGAGGAGAGAGAGAGGAAGAGAGAGAGGAGAGAGAGAGAGGAAGAGAGTGAGAGTGAGTGGGGGGAGAGATTGAAAGCGAGAGAGAGAGAGAGAGAGATTTTATTTCACGAAGGTAAGCGAATAAGTACAATTGCTTTTTTATATCCGGCCCTCTGTGGGGGG
>NC_134889.1:17395838-17428338 GCF_041734735.1 Babylonia areolata | reverse complement strand
GCACACACATGTACTGTGAGGTTTCACCCAGAGTGTGTTGATTGAGAGGTACAGCCGCCTTCAGGCCGATCGTTGCGTGTAATAATACATCGGGTTTCCTCGGCCTTGGGTTTGCGCCTACGGCCCAGAAACCTGTCCGGTCGCCCTGTACGTGTAATAGGCGCTTAACACATACCTGCGCAGATACTTCAAACAACCCGCCTTGAATCGTTCTCGCACGGAGACTCAAAACCTCTCCCCTCTACCCCCCTCAACCCCCCCCCCCCCCCCCCCCCCCCCCCCGATCCCAATCAACCTCATTTCAAAACCAACCACTTAAAAAAAAAAAACACAAAAAAACCCCATCCCTCTCCCTTCTCCTAATTCCTCCCTCTCTCCCTCCCTCCACGCCATGTAAAGGTTGCAAGATCACAAGGCAACGTGTGTGGGGACGGGGGAGGGGGGGGGAGTGCAGGGGGGGAGGGGGGGGGGGAAGAGGCAGGGGGGTGGGGGAGGAGGGGGGGCAAAAGAACCAACCACCACCACCCCCTCCGGCACAAAAAAAAAATCACACCACCCAAAGTTACAGAAAGAAATCTTTGTGAGCTGCCAAAAAAAAAGACCAGTGCAAAATTCCCAATCTGTGCTTGAGCGAGGGTGCTTAACACACAGAGGGCTGTTGTGCCGTTTTCTACCCGCCCCAGCCTTTCATTATAAAGCACTGTCTCGCTCCCGTTAGTGAAACACGCTCCCGACGACGTATATTCGAATACTTCTGTATGCAAGACTTGAGAATCGTGGAACAGAGCCAAAACCCAGAGCCATCAATGCCGCTCTGTCGTTAGAAAAGAAGACGAAGAAGAAGGAGAAGGAGGAGAGAGGAGAGGAGAAAAGAAGAAAGAGAAAAGATTGGTGGTGGTGGTGGTGGGGCTATTGGGAAACATTCCCCAGAGGACCGGTTTGTGGTATCGAGGCAATAAACCAATGCTATAGACCCAAGCAGGGGTTTCTACTGATCTGGCTTTTGAGGAAAACCGTTCTTGCGTTTCGTCTGTCACAGCTGAAAGGGGGGGGGGGATAGTCGGGTTATGAGTGAGTAGTGAATAAAAAAAAAAAAAAAAAAAAAAGGTGGTGGGGTTGGGAGTGGGTGGTGGTGATTGATTGATTGATTGATTGATTGATATGGATACTCGGTCAGACCCCAAGCTCTAGTAAGCGCTTTACAAACACGGAGTCATTTACACAACAGGCTGCCTACCTGGGTAGAGCCGCCGGACTGACGGCTGCCACTATTGGGCGCTCATCATTCGTTTCCTGTGTCATTCAACTGATCAGATTTCAGGCACGCACACCGACACACTCAGACAGACATGTAACATTTTACATTTTACGTGTATGGTGTATGGTGGTGTGGGGCCTAGGTAGGACGGACTGAAAGAGAGAGAGAGAGAGAGAGAGAGAGAGAGAGAGAGAGAGAGAGAGAGAGAGAGAGAGAATGAATGAAAGAATGAATGAACGAACGAATGAAAGGTTTAAACATGACAGGCAGCGGCCTCTATGTCAGTGCGTGTGCGTGTGTGTGTGTGTGTGTGTGTGTGTGTGTGTGTGTGTGTGAGAGAGAGAGAGAGAGAGAGAGAGAGAGAGATTGTAGGCATGGTCTGTTCTTCCAGTCTGATCTTGCTAATCCACGTCCACCACATAGAGCACACACACTTATATATATATGTATGTATATGAGTACATAATCATATATGTAGAAAAATACAGAAAATGTCTTGATCCGAATGAAAAAGGCACACACACACACTCACACACACACACACACACACACACGCACACACCGACGAAACACACACACACACACACACACACTCACACACGCGCGCGCGCGCGCGCCGTTTCAATTTTATATTTTCAGTGAAGTATCAATGCGTTCGGACAAATCTGTATACGTTGCGCCACATATGCTAGGCAGATGTCTGAACAGCAGCATAACCCAACGCGCTGTGTCAGATCTTTAGTGCATGCCATATATAATATTAGTGTACCTATTGGTGTAGATTTTTTTCAGTTTAAATTACCAGAGGATAACACTCATATCGGTTCCTTTTCATTCCGGAAGGTGCGTGCTGCACACAGGACCTGGGTTTAATTTGCCAGAGGATAACACTCATATCGGTTCCTTTTCATTCCGGAAGGTGCGTGCTGCACACAGGACCTGGGTTTAATTTGCCAGAGGATAACACTCATATCGGTTCCTTTTCATTGCGGAAGGTGCCTGCTGTACACAGGACCTGGGTTTAATTTACCAGAGGGTAACACTCATAGCGGTTCCTTTTCAATGTGGCAGGTACGTGCTGCACACTAGACCTGGGTTTAATTTGCCAGAGGATAACACTCATATCGGTTCCTTTTCATTGCGGAAGGTGCGTGCTGCACACAGGACCTGGGTTGGGTTTAATTTGCCAGAGGATAACACTCATAATAATTATCGGTTTCTTTTCAGTGCGGCAGGTGCCTGCTGTACACAGGACCTGGGTTTAATTTACCAGAGGGTAACACTCATAGCGGTTCCTTTTCAATGTGGCAGGTACGTGCTGCACACTAGACCTGGGTTTAATTTGCCAGAGGATAACACTCCTATCGGTTCCTTTTCAGTGTGGCAGGTGAATGCTGCACACAGGGCCTGGGTTTAATTTACCAGAGGATAACACTCATATCGGTTCCTTTTCAGTGCGGCAGGTGCGTGCTGCACACAGGGCCTGGGTTTAATTTGCCAGAGGATAACACTCATATCGGTTCCTTTTCAGTGCGGCAGGTGCGTGCTGCACACAGGACCTGGGTTTAATTTGCCAGAGGATAACACTCATATCGGTTCCTTTTCATTGCAGAAGGTGCGTGCTGCACTCAGGACCTGGGTTTAATTTACCAGAGGATAACACTCACAGCGGTTCCTTTTCAGTGTGGCAGGTGCGTGCTGCACACAGGACCTGGGTTTAATTTGCCAGAGGATAACACTCACAGCGGTTCCTTTTCAGTGTGGCAGGTGCGTGCTGCACACAGGACCTGGGTTTATCGTACAACCCGAATGACTAGACGTTCAATCTGATTTTCCAGCCACACTTGAGAGAAAGCCGGGCGAGACGGGGATTCGAACCCAGACCCTCACGGACCCTTACTTGGCACTGAGATAAGCGTCTTAACCACTCTTCCACCTTCAACAATAACAGCGATATGATAACGACGACGACGATAACAACAGCAACAACAACAGCAACAACTACATAATAATAATAATAATAATAATAATAATACTGAGAAGAAGAAGACGATGAATGATTATAACACAATGCACTGTAATCAAGTCAAAATTTAGAAGCAAGACAAAGGAATGTATTAATAACCATGTGCACACGCACACACACACACACACACTCCCCCCACCCCCACCCCGGCACACACACCACACCACACCGCACCACACCGACCATACGCCTACTACACGTAGACATCTATCAAAGCAGATATATCGAAAAGCTTTACAGAAGTTGACAGCCCAGTAAACCACGCACCACTCACAGAGCAAGTGTCCACGGCTTGACAAGTAGGGCGGGGGAGAGGGGAGGTTCTCACACACATCTCTTCATCAGCTGTCGCCACTCTGAGGTCACGTTGTCCTCATTGGTGTTCGCTGGCTAATAAAAAGCTGGTATTTGCAGAAGGGGGTGGGGATTTGTGAGGGGGTTGTGGGGTGTGGGGGCCGGGGGTGGGGTGGGGGTGTGTGTGTTGGTGTGAGTGTTAATCTGAGGCCTGGGTCAGTGGTGACGGATCGTGTGAGAGGAGGGGGAGGGGGAGGGGGGAGGCGAGGGGGCTGGGGGGTCGGGGGGGGGGGGGGGGGGAGAATGAAGTGCGTGACCCCTGGCCCCATTTTTGGACAGTGCTGACACGGACACTGACAGCACCGGAAGAGTGTGGCTCAGCTGGGCAACCGGAACCGGAACCAGAACTGAAACCAGAACCAGAACCACAACACACACACACACACACACACACACACACACATCAGGTTAGTCTGATCTGATCTCTGTTTCAGTCAGTCTGTCAGTCTTTCTGTCCATCTTGTCTGTTTGTTTGCCTGACTCTGTTTGTTGCTTTCTCTGTGTCTCTGTCAACTTTCCATTCTTTATTTGTAAATACTAATAATGATGGTGATGATGATGATGATAATAATAATAATAAAAATAATGATAATGATAATAATAACGGATATCTATATAGCGCGTTTCTCCAAAAATACTGCTCAAAGCGCTTTTCACAATTCGTCCCCCACTCCCCTCCTCCCTTATCAATACCCCCCCCCCCCCACCCCCACCCCCTCACACACGGAAGCACGTGCCAGAAAAAACTCACGCAACTGAACATTGGAAACCACTCACCCACCCATGACGCCCTCCAAAAAAAAACCGCATCCCCTGCAGCACGTATATATATACACACGAATGCACGAATACTCGCTAGCACCCCGCCACACACACACATGGTAAACGGCTTATCCACAATAAAGCATGCATTTAAGACCAGACCATACCAAAACTAGCATTAAAAACACACACCAAAAACAAACAAACATGAGAAACAACAAACAAACAAAAAACAAAAACAAAAACAAAAACCCCTCCCCCAAACAACAATAACAGCAACAACAATACATTTTTGGAAAAAGATTTTAAAAGATTTCAGCGAGACAGAATATCGCAAATTATCAGGCAGTTTATTCCACAATGACAGGGCCTGAAACAAACAAACAAAAAAAAAAAAAAAAAAAAAAAAAAAAGATCTCTGACCCTGCTGCTTCTTCAGTCTTTACAACAGAGATTTGATTAACTCTCTCCATACGAACGGCGAAAGAGACGACGTTAACAGCGTTTCACCCCAATTACCACCATCAAAATATTGCAAGCGGAAGGCTCTTATACTGAAGAGGTGAATGTTGACAAAGAATACCACAATTCTGACGACGGAAGCTAAAGGTTGGGTCAGTCAGACACCCACTGGACATCCGAGGGGTCTGTGTAGAGGAGAAGAGAGGACTGGCCGTACTGAGTGAGTTAAACGCCTGGTATCAGAAGGAGAACGAAGACGACGAGTTGGAGTGTACACTTTAAGGAGGTCAGAGAGGTAGCGAGGGCCAGAGCTTGAGAGGGCAGAAAACGTCAAAGCAGAAAACTTGTATTCAATTCTTTTTGAAACTGGTAGCCAGTGAGGAGAGTGGAAACGGAGAAGTAACATGTTCCAATTTGGAGGATCTGAAAACTGGTCGAGCAGCATTGTTCTGAACTCTTTGGAGCGGTGTTTGGAATGCCGACAAGAACAGTCCATCAGTAAACACATACAATAAATGATAAATCCGACACAGAAAGTGACCTGTGTAAATCTGTCCCCTGTGACAAGAAAGCAAACACAGTGAAGTGATGGCCCAGACGTAACGCGTCCGTCTTGGAAGCGAGAGAACCTGAGAGCACTGGTTCGAATCACCAATATTTTTTCCCCTACCACTAGACGTTGAGTGGTGGTCTGGACGCTAGTCGTCCGGATGAAACGATAAACCGAGGTCCCGTGTGCAGCATGCAGTTAGCGCACGTAAAAGAACCCACAACAACAAAAGAGTCGTCCCTGGCAATATTATGTAGAAAGCAGGAAAAAAAAAAAGAAGAAAAAAAAAAGGGGGTGGCGCTCTCAGTGTAGCGACGCACTCTCCCTGGGGAGAGCAGCCCAAATTTATGTAACCAACATCATGACGCTACTGCACTGACGGCGTTGTCCACTTCTGTAAGGAATATCATGACGTCACTGCACTGACGGCGTTGTCCACTTCTGTAAGGAATATCATGACGTCACTGCACTGACGGCACTGTCCAGAC
This sequence comes from Babylonia areolata, assembly GCF_041734735.1. Taxonomy (NCBI): domain Eukaryota; kingdom Metazoa; phylum Mollusca; class Gastropoda; order Neogastropoda; family Buccinidae; genus Babylonia; species Babylonia areolata. The sequence continues at coordinate 17,422,438 of NC_134889.1, read as the reverse complement.
CTGTAACCAACATCATGACGTCACTGCACTGAGGGCACTGTCCACCCCTGTAACCAACATCATGACGTCACTGTAATGACGGCACTGTCCACCCCTGTAACCAACATCATGACGTCACTGTCCACCCCTGTAACCAGCATCATGACGTCACTGCACTGCTCTCCTCTCTCTGTCTGTGCGTGTATGTTCTATAGTGTTTGTGAACGTGTGTGTGTGTGTGTGTGTGTGTGTGTGTGTGTGTGTGTGTGAGTGCGCGTGTTTGTGAACATTGTGTGTGTATGTGTGTGTGTGCGTGTGCGTGTTTGTGTGTGTGTGTGTGTGTGTGTGTGTGTGTGTGTGTGTGTGTGTGTGAGTGTGTGTGTGTGTGTGTGTGTGTGTGTGTGCATATGGGTGCTTGCGTGTGCATAGTTATTTGTGCATCAGTGTTGATGGCATTAAGTTCCAAGTACAGTTTGCGTTCAGACTGTTTTTCGTATTTTTGCGTTGTTGTGTTCAGTACACTGATGAGTGTCACGGTCACTTGGACATGCTGAGGGAAGTAACTCATACACACCAGCAGCAGTTAAGTAAAACCACAGTTACTTCCCTGGTCCATCCGTTTTGCTGTTGAAAGTTTTCGCGGATTTTTGACTCACTTGTGTAAACAAAGTGAGTCTGTTTTAACCCGGTGTTCGTCTCTCTCTCTCTCTCTCTCTCTGTGTGTGTGTGTGTGTGTGTGTGTGTGTGTGTGTGTGTGTGTCCATGCCATTTTCCGAGGCTCTGCAAATACTTTGTCAGTTGACACCAAATTTGGCATAAAAATAGAGAAAAATTCAGTTCTTTCCAGTCATCTTGTTTAAAACAATATTGCACCTCCGGGATGGGCACAAAGAAAGAAGAAAAAAAAGAGAAGCCCAATTATATGCAAACTGAATTTACTGTTATATATATATATATATATATATATATATATATATATATATTATTATTATTATATTCTAAACTTGGCACTTTGATCTGATATTCGACATAACATCAAGAGAAGTCATTTTTATCATTTTTTTGTTCAAACAGGAACTTCTTTTGCTGAGCATGGAAGTTTTATTTATTTTGTATGTCTTTACTGCAGATAGTAAAAAAAGGGAAATTAATCTGTAATTAATGCTAGGGGACTTAGTTTGCTTTAAACTGATCTTTCTCATCTTAAACATTACATTTTTAAATTATACTCAGTACATAAAAAGCTTGTGTGTTTTACTCTAAGTGTACAGGGCTTTCACTATGTTCATTCGCCCAAGTGGTCTTTTTCGGAAAATACTAAAATCAATATGACGAGTGGACTTTATAGATCTATTGGCTGAGCCCTGAAGGTCATGGGCAAAAATCAAATGCGTACACATATTTATACATATTCAAAGCGCGTGCCCATATTCTTCGCGAACGCGAACGACGCCATTTTGTTTCAAGTTGTTGACCTGCCCGTTCAATCCTATATTCAATCGACAATACACGATAATGATGGAAAGTTGGAGAAGGAGACCGTTAAATATTTATTCAGAGAAAGATTTGTGAACGCCTCATCACTTACTGGATTATGCCCCAAACTGCCATAAAAATATCCACAGAATCAGTCGGAATTCACAGTTAAAAATAATAAACCATGAGAGTTAATACCCTTGAATTGATGAAACGTAAAAAATTCCAGTCTTGACTTTTCTCAAAATGAAGTCCTTTTCACTTCATACGATGTTTAGAAATACTTGTATTTGGCTCTACATGTTATTAGTTTAACAAAATACTCAATTTTCACATCAACTTTAAAACTATAAAACTAGAATGAACATAAAAGAGAAATTGAATCGACCGTGTCAACCGGGTGTAACTAAACTTGTACATCTATCTAGATCCAGAGAAAATGGCTAAATGTTGCAGTGTGATTGCGGCGATAGCCACGTCTCCTTTACCGCGGACTTAAAAAGAATGTTTAATTGCCCTTAAAGATTTTTTGAATGCCCAGGATACACCAGAATAATGACTTAAGCAGCGTTCTCACTGCGAATACCACAAACGATTTATCGCCCTTTAAAAAAAAAAGCAAGTTTAAATATTATATTTTTGGACGTCAGTTAAGGAGCCAAAATAGTGTAATGGGTAAGACAGTTTCTTCTCACCCGAACACGTGAGGTTCGAATCTTCCGTTAGGACTTTTTCTTTTTCTTTTTCTTTTAACCCAAAGCTTTATAATAATAAATACAGAACACATTCTAACGATTAGATTTTGTTTTTAAAAGTGTATCACAAGTGAGTCTTGAAAGCCTTGCCTCTTTTTTTTTTTTGTGTGTGTGTGTGTGTGCGCGTGCGTGCGTGCGTGCGTGCGTGCGTGCGTGTGTGTGTGTGTGTGTGTGTGTGTGTGTGTGTGTGTGTGCGTGCGTGTGTGTGTGTGTGTGTGTGCGTGCGTGCGTGTGTGCGTGCGTGCGTGTGTGTGTGTGTGTGTGTGTGTGTGTGTGTGTGTGTGTGCAATTCACGGCGCCGCACACGTAAAAGCTCCCAGTTAACCAATGATACCGTCTCTGCCAGTAATTAAACCCCATTTGATACCTCCGAAAATGGAGTATGGTGCCTACATGGCGGGTTAAAAACGGTCATACACGTAAAAGCCCACTCGTGTACACACGAGTGAACACGGGAGTTGCAGCCCACGAACAAAGAAGAAGGAGAAGAAACCTCATTTGTGGCACTAGTTTTCAGTCGCCGGAGCATAATTACGGTACAACTGGTCGTCTGTCTTCAGAGCAAACAAGTCAACTCCAGAAGATAATTATGATCATTATTACAACCATCATCATCATCATGAGAAGGATCCAAAGGAGTGTGTGTGTGTGTGTGTGTGTGTGTGCGCGCGCGCGCGCAACAGTAACATACACAACGGTGGTAAAAATAAAAACAAGCAAACATTCCTCACTAATCTGTACATCACGTAAGGCACATTTCGTTTTTGTTCATAATCATTATCAACACACACACACACACACACACACACACACACACACACACACACACACACACACACACACACACACACACACTCACGTGCATCTCTCTCTCTCTCTCTCTCTCTCTCTCTCGCTTGTCAACTGATTGTGCTGACTCAGTGTGACCCTGTGTGTCACTGGGACAACTGTGTGTAAATGGATACCATACCACCTCATGATGGAGATTATTTGTGAGTAACTTGGTGTATTGTTCAGGCGGTAACAGCAAGTGGGTCATGTGAACTGTCTTGTGTGTAAAATCCTTTTTTTGAATTTTTAAAATTCTTATCCACGGTAGTCCTACAGTCCACTATGGACACTATTCAAAAACGTTTCACGTATAGCAAAGACGGGCACTTGGTCTAGAGGAACAGTCTATAATATCGCTACTTAGCCATTCAGGACACTGAGATTTCCATTCAGCACAGTGACTTTGATTTAAGTGATCCAGTATTAAACTTCTCGTCACCAGTGGCCGGTTTCTCTACCGCCGCCACCACCTCTTTCAAAAACAGTTATTCGTATTCTTCACCAGACCTCCAAATCTTATCTTTGACTTGTCTCCCATGACAACAGTATCAGCAGTACCAGCAGTGGACACCCCCCCTCTCCAAACACTACACCTGCTCTTGGAGTCTGGAACGGACGATCCTGCAAGAGAAAGCGTCATCCTCCTCCCACCCACCTCAACAGTTCTACCCTGTGAACAGCAGCAAGAGACTGAACCCAAATCCAACAAGAAGTCTACCCCTGTGGGTATAAGGACAAGAAAGCAATGCAAACGAACACTTTATCCCCCCCCCCCCCCCCCCCCCCGTGTGTCATCTGTGTGCAGCCCATTTCCCAAACTGTCCAACAAAGTTGTTCTTTAGGAACAGCAGCTGGAAGCGATGACCAGTGCACATTCCGCACTGGAAAGTGACTTCAAGTCTGTGGTTGAAGACGTTAAAACAGTCACCAAAAATGAACTACGTGTAAATGTTTGTGAAAAATTTGTTGCCGTTGTTTCTAAAGTAGGTGAACTAAAAACACACAATAACAATCTGGAAAAATGTAACTAACAACTCACAAAAGAAAATGGGTCCATTAAAGCTAAGGTAAGGTCCCTCCTGAAGTAAAAATAAATATATCTACCCCAAAAGAAAGTGTATCAACCTTCTCACAGACTGAATCAGATGAAGCACATCACAATCTGTCAAACACGACCAGCAGTGTGGATGTTGACTGTCAAACTTAAGATGTTTTCCCAGCTCTCCCTGTAACAGTGATGGTCAGACTGTAACAACAGTCCTTACCAGTCCTGAAGCTGGACCACGGACTGATTGTCAGTCTTTGTCACAACCACCCTCCATTTTGTCACTGACGGGAGACATCCCCAACAAATGCATTAACCCCCCTGCTCCGATTGTAGCTGATACGGATGATGATACTCTGCAATATTCTGTTTCCACTGCAGACGCATATTCCGTACTGTCAGAAAATACTCCAGCAGCGCACTTAACACTGCCTCTTGTTGAGGCAGTTGTGGGGAAGGATAGCCGCCTCCCACACCCCAAATCAAGCCCCTGTGAAATTCTGGCTCACATGTCTATTCCCAAGAGAGCAACAATGCTACTTATCGGAGACTCCATCATACGCTTCATCAATCCAAAACGATTAGCCCCTCGAAAAGAATTTTTCTTCAAAACATGTGTACCAGGTATGCCTGTTAGAGATCTCCACACCTGGCTGTAATCAACCCCCACAGCCCCTGATCTGAAAGACGTTATTGTGCATGTCGGCATCAATTCTTGTCCGTCTGGCCCTGTGCCACTGGAGACATGGTCCGAGCTCATGGCATTATGTCTGAGAAAGTTTCCAAAGGCACGGGTGACCTTTAGCTCCATCCTACCGGCAAAGGGAAAACACCATTTCAAAAACAGTGTTGCCCCAGCAAATCGTTATATGCAAGAAGCATGTACTCGATTTAATGTAAATTTTATCGACAATTTTCCCTTGTTCGCGTCTGACGCAAATCTGTACAGCAGTACAAATCACCCCAATGCCAGGGGCACTGCGCGTCTGGCGGAAAATCTGAAAAAGGCTGTTGTGGTTTTTTTCATAATCAGATGACAACATTCCACAAGATAATCGTTTGTCATCCCGATCAGGGTACAGATCCTCACAAGGATACAAACATTCAAAGCCTTCTGTCCAGTTTTCTGATTTTCCCGATGTAAATCAAAATAACTTGGATAATCAGGTTCACGCCCCTAGAGGTCAACAATTAAAACCTCTTCCGCCATCTGTCTACTCATCCTATCATTATCCACCACTGATTCAAAACCCCTGACCCAAAGATAATCTTGTCCCTTCATCACATACACTTCCATTCCTCCTCTCTCACGCCCTTTCCTGTGGAATTCCACTCACGTTCCACATCAGTCAGAAAGTCATGTGGAGACATACAACCCCCCTTCCCCCACATTTCCCGGGCAACAAATGCATGGATGGTCCAGCTCAGTATCCCCAAATCGTTTTCACCCTGATGCTGAGTGGCTGTTGTTGATGGCCTCAAAGTTACTGTCACAACAGCACGCATTCCCTGCCCATCAAACACATTAGTTATATGGAGTTTTATTCTTTTTTATTATTTTATTTTACTTTTATTTTTATTATTATTTTTTTTATAATGGTTTGATTATTTGTGAACATGTGTGAGTGAATGTATGCATGTACAAATGCGGATGTGTGATTTTGTGGTTCTGTTCTTTTGTCACATGTTGCATTTGTATGGCTTATGTTAAAACTCACATGTGTCACTGAATGCCGGAACAAAATATGTGACAAAGTTCATAATCACATTCATGTTGTGTTGAATGCTTTCTGTTCAAGGTACCTGGCTGAACGGCAGATTCAGGACATCCTGCAACAGTGTAAACACTGCTGCCTTTTGTTGTCTCTTTGTGTAGTTTTTCGACGTTATACTTTTACAAATGTTTTTGATCTGCCTAACAAGTTTGATTCACACTATTTATACTTTTAGTGATCAATTTGATTATCTTTTCTAATTATTTGTACTTTTGCGTTGCATGCATTATATCTTCTCTTGGTGACAATTATGACCAATACGCATAATCTTTGGCCATCAAAAGATGGCTTGATAATTGGGTATCTCAATATAAATCATGTGATAAATAAATTAAGTGATGTGTCCCATAAATTGTATAATTCTGGTAAAGGCTTTCATATATTTGGTTTCGCAGAATCAAAAATATCTCAGCATATATCTGACTCAGAACTTATGATGTAAAACTTCCATTTTATTCGCAAATATCCAGTCAATCCGAAAGAAACAGGTCTGCTTGTATACGTTCACCAAAACATTAATTTCAGGAGACTTGAAGCGCTTGCACATTATCACGTGGAGTCAGTGTGGATTGAAGTTCAGTTGAAAAGATCAAAACCAATTGTATTAGGTTTTATTTATAGAAACCCCGCTGAACGTGTAGATTGGACTGATAGATTTACAAATATCATGGATGATCTTTCGATTTCGCTAGTATATGATGAAATTAATTTAATGTGTGATTTCAACATAGATTTGATGAAATTCAGTAATGCTTGGACTAATATTTGTGAATCATTTAATCTAACTCAGCGAATTGACAAACCCACAAGGATTACTTCTACATCTGCAACACTAATTGATCATATTTATGCTTCCTTGACTAACAATATAATAGAATTATGCTCACCAACATTTGGATGCAGTGATCATTTACCAATCTGCTTCACATGGGCAAAACATGGCATTAAAGTTCCCCCAAACTACCATGAGAGTATCAATTACAGAAGTTTCTAATTTTTTGATCGAGATCTTTTTTGTTTGTTTGATTTAATGAATTCCTGTCTGTCATCTGTTTACTAGTTTACTAATCCTGATGAAGCACTTGAAGTCTGGTATCACAATTTCCTAAATGTCTATAATAAGCATGCACCGTTTAAAACAAAACGTGTCAAAAATTATCAAAAAACAAACAAACAAAAAAGAAAAGAAAAAGAAACAAAACAAAACAAAAAAAACAACAACAACTACAAAAAAACAAAAAGAAAAAGAAAACAAAAACAAACAAACAACAACAACAACAAAAACAAACAAAACAAACAAACAAACAAACAAACAAATAAAAGAAAAAGAAAAAAATAGGTGACTCAAAGCATAGCAAACAAAATCAGTCAGAGAGACAAACTTTTAGATAAGGGGAATCAAGAGGAATTCGAAACACAAAGAAATAAAGTTTACATTAATAGTTTAAAACGTTCGGCAAAAATTAAGCATTTTCATGGAATGATTTCCTCTAAAGCTGACAGTAGATCGATATGGAGAGCTATCAATCAGCTAACCAGTAAAAACAAAATTTCACAACACTCAACACCCAAAGACATCTCTGTGGAAAACCTAAATAGTCATTTGTGTAATATATCCAGCTCTACGATCAAATCCAATAAAACCAACGTTAATTAGTAAGATGTTCTAGAATATATATTTCTGTTTGTACAAAAATATCACATCCACTTTGAACATTTCCCCTATGTGTGTACATGAAGTATGTAATGCTCTTGTTTACTTAACTCACTCAGTACGGCCAGTCCTCTCTTCTCCTCTACACAGACCCCTCGGATGTCCAGTGGGTGTCTGAATGACCCAACCTTTTAGCTTCCGTCGTCAGAATTGTGGTATTCTTTGTCAACATTCACGTCTTCAGTATAAGAGCCTTCCGCTTGCAATATTTTGATGATGGTAACTGGGGTGAAACGCTGTTAACGTCGTCTCTTTCGCCGTTCGTATGGAAAGAGTTAAAACAGACGGGTACAAGAGGCCTTGATGATCTAGACGGAAAAAAATGGCTGCTCCTATTATCGCTGAAACACTGACTTACGTCTACAATTTATGTATATAAAAAAAAATCAGGTCCCAAAAGCAATTAAACCTGCGAAAGTTGTACCCATTTTTTTTTTAAGAATGGTAATCGTTCGAATCCCTCTAACTATAGGCCAATATCTGTATTATCTATACTATCTAAACCGTTAGAGAATCATTTAAAGAAACATATACTCAACCATTTCAATGAATTTAGTCTGTTTCGCCCAAATCAATCAGGATTTAGGCTTAACCACTCCTGTCATACAACACTAACCAACCAGAGGAAGGTGGCAGAATGGTTAAGACGCTCAGCTGCCAATACAGAGAGTCCGTGAGGGTGTGGGTTCGAATCCCGCTCTCGCCCTTTCTCCTAAGTTTGACTGGAAAATCAAACTGAGCGTCTAGTCTTTCGGATCAGACGATAAACCGAGGTCCCGTGTGCAGCACGCACTTGGCGCACTGAAAAAGAACCCATGGCAACGAGAGTGTTGTCCTCTGGCGAAATTACGTAAAATGAAATCCACTTTCATAGGTACACAAATATGTAAGCATGCACTCAAGGCCTGACTAAGCGCGTTGGGTTATGCTGCTGGTCAGGCATCTGCTCAACAGATGTGGTGTAGCGTGTATGGATTTGTCCGAACGCAGTGACGCCTCCTTGAGAAAGTGAAACTGAAACTGAAACTAACCAACCTCGTTGAACAGTGGCTGAATAATTTTACCAACAACAACGAAGTGACAGGTGTTCTTTTTGTAGATTTTGCAAAGGCATTCGATGTTATTGATCACAGTCTTCTTATCAGAAAACTAAAAGCATATTGGTTATCTCACAAAACTTTAACTCTCTCCATACGAACGGCGAAAGAGACGACGTGAACAGCGTTTCACCCCAATTACCACCATCAAAATATTGCAAGTGGAAGGCTCTTATACTGAAGAGGTGAATGTTGACAAAGAATACCACAATTCTGACGACGGAAGCTAAAGGTTGGGTCATTCTGACACGCACTGGACATCCGAGGGGTCTGTGTAGAGGAGAAGAGAGGACTGGCCGTACTGAGTGAGTTAAAGCTAATGTCTTCGTTTTTATCTGACAGAAAGCAAATGGTTTCAGCTGACCCTTAATCCTGGCGGCAAGCCCGGCGGTCAAGGCGCTGGACGTGCACTCCACGGGTCCTGAGTTCCAGTCCTGACTTTTCCTAGGTTCCCGTCCCGATCCCGACATGTCTTGGGTGAAACTGAGGGCCGAGATTAATTCTTTCCGATCTCCCAGGTCAACATGACCAGACTGCAGACCTTCAACTGATGCCTGGACCTTCTTGACGTACATGCTGCGTACAGAAGATCAGATACCCACGTTCGGTGGGTTATGGAAACAAGAGTAGTCATACACAGGGTGGGCATCCCCCCAAAACGAAGTATGGCTGCCTACACGGTGGGGGGTAAAAACGGTTATACTGTGTAAGAGTGAACGTGGGAGTCGCAGCCCACGAACGAAGACTATGATCCTCATGTTCTTTCTTCTTTTTGGGGGGTTGGGGTAGTGGTTGGGGTTGGGGTGGGGGTGGGGGGTTGTTCACCACAGATATATTTCCCTCCTTGGAGACAGTGACTTTGTTTCGTACTCTGTACTCTTTGACTAAAAAAGTCAAAGGTTAAAATCCAGGAAGTTTATAAGGCCATCGGAGCAGTGACTTCATGTCCACTGTGTCCAGGGTTCGGAATAGGAATTGCTGTCTAGGGCCCAGCAATAGTTCATTCGACGCACATCTCTATTTGTGTGTGTGTGTGTGTGTGTGTGTGTGTGTGTGTGTGTGTGTGTGTGTGTGTCTGTCTCTGTATGTGTGTCTGCATGTGTGTGTGTGTATCCATGTGTCTGTGTCTCTGTGCGTGCGTGCGTGTGTGTGCGTTCGTTCGTTCGTTCGTTCTTCAGTTTAGCATCTTTTCACTATCAGTGATATTAGATGACTGTGTGTGTGCGTGTAGGAGTGATAGCGAACGAGTCCGCGCGTACGCGCGCGCATGTACGTGGGTCTGTGTGTTTGATGAATGGCTCCCAAAAGGCGGGCGGTCAGTTCTGGCAGTGAAGCTGTAGGGATCGGTGTGTTACATAGCGGTGTGGGAAAGACCAGCACGGATTTCTGTGGACAAGAGCCAAACAAGAGTGTGGGGGAGCTCTCTCTCTCTCTCTGTGTGTGTGTGTGTGTGTGTGTGTGTGTGTGTGTGTGTGTGTGTGAGCTAGCGACTTGCCACCCCGGGTATATCTACAGCCGGGTGTATCACCCCCATTGCCAGAAGTGCTGATTGCGTTGCTCTCTCTCAGGCTCTCTCTGCTCGTGTGTTGTTCTCAAGTTAGGTGAGTGTTGTTGATGTGTCTTGCTCAGTGGGAAAGGGTTGTTCTATGTGCAGAGTGGATGGGTGGTTATTTTATTTTATTTTATTTCATTTTATTTTATGTGTGTGTGTGTGTGTGTGTGTGTGTGTGTGTGTGTGTGTGTGTGTGTGTGTGTGTGTGTGTGAGATACCGATAGTCGCTTCCACACGGACACAGACACACGCACAGAGGAACAGACTCCACACACACACACACACACACACACACACACACACACACACACACACACACACACACACACACACACACACACACACACAAACAAAAACACACACATCAACAAGTGCTGTTTCTGTGTGTGATTACACTGAGAAGTAGAAGTCGGTTTTTTTTTTTAGGTTTTTTTATATTTTTTACTGTCTTCTGAAAGTGTTGTTTTTGTGTGTGACTATAGAAGTCGTATTGATTTACTGTCTTTTAAAAGTGTTCTTTCTGTATTTGACTATAGAAATTGTATTGACTTACTGTCTTTTTTAAGTGTTTTTTCTGTGTGTGAAACTATATGTAGCCAAGCGCTCAGCTGGCTTCAGATACTGCTTCACGCACGAGGCCCATAACAGACACCTTTTTCCCAACTTACACGCCAGTTTTCAACGACTGTGCAGAATACAGCGCCATTCGAATTCAGTTTCAGTTTCAGTAGCTCAAGGAGGCGTCACTGCGTTCGGACAAAACCATATACACTACACCACATCTGCCAAGCAGATGCCTGACCAGCAGCGTAACCTAACGCGCTTAGTCAGGCCTTGAGGGGGAAAAAAGGAAAAAGAAAAAAAAAGGTGAATAAATAATAGATAAGCTTACACAAATAAATAAATAAATAAATAAATAAATAAATAATAATTATTAAAAAGAAAAAGGTAGTAGTAGTAGTAGTAGTAGTAGTAGTAGTAGTAGTAATAATAATAATAATAAAATAATAACAATAATTAATAAATAAATAAATAAATAAATAAATAAATAAATAAGATAACAATGATGATATATAAGCAAATAGATGTAAAACATGAAGACGCACATTCACATATACACCCACACATGCATAACAGATATGCACCAAACATGCAGTTTCACAGATATGAAAGCACAGTTAAATACATATACGCGTACATGAGCTCCAACACACACACACACACCACACACATTACCCTGCACCTCCTCTACCCCCCTCCTCCACACACTCATTTCTAGTCTACGTATCGCAGCTTCCACGGCACACACACACACACACACACACACACACACACACACACACACACACACACACACACAGATGAACACTTACTTGTACAAGCACACACACATGTGCCCATATCTCCCACCCCCAACCCCACACACATATATACAAAGATATATATATATACGTTCCAATATCCTGTTGCTCCCACAGTGTAGGCATGCATACACCCACATACCTCATCCTCTACCCCACCTCCCCCCGTACCCCCACCTCCCCCTCACACGCACACACACACACACACACACACACACACACACACACACACACACACACACACGCACGTGCACAGAACTCTACTGACACTTGTGTACACTTACACTCTCGCGCATTCACAAACGCACTCAAAAATACAGACCCACACGTGCACACAAACACACACACACACACACGCACAGAGGCTGCCACTGACTGGCCGCAAGAGGGATGGGAAAAGATCTCTGATGCCAAGAAAATGGCGTCTAGTGTGTTGCTCAGTCTATTGCATTTGGAAAAGCCCACAGAGACTCTGTTCCGTTTTGAAGAAATTTGCGCAATGTTGGTTTGGAAATGATGCCGATATTTGTTTGATTTGCAAAGCATCGTGCTCTACCTTTCATGTTAGACTTACGGCCGCTCCCTCTCTCTGCTTTTATTTCTTTGAGGCGATCGATGGTGTGATGGCCTTGTACCTGTTCTTTTTGATATTCTTTGACTTTTCTGAGGATTTCCGATTTTCCTAGATGTAGGCCGCTCGTTGGTGTTGCGTTACCAGCAAGTCTGTCAGCTCGCTCATTTCCCTAAACACCTGCATGTCCCGGGCAGTATGACCATGTGAGTTTTTTAATCTGAAAGTTGCGCATTGCCTTATGCAACTCTGGGTTTCCCATTCCGTTTTCAATTTTCTGTATGAGGTTCATTGAGTCTGTTAGAATCATGGCATGTTGGTTTCCGGGCGTATGGATGGACGATAGCCACTGGAAGGCATGTGTCACAGCTTCAACTTCCATCGTTAGGCTGGAGGTTGTGACTCTGTAGGCAGCATTCTCTTCCCAAACTGTTTTTCCATTTTGTTTCGCAGTGAATCCCCAACCCGATTAGGACCTGTATTTTTCTGCAAAATAAAATCTGCTACGCAACAATACCCAGATGCACCCTTCCACTGGCTAAGAGGAGACAACCTGACAAAATCCCCAATCCCACGGCTTTCATACAGTACCAATGGGATGAATGGCTGTTGGGTTAAACAGTCACTAACTGTATGCAGTCTGGCCTTTGGGCGACACCAGGCTGACGGACTCCACACAGATGGACATCCATTGCCCTTCCCTGATAAGAGGCTCTGTCAGGGCGACCGAATTTTTTTCCCTCACCACATAGAACACCCTTCTATGGATACTAACAAAACCCTGTCTCGCGTGCCCCTCGGGGACCAGCTGCATAGCACGAGGCATAAATTCAGATCCCCAAAACCCCAAAACAGGCGTGGCAAAAGAGGTGGGAAAAGATTGTGCTTAGGTAGCAGAATGACAAAAGCAGAGCGGCTGTCAAAGAAATTCTTTAGAATCGGCAGTTGGAATTGTTCCAGCGCGAGAATGAGAATCTCAACAATTGAGAAATTGGCATATGATTTTGACATTTTATGTCTCCAAGAGACCAGGACAAGTGCAGACAGACCAATACATTTTGAGAATTTCACAGTCTTTCAGAGGAATGAAGGAAGAGGAGTAGCAATCATACTAAAAAAAAAAACCCCTAAAAAACAAAGTTTCCACCATAAATCTAGAGAAATGGTGTAGCAACTCATGTGAACTAGTGGGGGTGCGTCTCGAAAAACCTGACGGAATTCACAAAAGCATCGTGCTCATCAATGCCTATGTTCACCCAGGAACCTGCACAACAAAAGAGGATTGGGCCTTTTTAGAGGAAATAGAGAACGAACTTGGAGACTCAGTCATTATCTGTGGAGACCTCAATGCAAGATCGAAGCTATGGGACCAGCGGAACACCAACCCACAAGGACTCGCACTTGAAGGAATGATAGGGGAAATTCTTCTTGGCCCATTAACAGCCACATCCCCAACTCGCCTTGGAAAAAGACAAGGGGACAGTGACAGTGTGATCGACATCGCTCTAACATCTCCAAAATTTAGAGCAGAAATGAATGCAGAGACGCTTCCACACCAAGGCAGTGACCACCTCCCTGTAGTGTTCAGTCTACAGAAACTGCCAGATAAACCCTGTATGAAACCGCGTGATCCATTTCAGTATGAAACCAAAGAGACAACCGTCATCGAAAAATTAAGACGCAGAAGAAACAAAAGAACGGCACCGAACAGGATGCAAACTATTCAGCCCCCATGGTGGAATACCGACACAGAGAGAGCCTGGATAGAAAAACATGCGGCTGTCAAACTTTGGCAAAAAGAAAGAACACAACCATCCCCGGACAAAGATATTGAAACAAAAATGAAAGAAAAAACTAAACAGTTTGAAATCATTGCTCAAGAGGCCAAACATGACAAGTGGAAACAGTTTTGCGAGGCACTCAGTTATGACTCAACATTGACAGAGTTCTGGCAATTTTATCGTCGCATGAAAGGGAAAACGTGCACAACAACAACCCCAGACATGGTAGACACTGACGTAACCAAGCTTAAGACAAACGAAGAAAAAGGATCCGCCCTGCTCAAACGTTTCATACAACAGAGCGATCAAAGAAACTTAGATGAGAAAAAGAAATATGTTGAGGAGTTAAACCAAACCCTTATGCAGACTGACCTGATGATGACTTGACAATAGATGATCTAAACGAAGCAATAGCTAAATGCAAGAAAGAATCAGCTCCTGGCCCAGACAAAGTTCGCTACTCGGACATCAAGGAACTATCGGAAGAAGACAGAAGCAACCTTTTCAATCTATATCGAAACAGTTTCCACAATGGACATGTGCCGGAGGACTGGACACACAGCTTCTTAAAACCCATACCAAAACCAGGAAAGGACCATCATCAGGTAAGCGGCTACCAGATCCTAACCATGCAAAACATTGCCGGAAAGCTCATGGAACGCATGATAGCCAGGAAACTTGCAAGGAATCTTGAACACAGGCACATTCTCCCTTCAAATCAAGGTGGTTACAGAACAGGCAAGTCCACATAGGAAAACACAGCTGCTTTTGCATATGAGGTGTATGAAGGATTTCAAAGAAAAGAAGAAACACTAGCAGTAGCAATCGATCTGAAGATGCCTACAATAAAGTCCAGTTTGCGCACCTCATGGAGCTGCTACTAAGGTATGGAGTAAGTTTGACACTGACAAGATGGATAGCAGCAGCGCTTCAGGAAAGAACCGTCGTCCTACGCCTCGGAGATTGCATGTCTGCACCCTTCTAAAACTATCCATGGGTCTGCCACAAGGGTCTCCGCTTTCTCCTGTCCTCTACAATGTCTACACGAAGGGCCTTGCAGACTTAAACAACAGTGGAATAGCACGGGTGCTTACTCTTGCGGATGATGGCCTGGTCTTCAAAACTTCGAAAGATGCTCAGGAAAGACTGAAGCCGGCCAGAAACAACTAAACAATATTGCTCAATGGTGCAAAGACACACGATCTTCCATCAATCCAGCGAAAGCCCAAACGTTGCTGTGCACCCCTCAACAACAGAACCGCGAGAAATCACCACCTTCTGTGTCACTCGATGGGATTCAGATCCGAGAAAACTGAATGCCTACGCTACCTAGGAATACACTTCGACAGGATGCTGCCTTCAGAAAACATACGGAAAATACTGTTCTCAAATGCAAAAAGGGCCTTTCAGTCTTAAAAGCAATGGCAACCAAAGGTTTTGAACAACGCCACCTCTACCTGCTATACCAATCACTGGTCCTCAGTGTGATCGACTACGGACTTGGGCTAACAACACCGTCTCAAAGCAACCTCTTAAAATTAGAAGAGTTCAAAATGAAGCTATGAGGCTGATCCTTGGAACAACAAAAGACACGCCCACAGAAACCATGTGATACCTGCTTCACCTTCCTTCAGTGCAGGCCAGAAAACCAAGTTAGAACAGGTCAAGACCTACTTCAAAGCATTAGAAAACCCTCAAACCCACTGCATGACGCAGTCAAAAAAACCAAAAAAGGGAGCCGCCTAGACGGGAAATTTTCAAAAGGGAAAAAATGTGGCCAAGCCCAAAAAAAAAAAAAAAAACCCCCCAAAAACCTCAACCATCTATTCACACACCCTTTACCATCTAGGAAACATTGTCGGGAAAGGCCCAAAGGGGAAAAAAGATGCGAAATGAACTATCATAGAAGAAAAAATAAAGAAGAGGCATCATTATACCAAATGGCTCAGTACCTTCGAATTTTAAAAAGCAAAGCCCCGGCCCCTTTTAAACAAACTGCTCCCAAACATCATTAAAAAAAGTCCTGTTTTCGGCAATTCTTTTTTGCTGTGCTTAAAAAAAAAAACACACACACATTTTAAACATTAGAAGCTATTTTTATTTTAGTTTTTTGTTTTGGGGTGAAGACAACGAGCAACTTACGTATTTTTGTCTTTCTGCACACAAGGCTCAGTTTCAATTTGTTGTGATGGGTTGGAACTAAAACCCCACTATTTAGTGTTTTGGGGGAGAATTAAACGGCATTTTGAAGATATAAAGTTATTTCTTGTCGACACTTAACGCAACCTTACACTAGGGTTTCTTGACGCTTTGGGGTGGTTTTAAAAAAGTGTTTCTGCCCCCTGTATTAATCAATCCTTTGTCGGGTCAGTAAAAATACAGTATTATACTGGCAAAATCGTCCAATTTCCCCCTTAAACATCCCCTTTTGTATTTTTGGGCCCCCCTAAAAAACGATTTAACCATTTTTAAAATTTTTGGGCCTTCGTTAAAACTGACCCTTTTTAGTGACTTTAAAATTTAAAATTTTAAAAAACATCTTAAAATAATCAACATTCTTTTGTACTAATTTAAAAATAGGGTTGGCTGGGTTTTTTGTTTTTTTTTTTTTTTGCGCCAACCCACGAAAAACGGTTCAGGAAACATTTAGAAAAAAATTTTTTAAACCCTTTTAACAAACCAATGCTAAAAAAAATTTTTCCGGATTTGAGCCCTTTTGGGTTTGCAGCCACCGGGGGTCATTTTAGTTGCTTTAACTTGATAAATAGCCCCAGCAGTGAGATGGATGGCCGAGCCGCTCTCTCCTCTTTCTTGCAGGGCTCACCGAAGGGGGTTTGTGTTTGGCAACGGCCCGGCTCATCCCCCATCGTCATTGTCTTATTTTATTTCTTTTTCTTTCCCCTTTTTTAAATAACTTTGAATAAACAATAGAAAAACCCTTTTGGACTGGCCCTTTATGTCAGGGCCGGGGTTGGTATTTTCTTCCTTTGTAAAACTCCCAGAATTCTTTTGTACCGTTCCCTTTATTTAATAACCCTGGGTCAGGCCCCCCACACAAAAACAACCCAAAACCCCACACCAAAAAATTTTTTTAAATTTTAAAATTTTTGGGTTATTGGAAATTTTCTGTCTTTTTTTAATGTTGTTTCTGTGGGGGGTTTAGATATTATTCTTTTTACTGTCATTTTAAAGGGTTTTTTTCTGCCCCGGGCAATGCGAACCCCCCCCCCAAAAAGAAAGGCAAAAAAGGGGAGAGAGGGGGAGAAAGAGGGGGGGGAGAGAAGAGACAGAAAAATCGAGACAATGACGAGACGGAAACAGAAGGAGGAGAGAGAAGAACAGAGACCCCGGACAGAGAGAGACAGACAGACAAAAAAAGACAACAACAGACAGCATACGACAGACCGACGAACCCCACCGACCACGACAGACGACAGACAGACCGACAGACAGACCGACAGACAGACCGACAGACAGAGAAAAACCCTACAGAATGATAAAGATGAAGGAGAGGGGGGCAGACGGACAATCAGACAGATAGACAGACAGACAGACAGACAAAGACAGACAGACATACAGACAGACCGACCGACCGACCGACCGACAGACAGACAAAGACAGACAGACATACAGACAGACATACAGACAGACATACTGACAGACATACCGACAGACATACCGACAGACAGACAGACAGACAGACAGACAGACAGACCGACAGACAGACAGAGAAAAACCCTACAGAATGATAAAGATGAAGGAGAGGGGGGCAGACGGACAATCAGACAGATAAACAGGAAGATAGATAGAAAGAAAGAGAGGGACAGAGACAGAGACAGAAATACAGAAGGAGAGAGTGAGAGAGAGAGAGAGAGAGAGGGGGGGGGGTGAGAGACAGAGACAGAGATCTAGAGACAATGACAGAGACAGAAATACAGAAAGAGAGAGAGAGAGAGAGGGGGGGGGGGGGGGTTGAGACAGAGACAGAGATCTAGAGACAATGACAGAGAGCCAGTGACAGACACAGAGACAGAAATACAGAAGGAGAGAGTGAGAGAGAGAGAGAGAGAGAGAGGGGGGGGGGGGTGAGAGACAGAGACAGAGATCTAGAGACAATGACAGAGACAGAAATACAGAAGGAGAGAGAGAGAGAGAGAGAGAGAGAGAGAGGTGGGAGACAGAGAGAGAGAGAGATCTAGAGACAATGACAGAGAGCCAGTGACAGACACAGAGACAGAACTACAAAAGGGGAGAGAGAGAGAGAGAGAGAGAGAGAGAGAGAGAGGGGGGGGGGGGGATTCAAGATGATTTATTCATATAGGCCAAGGCCCCTAATGAAGGTGGTATATGAAGAGACAACAATGAAAAACAAAGAAAATGAAAAACAAAAACAAAAAACATTTCACATAATACAACATACATAGAAAACTCGATATAACATAAGTTCAAATGAAAACTAGCCTAGCAACAAAACAGTGTTTTCATGACGTAATAGTTTCTCGGACTTTGAAAGCTTTATATAAATACAAAGCAAGGTTTCTAACAATTTCACAGGATGTTGAGGACATTAACAAGTTCAATTTAAATATATTTGGTTGTTTATAATATTTAGGCTTAATAAATGATTCTCGAAGAGAGAGAGAGAGAGAGAGAGAGAGAGAGAGAGAGAGAGAGAGAGAGAGAGAGATTTTCTGTCTGTTATAATCCAACATCATTTAACATCTTGGTCAGGCGAGAGACTGGGAGATTCTGACTGCACGATGGAGAAATTTCTGGGCAAGTTCAAACTGGTACCTGAACTGACTGAGGGACAGGATGCTTATTTCACAGCAATGCGTGAGTTGTGTGTGTGTGTGTGTGTGTGTGTGTGTGTGTGTGTGTGTGTGTGTGTGTGTGTGTGTGTGTGTGAGAGAGAGAGAATAGAATAGAATAGAATAGATTTTATTGTCATGAAACCGTAAGGTTTATAAGACACAAGTGCAATGGTAAATGAATGAACGAATGAAAAAAACACACAATTAATCAATCAGTTAATGCAGTAAATTGCAGCAGCATTCATAAACAAATTTTCCCAATCTTGTTTGTATATATTCATCATCTGTTAGCATCACCTGACTGGGAATATGTCCTGTGTTATTCGAATTTTGAATATCCTTTAAAAATTGTTGCCTTAAGGTTTTATATTTAATACAATAAATCAAGAAGATGGATTTCGTCTTCCAGGATGTTACACTTGTTGCACAATCTGTCTTCTTGTGGAATATTTAAATATCTACCTTTCTCAATCTTTAGGTCTTGCGCGCTTATTCTGAGTTTCGTTAACTCACTCAGTACGGCCAGTCCTCTCTTCTCTACACAGACCCCTCGGATGTCCAGTGGGTGTCTGAATGACCCAACCTTCAGCTTCCGTCGTCAGAATTGTGGTATTCTTTGTCAACATTCACGTCTTCAGTATAAGAGCCTTCAGCTTGCAATATTTTGATAATGGTAATTGGGGAGAAACGCTGTAAACGTCGTCTCTTTCGCCGTTCGTATGGAAAGAGTTAAAGCTTGTCTGTGTTTTGTATCTGATATATTTAAAAGATAGGCTTCAGTTTTGTACTCTGCTACAATCGTACTGTAAAAATTTAGCTTTAATGTTTTTTCTCTTTTATCTTTCCAGTATTTGATATATTCATTTTCTAATTTTTTATACACGACGTAATTCAGTCTATGTACGCTGAATGTGAATTGATTTTTCCAAATGTGATCAAGGCCTATAATTTCGAGTATCTTTTTAACAAATATCAACCATGGGGAAGTTGTATTTTCTTGTTGGTACATGGACTTACATATTTTGTTGATGAGAGAAGTTTCTGGTAATTGAATAATGTGAATCCAATATGTAATAATTTGGCACATTATCTTTAAACTTATTGGGAATCTGCCCAGTTCACCTAACACAGGAAGCACCATAGCTTTTTTGTGTACTCCAAGTATTTGCTTACAGAATTTAATGTGTAATTTTTCATGTGGAAACTTATTCGATAAGCAGTCGTCAAAAAGATGTGCTAAATCGAAAGAATCATCCGGTGTGACGCCACACACGTGCGTGAGAGATGCATGCATGTGTGTAAGTGTACTACTGCATGTGTGTATGTGCGTTCATATGTCCATGTCAGTGTATATGCGCGATGTATATATGCGTATGTGTGTATGTGCACGGGCGCGTGTATACATTTTTCGCGAGTACCTGCTTGCATGTGTGTTTATGTGTGCGCGCACATGCGCGCGCGTGTGTGTATGTGCCTGTTCCACTGAAAAAAATCAACAGCAGAGGAGGTAATTGCTGTCCCCACTATCTGGGCCAGAATTTGATTATAGTCTTGCCCAGGTTACATCCCCACTCTCTCGGCCAAGAGGGGTTTTTAGGACAGTCGGCGTTGGATGGTTCCCGAAGGCCAACTAGCCCCCAAGGCTGCAGCACTAAGAGCCAGTGCAATTTTGCCTCCTTGGTTTGTGAGTCATAGTCTTTCACAAAAGAGGAAGCTGTAAATGATTTCCCACTGAGATAGAGAAACCGTTGATATTGTATTTTTTTTATTATTATTTTTTTTTATCACAACAGATTTGTCTGTGTGAAATTCGGTCTGCTCTCCCCAGGGAGAGCGTGTTGCTACACTACAGCGCCACCCATTTTTGGGGTATTTTTTCCTGCGAGCAGTTTTATTTGTGTTTCCAATCGAAGTGGATTTTTCTACAGAATTTTGCCAGGAACAACCCTTTTGTTGCCGTGGGTTCTTTTACGTGCGCTAAGTGCATGCTGCGCACGGGACCTCGGTTTATCGTCTCATCCGAATGATTAGCGTCCAAACCACCACTCAAGGTCTGGTGGAGGGGGAGAAAATATCGGCGGCTGAGCCGTGATTCGGACCAGTGCGCTCAGATTCTTTCGCTTCCTAGGCGGACGTGTTACCTCTAGGCCATCACTCCACTGATAATAGTAACTACCACCACCACCACTCATCGCGCAGAGACCCCGGACGCCACCCGAGAGGCGATAAAGCAGAGGATGCAGACCCTGGTGGCTTGGTTGGAGCGGGCAGACGGCGAGGGTCCGGACAGCTACCTGGAGGTGAACGACTACTGGGAGAGGCTGCAAGGAGGAGTTCGTCTTCACCCTGGGCGTTCCCATGACAACCACCAGGCTGGGCGTCACCACCAAGGTCAGGGTCAGGGTCAGGGTCACATACACACACACAGACACACACACACACACACACACACATGGACACACACAGACACAGACACACACACACACACACATACACACACATCACCATCACCATCACCACCACCACCACCACCATCATCACCATCACCATCACCACCACTACCATCACTACCATCACCACCACCATCACCACCACCTTCACCACCACCACCACCACCTTCACCACCACCATCACCACCACCACCATCACTATCACCACCACCATCACCACTACCACCACCACCACCACCTTCACCACCACCACTACCACCATCACCACCACCACCACCACCACTACCACCATCACCACAATTACCACCACCATCATCACCACCACCATCACCATCACCGCCATCACCACCACCACCACCATCACCATCACCACCACCACCATCACCATCACCACCACCACGACCACCACCATCACCATCACTATCACCATCACCGCCATCACCACCACCACCATCACCATCACCACCATCACTGTCACTGTCACTGCTGTCACACTGACGGACGTTGTTCACGTGCAGAACACCTTCAGACTGAAGGGGGACCGTCTGGTCGGGGAACATGAAATTGTGGGTCAGCACACCACGTCCTGCCGATACTTCCAGGGAGACTACATAATCTTCGTCAGTATCAACCTCCCCCCATCTCGCTCTCTCTCTGTGTGTAAAACCGAACACGTGGTGAATATATATATATATGTATATATAAATGAATATATGACCAAAAGAATGATCCAGTTACACATACTATACCCTGACCCACTGGTTCAGACTCCGCCAGGGGTCTGATTCCCTGTCCCGTGCAAACTACCACCCTTCTGAAGGAGGGAAAACGAAAGTGGATGCAGCTAGTTACCTCCCCCATATATTACCTCCCCTGTGCGTGTCTGTAGAGCGCCCTCTTCTTCCTGCAGCCAATTAGAATAAGAAATAAATATATAAATGCACAAAATAAATGTGTGAATGCACATATGCATAAATGAATACATGAATGCACAAATGCATAAATAAATACGCAAATAAATAAATAAATAAATAAATAAACAAACAAACAAACAAACCAAGAAATAGACAGTTAGATAGATAAAATCTCAAAGTTTGTCTCGTCTATCATCATAACGTCCCGTACATGTTATTATACAGATTTTAAAGATGCTGATTGTGATTATTTTGTGTTATGTTTCGACTGATTGATTGATCATTTCGATGAGTGATTGGTCGGTCATGGTCACTTGGACAGGGGGGATAATTGATTGATCATTTGGATGACCGATGATCAGTCAGTTGGACAGGGAGGATGATTGATTGATCATTTGGATGACCGATGATCGGTCAGTTGGACAGGGAGGATGATTGATTGATTGATCATTTGGATGACCGATGGTCGGTCAGTTGGACAGGGGGAATAACTGACTGATCATTTGGATGACTAACTGGTCGGTCAGTTGGACAGGGGGGATAATTGATTGATCATTTGGATGACCGATGATCGGTCAGTTGGACAGGGAGGATGATTGATTGATTGATCATTTGGATGACCGATGATCGGTCAGTTGGACAAGGAGGATAATTGATTGATTGATCATTTGGATGACCAATAGTCGGTCAGTTGGACAGGGAGGATAATTGATTGATTGATCATTTGAATGACCGATAGTCCGTCAGTTGGACAAGGAGGATAATTGATTGATTGATCATTTGGATGACCAATAGTCGGTCAGTTGGACAGGGAGGATAATTGATTGATTGATCATTTGAATGACCGATAGTCCGTCAGTTGGACAAGGAGGATAATTGATTGATTGATCATTTGGATGACCAATAGTCGGTCAGTTGGACAGGGAGGATAATTGATTGATTGATCATTTGAATGACCAATAGTCGGTCAGTTGGACAGGGGGAATGATTGATTGATTGATCATTTGGATGACCAATAGTCGGTCAGTTTGACAGGGAGGATAATTGATTGATTGATCATTTGAATGACCAATAGTCGGTCAGTTGGACAGGGGGAATGATTGATTGATTGATCATTTGGATGACCGATGGTCGGTCAGTTGGACAGGGGGGATGATTGATTGATTGATCATTTGGATGACCGATGATCGGTCAGTTGGACAGGGGGGATGATTGATTGATTGATCATTTGGATGACCGACAGTCGGTCAGTTGGACAGGGGGAATGATTGATTGATTGATCATTTGGATGACCGATGATCGGTCAGTTGGACAGGGGGGATAATTGATTGATCATTTGGATGACCGATGATCGGTCAGTTGGACAAGGAGGATAATTGATTGATTGATCATTTGGATGACCGATGATCGGTCAGTTGGACAGGGAGGATAATTGATTGATTGATCATTTGGATGACCGATGATCGGTCAGTTGGACAAGGAGGATGATTGATTGATTGATCATTTGGATGACCAATAGTCGGTCAGTTGGACAGGGGGAATGATTGATTGATTGATCATTTGGATGACCAATAGTCGGTCAGTTTGACAGGGAGGATAATTGATTGATCATTTGGATGATGACCGATGATCGGTCAGTTGGACAGGGGGGATGATTGATTGATTGATCATTTGGATGACCGACAGTCGGTCAGTTGGACAGGGGGGTGGCGGGGGGGGACTGATGACGGAGTGACCGAGAGACATACCGGAAGTTGTTTGTTGCAGGAGTCAGAGGTAAACGGAGCAGTGATGAAAACTGTCTTCACAAAGATCTCTGACTGACCGACAGCACGTTGATTGTGCTCAAAGAAATGATGGTAAAAAACAGCAACGGCAACAGCAACAGCAACGACAGCAGCAGCAGCAGCAACAACAACAACAACAACAACAACAACACACAAAAAACCCAACACTTGTGGACGTCATTTTGTTCTTCTGTTGGCCGAGTGTGTGGCATCAGGACACTTAAAATGTCATACCTTGTCTGGCTGTATGGCTGTTTGGCTGATTGGCTGTCTGTCTGTCTTCTGCCTGCCTGGCAGTATGCATGTATGCATGCATGCATGTATGTATGTATGTATGTATGTATGTATGGGGTGGAGTGATGGCCTAGATGTAACACGTCCGCCTAGGAAGCTAGAGAATCTGAGCGCACTGGTTCGAATCACGGTTCAGGCGCCGATATTTTCTCCCCCTCCACTAGACCTTAAGTGATGGTCTGGACGCTAGTCATTCGGATGAGACGATAAACCGAGGTCCCATGTGCAGCATGCACTTAGCGCACGTAAAAGAACCCACGGCAACAAAAGGGTTGTTCCTGGCAAAAGTCTGTAGAAAAATCCACTTCGATAAGAAAAACAAATAAAACTGCATGCAAGAAAAAATACAAAAAAAATAGGTGGCGCTGTAGTATAGCGACGCGCTCTCCCTGGGGAGAGCAGCCCGAATTTCACGCGGAGGAATCTGTCGTGATAAAAAAAAAAGAAAGGAATACAAAGAAATGTATGTATGTATGTATGTTTTCCTTTTTCATTTCGTTGATCCTTTCTGATATCTTTTTTTTCCTTTTTTTTCCATGGGGTGGGTCAACAAAGAAGTGTTGTTTGATTACTCTATTACCTTGAGAACTAAAAAAACTTAGTGGTGCATTCTGTCTGCTTGTCTCTGTCTGTTTATGTCTCTGTCTGTTCATCTTTCTCTGTGTCTATCTGTCTCAGTTTCAGTTACAGTAGCCGAAGGAGGCGTCACTGCGTTCGGACAAATCCATATACGCTACACCACATCTGCCAAGCAGATGCCTGACCAGCAGCGTAACCCAACGCGATTAGTCAGGCCTTGAGACCTGTCTTTCTGTCTCTTTCTGTCCGATTCTTTCTCTCTCTAAGAGTAGTACAATGGTGACATAGAAGCATTCATTGAAACAACGTGTGGTGCACTGTTATAAACAAGACTGGTCAATGAAACTATATTATGGTAGTAACCGGTACGAAATATACTGTTCCTTTCAATTATTACTGCAACCAGAACAAAAAACTGATCTTTCCATTGATGAATTCAGGTTATCTTTCGTTAAATTCAGATTTGGACTGAGTAAACGAACTCAAAGTTAATGAATGTTTAAGAGAGCTTAAAAACTATATTTTGTAGACAGATGGAAGACGAGATTCGTGTACCTGCAATATGTCCACAGTATTTGTATTTGTATTATTCTTTTTGTCACAACAGATTTCTCTGTGTGAAATTCGGGCTGCTCTCCCCATGGAGAGCTCGTCGCTACACTACAGCGCCACCTTTAAAAAAAATGTTTACTGCGTACAGTTTTATTTGTTTTTCCTGTCGAAGTGGATTTTTCTACAGAATTTGGCCAGGAACAACCCTTTTGTTGCCGTAGGTTCTTTTACGTGCGTTAAGTACATGCTGCACACGGGACGTCGGTTCATCGTCTCATCCGAATGACTAGCATCCAGACCAACACTCAAGGTCTAGTGGAGGGGGAGTAAATATCGGCGGCTGAGCCGTGATTGGAACCAGCGCGCTCAGATTCTCTCGCTTCCTAGGCGGATGCGTTACCTCTAGGCCATCACTCCACGATTTTTTTGATAAAGAAAGACATATCCAAACATATGCACAGTTTAAAGTTCCCCAATTACACCACTTGCTTCAAAATGAAAACAGCATTGTGACAAGATACACGTGTCGCAGTGTTTATTTTCTGTCGAAACAACAGACAGCAGAGAGTTTTCGGTTGTATATGAAAGATTGAATTACTTCTAAACGATCCTTAATTGATTCCTTGTAGTTATATCACCAGTATGTCATTACTAATAATTGTTGTTCATCCTGCTCAAGGTTTGGTAACTATCTATCTGCATAAACACACACACACACACACACACACACACACACACACACACACACACACACACCGAGTCAGAAGTGGGGACGGGTCGGGACTGTCTGATTTTCTTTTTTGTCAAAAAGGACTCAAACAAGGGGAAATAACCAGCCCATTACTGTTCTCCTTATTTGTTAACGAGCTCGCCACTAACCTTGTTAGTAATGGAAAACATGGAGCTCAGCTTTACCCAGATTTTTACGAATTGTTTATATTGCTATTTGCTGACGACGTAGCTTTGATATCATTCACTCCAGTTGGATTAAAGCATCAGCTGACTTTGCTGGAAAAGAATGCAGATTCCCTTAATCTCACAGTAAATTTGGAGAAATCGAACATTGTTATTTTTAGGAAGAGTGGGTACATTGCTAGTCGAGAAAGATGGTTTTACAAAGGTACGGAGAAAAAAATGTTAATGCTTACAATTACCTAGGAATTTTGCTCAGCACTCGGCTTTCATTCTTTTTCTCTCTTAATAAACATATAACCAAAGCAAAAGCTGGAATTCTTGATATATTTGGAACCGTTTGGACACTTGGTGATGTAAT
>NC_134889.1:17355838-17390838 GCF_041734735.1 Babylonia areolata | reverse complement strand
TAGTGACACTTAAGTGTTACCATACCGTCTTCCCCACCCCGCCCCACCATTCCCCCAGCTGCCTCCCCTGCCAACAACCAAGTGTCACCATGATTGGGTCCAAAAAGTGGTGGCGTTGAAGAATGGTGATACAAACTAGTAGCTGCTAACTCTGCACAACACACACACCCTCCCCACGCCCCATCTCCACGCTCCTACCCACCCCACCACCCTCTATCCTCCACACCCCCGGCCACCTTATCAAACCCCGACGTCAACCCTGACTGGTGACGTACTCCGTCGTTGCCGCTGCACGTTCGACGAAGCCAAGCAAGCTTGAAAGCACGGCAGGCTGTTGCCTTGTATGGCAACACAAATTGGCCATTAGAGAGAGAGAGAGAGAGGGAAGGGAGAGGAGTAGGGTGGGTTGGTTGTGGAAGGGGAGGGTGGGAGGGGAAGGGGAGGGGTGATGTGGTCGGGAAGGGGGGGAAGGGAGAGGTTGGGGGTGGAGTAGTCGTGGAGGGGGGTGGGGTCATTAGGGCCAGGGCAGGGCCGTACAGCCCCGAGGCCTATGGCGACCTATGTATGCGAGGAGGTCAACACACAGAACAGGACGGAGGAGAAGCGGTCAGGAGGTGGGAGGGGTGGGGGTGGGTGGGGGGAGGGGGGAGCGGGACGGGGGGATGCAGGATGGATGGTTGGGTGGGAGGGGGGGGGGGAGCAAGGGTGGGGGGGGGGAGGGCAACACACAGCTTTTTTTTTTCTCTCTTCGTGAAGGTGACAATCTTTGTTCATCCACTTCATCCTGTTGAAGTGCATTTATTATTATTATTATTATTATTATTATTATTGTTATTATTGTTATCATTATTACTACTATTATTATTATCATTAGCATAATTAAAATTGTTAATATCATCATCATCATCAGCAGCAGCAGCAGCAGCATATTCACTATCATCATTACCATACGTGTGAACACATTAACGGAGTCCCTCTACAGCAGGTTCAACAGTGACATAGATTTACAGGCATGATTCTTCGTCCTGTCTGGACGCGTGCATGTCTGTCTCTCTCCAAGACGTGCTGAAAACGCTTCCTTTCTTTGCCAGGTATCCCTTTACGATTGGTGAATCTCGTTACTCCCTGTCTCTCTGCCTCTCCACATGTCATTTCCTCTTTCTCTCTGATCATTCGCTATCAATTCAAGATCAAATGGTGGAAGCGAACTGCTTGGTTCATAACGGTGTTGTTGGCTCTGTCCTTGTTGACTCTGTCCTTGTTGACTCTGTCCTTGTTGGCTCTGTCCTTGTTGGCTCTGTCCTTGTTGGCTCTGTCCCATGACGGTGTTGTTGGCTCTGTCCTTGTTGGCTCTGTCCTTGTTGGCTCTGTCCTTGTTGGCTCTGTCCCATGACGGTGTTGTTGGCTCTGTCCCATGACGGTGTTGTTGGCTCTGTCCCATGACGGTGTTGTTGGCTCTGTCCCATGACGGTGTTGTTGGCTCTGTCCCATGACGGTGTTGTTGGCTCTGTCCCATGACGGTGTTGTTGGCTGTTGGATCTGTCCCATGACGGTGTTGTTGGCTCTGTCCCATGACGGTGTTGTTGGCTGTTGGCTCTGTCCCATGACGGTGTTGTTGGCTGTTGGCTCTGTCCCATGACGGTGTTGTTGGCTGTTGGCTCTGTCCCATGACGGTGCTGTTGGCTCTGTCCCATGACGGTGTTGTTGGCTCTGTCCCATGACGGTGTTGTTGGCTCTATCCCATGACGGTGCTGTTGGCTCTGTCCCATGACGGTGTTGTTGGCTCTGTCCCATGACGGTGTTGTTGGCTCTATCCCATGACGGTGTTGTTGGCCCTGTCCCATGACGGTGTTGTTGGCTCTGTCCTTGTTGACTCTGTCCTTGTTAGCTCTGTCCCATGACGGTGTTGTTGGCTCTGTCCCATGACGGTGTTGTTGGCTGTTGGCTCTGTCCCATGACGGTGTTGTTGGCTCTGTCCCATGACGGTGTTGTTGGCTCTGTCCCATGACGGTGTTGTTGGCTGTGTCCCATGAAGGTGTTGTTGGCTCTATCCCATGACGGTGTTGTTGGCCCTGTCCCATGACGGTGTTGTTGGCTCTGTCCCATGACGGTGTTGTTGGCTCTGTCCCATGACGGTGTTGTTGGCTGTTGGCTCTGTCCCATGACGGTGTTGTTGGCTGTTGGCTCTATCCCATGACGGTGTTGTTGGCTCTGTCCCATGAAGGTGTTGTTGGCTCTGTCCCATGACGGTGTTGTGGCTCTGTCCCATGACGGTGCTGTTGGCTCTGTCCCCATGACGACGTTGTTGGCTCTGTCTCATCATTTATAGAGCCGTCTTGACACGCCAACGTAATCAGTTTCTGTTTCTCCAGGAGCCGTCCTTGCCTTCAGACAAACCCATCTGCCGTCCGACTAGACGCTCAGTTTGATTTTCAGGTCAGACTTGGGGAGAAAGGGCGAGAGCGGGAATCGAACTCAGACCCTCACGGACAATGTATTGGCAGATAAGCGTCTGAACCAGTCTGCTACCTTCGTCCTTCGCCAAATTACAATGTATTGGCAGATAAGCGTCTGAACCAGTCTGCTACCTTCGTCCTTCGCCAAATTACAATGTATTGGCAGATAAGCGTCTGAACCAGTCTGCTACCTTCGTCCTTCGCCAAATTACAATGTATTGGCAGATAAGCGTCTGAACCAGTCTGCTACCTTCGTCCTTCGCCAAATTAATGATGAAATAGTACGGTGATAACGATGATGATGATGATGATGATGATGATGATGATGATGATGAACGTGATGATGATGAACATGATGATGATGATGAACGTGATGATGATGATCATGATGATGATGATGATGATGATGATGATGAACGTGATGATGATGAACATGATGATGATGATGGTGATAACGATGATGATGATCATAATGATTAGGATTCATAACGCACTTAACCTCCTGTATATTATCCAGGAACACAGGCTTGTTTTTAAAAAAATTGGTGGAGAAAAAGCATACAGCAACTAAACAGCATTATGAAAAAACCAACAACCCAAAACAACCCCCCCCTTCCACACACACACACACACACACACACACACACATACACACACACACACACACACACACACACACACACACACACACACACACACACACTCACACACACACACACACACACACACACACACACACACACACACACACACACACACACACACACACACACACACACACACATACCCGCATACGTCACACCTCACCATCACACCCTCCTTGTGTTTCTTTAATCTCTGGAAAAAAAATTGAGTTGATAAAACAAAAAAACAAAAAAATCGTTCGCATTCAGTAAATGGAAACGGTGTGTGTTGTGTGTGTGTGTGTGCGTGCGTGCGTGCGTGCGTGCGTGTGTGTGTGAATATGTGTATGTGTCTGTGAGATAGATAGAGAGAGAGAGAGAGAGAGAGAGAGAGAGAGAGAGAGAGAGAGAACTGAAGAAGACAGAAGGAGAATATGGAAAAAAAAATACCTGCTCTGTTTTCTGCTCTGCGATTGTTTATGTACTCGGCGTTGGGGTGGGGGAGGAGAAGGGGGAGGGTCTCTTTGTGAGCAGGAGGAGGGGAGGAGGGGAGGAGGGTGGGGTGGGGTACGCGGAGGAAGCGGGGTGGGTGTGGGGGTGGGGACAGACATAGGAAAAGGGCAGTTTGGAATGCAGGAGGAAGTCGTTGTATCCATGTACTGTCAGACTGGCATTCCTGATGGCAATGTTTTGTGTGTTTTCACGGTTTGAATTGACTTTTATTTCATTTTTTGTTTATCGGGTTTTCAAAAGAAAAATATATGCTTAATGTTGTTTGTAAAGTTTTCACATACACACACACACACACACACACACACACACACACACACACACACACACACACACACACACACACACACACACACACACGTTTCAAGTTTTAATTTTCCTTTCACACCTATTGGAGTATGGAGGATTGCTGCAAAATAATGTTTTCATGCCCAGAACAAACATTTCCAAATACACAACAATATCACATAAAAGTTGAGAAAACACAAATGTCTTTTAACTCAAAAGAGTAGCTAGGCAACATCTAACATCTAAACATCTTACTTACAGCTAAAATGATTTTTTTGCCTTCTGTGAGTATAGTACAAAAATTAAAAACCGATTTTAGAGACAAATATTTTTTAGGGACATATCTATTTCGTAACTGATCATAATGTCACACACACACGTGCTGTCGTGCGCGCACATATAAATATTTATATGTGTAAAAATTTTGAAGGAACTCCAGGTCTGACCAGCGCTTTCAGTGTATGTGTGGGTCAGGCATCTGCTTCCATTGTGACTCACGTGTGTGTGTGTGTGTGTGTGTGTGTGTGTGTGTGTGTGTGTGTGTGTGTGTGTGTGTGTACGCGCGCGCGCGTGTGTGTTGTGTGTGCGTACGTGTGTGTGTGTGCGTGTGTGTGTGTATGCGTGCGTGCGTGTGTGTGTGTGTGTGTGTGTGTGTGTGCGTGCGTGCGCGCGCGCGCGCGCGTGTGTGTGTTAAACTTGAACAAAATTCATTTTCTCTGAAAGTAGTGTGGATTTGGACTGCACAAAGTGAAAAAACATCTTCACAGTCATACCAATAATAGACTGTAAGTCTTCCGGATTAAACCGTATTTCCGGACTATGAACGGTTTATTTAGTTGAAGCTATGGATCCAGAACAATTAGTGGGCTCTTTCCAGTTAGTTGCCTGAACGTTTGGGTTTGAAGACGGCATGGTGCTATTTTCTTGGTCGCATCTAAAAGAAAAAGAAATACAAATTCTGGACAGAACCAACAGAATGACACGAACTACCCCATCGCCGTGTTCACTGCATATGGATGTTTCAGAGCGGATACTGAATTATTTAGAATGAAGATTAAAAAAAAAAAAGAAGTTTCGGTAGCGAACACCACTCTATGCATAACTGGTGAAAACGGCACCATGTTGTCGTGTGCTTGAGGTGATGGCAACATCTCCTTTACCGCTAAACGTTTCAGAAATTTCTCTTCGATAATCCAGAGGCATCAAAATAACATGATTCAAACGATGTTCTCACCTCGAAGACAGTAATCAATTCATCACACTCGTGATTCATTTACTGGATAAAGTGCATATCACAAATAAGTCTTGAAGGCCTTACACCTCTTGTAAAAAAAAAAAAATGTTCTAAGGGAGATGCGGTGCAGCGTATATGGACAAGCCCGCATGTTTTGATACCTCCTTGAATCAAAAACAGAAACTCATGTTCCTATCGTCCCAAACAACGGTTTTGATGTGAAGCACTCATCACCTGTACCAAACGCCACCAGTAAAGTGAATAGCGTTACTATACCAATCTCTGGTGGCAACGATGTCTCTGCAGCAAATAGTGCCACATCAGTTTCTGTTCCTAACGCCGACTGTCCTAAAGCCCTCTTGGCCGAGAGACTGGGGCTGTACCTTGGGCAAGACACTCTTCGAATTCTAACCCAGATAGTCGGGTCAGCAGCTTCCTCCTCTGCTGTTCTGGAGGTCCTAGTCGGACACGACTGACTGTCATACAAATCTCTGTAAACAAGGATGACTCTATCGTAAACAGCGCAACACCAGTCTTTTTTAACGTTTACTCAATAGTGAATAGCACAATACCTATCTCTGTTAATGTTAACTCTACGGTAAATTACACAATACCCATCTCTGTTAATGTTAACTTTACAGTAAATAACGCAATACCCATCTCTGTTAATGTTAACTCTACAATAAACAACACAATACCTATCTCTGTTAATGTTAACTATACAGTAAATAACGCAATACCTATCTCTGTTAATGTTGATGATGATGATGATGATGGAGTCTCCCGTCGGACCGACGGATGAGTAGGCAGGCAGGCTTATCTGTCGGTGTGTCTCCTCATATGGGAGAAGAGGCCGATTCTGGATGCGCAGCACTTCCCACAGGTGTTGCAATGGAAAACGTCTCCAGAAGTTGAGCCCTGCTTCCTTCGCTCACGCTTCTCCTTAATGGCCAGCGTTCAAACGTCTTTAAGCCACTAGAGCACAGCATCCTCCAGCGAGAGCGGTGAAGGGCTTCATTTTCCAAGGAAGCGATGTCTATGTCACAGGCTTTGAGGTTTGTCTTCAAGGTGTCCTTGAAGCGCTTGCAGGGTCTTCCAAGTTCGCGGTGGCCTTCCTTCGGCTGGCAATACAGTAGCATCTTCGGGATCCTGCTGTCTGTCATGCGGACAACGTGTCCTGTCCACCGTAGCTGGCACTGGATCAGCATATGTTAACTCTACAGTAAATAACGCAATACCCATCTCTGTTAATGTTAACTCTACAGTAAATAACGCATTACCCATCTCTGTTAATGTTAGCGCTACAGTAAATATTGCTACACCAATCTTTGTAAATGACATTGCCTCCACAGTAAACAGCGCTGCACCAATCTTTGTTAATGACATTGCATCTACAGTAGATAGCGCTACACCAATCTTTGTTAATGACATTGCATCTACAGTAGATAGCGCTACACCAATCTTTGTTAATGACATTGCCTCTACAGTAGATAGCGCTACACCAGTCTTTGTTAATGGCATTGCCTCTACAGTAAATATAACTACACCAATCTTTGTTAATGCCATTGCCTCTACAGTAAATAGCGCTACACCAATCTTTGTTAATGACATTGCCTCTGCAGCAGATAGCACAACACCAATCTTTGTTAATGACATTGCCTCTACAGTAAATATACTACACCAATCTTTGTTAATGCCATTGCCTCTACAGTAGATAGCACTACACCAATCTTTGTTAATGACATTGCCTCTACAGCAGATAGCACAACACCAGTCTTTGTTAATGACATTGCCTCTACAGAAAATAGTGCTACACCAGTCTTTGATAATGACATTGCCTCTACAGTAAATAACGCTACACCAGTCTTTGTTAATGACATTTCCTCTAGAGTAAATTTCACTACGCAAATCTTTGTCAATGACATTGCCTCTACAGTAGATAGCGCTACACCAGTCTTTGTTAATGACATTGCCTCTAGAGTCATCTGCAAGTCGATATTGGTCGTGTAACGGAAAGCCTCTAAATTAAATAACGCTATACAAGTCTCCGTTAACAAAATTATCACTACATTGAATAGCAAAATATCAATCTCTGTTGACAACTTCATCTCTGCAGTAAAATAGCGCATTACAAGTCTGTGTTAACAACTTCTTCTCCACAGTAAAACAGCGCAATACGAGTCTCTGTTAACAACTTCATTTCTACAGTAAAACAATGCAATACAAGTCTCTGTAAATAGCTTCATTTCTACAATGAATAACATAATTATAAATATCAATATCTGCGTTGTTCTAAAGTCAATAGCGCAATACGAATTTCTACGCTGTCTTCACGGTAAACAGTGCAATACCAGCCTCTGGCAACGTCAACTACATGTTGAATGGCGCTCCATCAAAATGTGTCAACAATGTTCCTCGACAGTAAACAGCGCAAAACCAATTTCTCTGTTAACGTTAACTATATAGCGCAATGCCAATCTCTGAACAATATTGTCCCCACAGTCAATATCATGAATTCCAATATCTGCGTTTTGGTCGAAAGCCAATATCGCGAATACCATTCCCTGCATTTTTTTTTTCTTCTAGAGTACCCGCAAATACCGCAGTACCAATCCCTGCTAACGACATTGTCCCCACAGGAAATAACGCCATACCAATCCCCTGCCGACGCAGTTTTCGCAGCAAATAGCAGCTCTACCAGCCTCCGTTCCTCTCCCACCTTGCCGTTGGAAGAGACATAATGGTAGTACATATAATTGAATATGACGCTACCCCCCCCCCCCACCCCCACCCCCCCCCCCCCCCACACACACCTCCCTTTTCTACTGCTTTTTTTTCTTTTCAAAAAGTCCGCTGTGACGAGCGTCGTCTTGCAGCGGGGAAGGACTGGCAGTAGTTATCTTCTCTGCTTCCTTGGCTCTCTGTGCGACACACACACACGCACAAGACGACACCGGTGTAGCATCAGTCTATTCGTACCCCCCTTCTTGTTGTTGTTATTTTTTTAACCATACGGGGGGTAAAAATCTGACAAATCCCATATTAACCTCGAGGACTTTAGTAACCTGACAATTGAGCATATATTTTTTCACTGTAGCTTGATGAAGCCTTTTGTACACGAAAGTGTGTCTTCACAAGTGACTGAGAACGTTGATGTTTTTGACTTTTTGCATTCATTATCAGTTGTTTCGCTTGTTAGTTTAAAGACTTCTCTTTTACGAAGTCCTTTAAGTAATTTCCTGTAACTGTATTTAGAGGGTGGTTTTTTTTTGTTTTGTTTTTCTTCCAAATTTCACCCACATGTTTACCTTCATTTGCCCAGTTTCCCCCAACTCTCCATTCATCCACATCTCCCACCCCTTCTAACCGATAATACTCAGATGTATTCATAAATACTTTAACAAAATGTCTTCAATCACCGTTATGTGACGGGACATTAAACAAAAAAATTCTCCTTCCTCGAGGACTTTGGAGACAAGCCTGAAATGACCTCCAAGGGTTAATTTCAACAAAACAGACAGAACTACCCCCCCACTCGACCCGAGTTGAATCACACCTCTCACCACCCAACTACACAGCTAGAACTAACCCCCACCCCCCGCCCCCAGTTGAATCATGCTTCTCACCACCCAACTTTACAGAGAGAACTACCCCCCCCCCCACCCCCCGCCCTTCCCCGCCCCCAGTTGAATCATACCTGTCACCACCCAACTTTGCAGACAGAAAGGGGGTAATTTCCAACAATGGGAGTGGGGGGGTGGGGGGGGGGGGATAGGGGTTTTGTCAGGGAGCGAATTGCACGATTTTTGTGTGCTCCCTTCTGATTGGTCGGACTGGAGAGTCGGAAGTTGGGATGAGGAGTCAACTGTTCCGCTTCACTTTTTGGTATGAGAGAGAGAGAGAGAGAGAGAGAGATGCGAGCATGAAATTTGCAGAGAGAATGCTGTAGCAAAGTAGGCTGAATGTATCTGGAATTTGAAGTGCCAGGGTGTTGAGCACCAGCGACCCTCCATGCGTTATTTTGTTTAGCTGGCTCCCTCCTTAGGATGCAAAATGTAAGTTTTGGTTCTTCGTCTGAGCTTGTCTTTCATTGTTATGTCTAGATCTGGAGTGATGTGAAATTTTTTTTAAGTAGGTTAGGTTTGAACTGAATGAGAGAGCGTTAGGCCGGCGGTAAGAATGTGTTCGTGATTATATTTGCTGTGGGAAGGAGGATTCGTCATTTCCAAATACCCGGAAGAATAAATGTACAAGAAAGGAAGATAAAAATTATTTCGTTATTGTCCTTGGTTGGAATTGGTAGCAGAAGGTGTGATCCTGGGTATTTGTTACATCTTTATATGTAACAGCAATCTTATTCGTGACAGGGGTGTTGATGTGGACTTGTCACGAACCACCCAGGCGCTCGCCCAGAAAGACTCCGGGGGTAATATCTCAGTAAGGGGGGTGGTTTGAGGTTTCGACACCGGCAGAAGTGGAGTGAAGGGCAAACATCGCGGTGAGAAACCTGGCAGTGTTTCCCCAGCAACCATTGACGTCACCACGGGCCGACAGGCAGACTGGAAGGTTGGGTTGGCCGAGACGGTGTGTGTGTGCGTGGCCGAGACGGTGTGCGTGCGTGCGTGTGTGTGTGTGTGTGTGTGTGTGTGTGTGTGTGTGTGAGTCAGTCAGTCTGTGTGTGTGTGTGTGTGTGTGTGTGTGTGTGTGTGTGTGTGTTTGAGCCAGACATTCTGTGTGTGTGTGTGTGTGTGTGTGTGTGTGTGTGTGTGTGTGTGAGCCAGTCTGTGTGTGTGTGTGTGTGTGTGTGTGTGCGTGCGCGCGCTCGCGCGCGTGCGTGCTGCAACCATGCTGTGGTGAAGACAGGGAGCGGAGAGGGACATGTTGGGGACTGTAGAGACAGAGAGACAGACAGCACAGCACAGCATGGCACGCACACAGCACAAAACAGCACAGCACAGTCCAGCATAGCACAGCACACAGCACAGTACAGCGTAACTCAGCACAGCACAGCACAGTACAGTACGACACAGCACAGTACAACATAGCACAGCACACAGCACAGCACAGCATAGCACACAGCACAGCAAGCACAGCACAGCTCAGCACATCACAGCGCACAGCACAGCACAGAGCACCACAGCACAGCACAGAGTACAGCACACCACAGCACACGACAGCACAGCACAGCACACCACGGCACAGTGCACAGCACAGCACACCACAGCACAGCACAGAGTACAGCACACCACAGCACACGACAGCACAGTGCACAGCACAGCACACCACAGCACAGCACAGAGTACAGCACACCACAGCACACCACAGCACAGTGCACAGCACACCACAGCACACGACAGCACAGCACACCACAGCACACGACAGCACAGCACAGCACACCACGGCACAGTGCACAGCACAGCACACCACGGCACAGTGCACAGCACAGTGCACAGCACAGCACACCACAGCACACCACAGCACACCACGGCACAGTGCACAGCACAGTGCACAGCACAGCACACCACAGCACACCACAGCACACCACATCACACCACGGCACAGTGCACAGCACACCACAGCACAGTGCACAGCACAGCACACCACAGTGCACAGCACAGCACACCACAGCACAGCACAGCACAGCACACCACGGCACAGTGCACAGCACACCACGGCACAGTGCACAGCACACCACAGCACAGTGCACAGCACAGCACACCACAGCACAGCACACCACGGCACAGTGCACAGCACACCACAGCACAGTGCACAGCACAGCACACCACAGTGCACAGCACAACACACAGCACAGTACAGCATAGCACAGCTCAGTTCAGCACAGCACAACACACCACAGCGCAAAGCACACCACACCACAGCACACACCACACCACAGCACAGCACAACACAGCACACCACGGCACAGTGCACAGCACACCACATCACAGCACAGCACACGACAGCACAGCACACCACACCATAGCACAGCACAGTGCACAGCACACCACAGCACAGCACAGCACAGCACAGTGCACAGCACACCACAACACACGACAGCACAGTGCACAGCACAGCACAGCATAGCACAACTCAGCTCAGCACAGCACACCACAGTACACAGCACAACACACAGCACAGTACAGCATAGCACAGCTCAGCTTAGCTCAGCTCAGCACAACACAACACACCACAGCGCAAAGCACACTACAGCACACAGCACACCGCACAGTACAGCATAACACAATATAGCACAGTACCCAGCAAGCACAGCACAACAAGAAATGTTGTGATCACGATGACGATGTTGTTGTTGTTGTGGTGGTGGTGGTGGTGGTAATGGTGGTGGTGGTATTGGAGGTGGTTGTGGTAGTGATGGTGGTGATAGCCTTGGTGGAGGTGTTGGTAGTGGTTGTTGTTGTGGTGGTGGTGGTGGTGGCGGTGGTGATATTGGAGGTGGTTGTGGTAGTGATGGTGGTGATGGTCTTTGTGGAGGTGTTGGTAGTGGTGGTGGTGGTGGTCATAGTGGTGGTGGCTATGGTAGTGGTGGTGTTGGTGGCAGTGGTGATGGTGGCATAGAAGAAGTAATTGTGATAGTAATGATGGTGGTGATGGTGGTGGTGGTGGGGCGATACCCTGATGGCGCTTCATATGTCATTGAGGGAGGGGAAATGAGGGGGTGGGGGAGGGGGGGGGAGGGGAGACGCCAGGATACTTAATGAATAAACGAGTGAACTGATGAATAAAGATGTAAAGAATAGATAAATGAATGAATAAATAAGTAGATAAATGAACGAATAAAAGAAAACAATATAAATAAGTGAATAAAGAAACAAATAAGCAAATGAAAAAATAGATTTGTCAGTAAAGGAATGAGGGATATACACATTTTAACGTGATAGATAAAAAAAAAAGAAGAAGAATAAACAAAGAAGTAAATGAATAAACAAACAGATAAATAAATGAAAAAAAATAAGCAAATAAATACGTAAATGAATATGTCAGTCAACGAATGAGGGATATACGCATTTTAACGTGATAAATGAATGAATAATCAAATAAATAAATAAACGAAGAAGTAAATGAATAAACAAAGAAGTAAATAAATAGGTAAATAAATACGCAAATGAATATGTCAGTCAAGGAACGAGGGATATACAGATTTTAACGTGATAAACAAACAGATAAATAAATAAATAAATGAATAAATAGATGAATCAATAAATGAATATAATTATTAACAGATAAATAAAAAAAAGATGAATAAATAAATAGATAAATAAATAAAAAAACAAATAAATCAATAGATAAACAAATGAATATGTCAGTCAAGGATTGAGGCGATATACACAGTTTTAACGTGATGAATAAATAAATAAATGAATAAAATAAATGAATAAATAAATAAATGAATATGTCTGGCAACTAATGAGGCATATACACATTTTCAACGTGATAAATAAATGAATAAGTAATTCCATGAATAGATGAATAGATAGAGAGATCAGGCAAGAAAAAAGGGATATACATATTTTTTAAAGTGATAGATACATAAATAAACAAATAAATGAATAAACAAAGAAGTAAATGAATAAACAAACAAATAAATAAATGAATAAATAAGCAAATGAATACGTAAATGAATACGTCAGTCAACGAATAAGGGATATTCGCATTTTAACGTGATAAATGAATAAATAATAATAATAAAAAAAAATAAACAAAGAAGTAAATGATTAAACAAACAAATAAATGAATAGGTAAATAAATACATAAATAGATATGTCAGTCAAGAAATGAGGGATGTACACATTTTAGCGTGATAAACAAACAAATAGATAAATAGATAAATAGATAAATAAATAAATAAATGAATAAATAGATGAATAAATAAATGAATAGATTAACAGATAAATAAATAAAAATAAATAAACAAATAAACAGATGAATAAATAGATAGATAGATAGATAGATAAATAAATAAATAAATGAATAAACAGATAAATAAACAAATAAATAGATAAACAAATGAATATGTCAGTCAAGGATTGAGGCGATATACACATTTTTAACGTGATGAATAAATAAATAAATGAATAGATAAATAAATGAATAAAATAAAAATGAATAGATAAATAAATAAATATGTCTGGCAACTAATGAGGCATACACACATTTTCAACGTGATAAATAAATGAATAAGTAAATACATAAATAGATGAATAAATAGACAGATCAGGCAAGAAAAAAGGGATATACACATTTTTAACGTGATAAACAAATAAATGAATAAATGAATAAACAAACAAACAAATAGATAAAAAGAAAATAAAGACCCCCCCAAAAAAAATAAACAAACACACACACACAAAAAAAACAAAAAACAAAACAACAACAACCAACAACAACAACAACAAAAAACAACAACAAAAAAACAAACCAACCCCCCCAAAAAAACACAACAACAACAACAACAAACAAAACAACAACAAACAAAACAAACCCAACAGCAACAACACATAAATAAAAAAGATAAATAATTG
The DNA here is from genome assembly GCF_041734735.1 of Babylonia areolata. Taxonomy (NCBI): domain Eukaryota; kingdom Metazoa; phylum Mollusca; class Gastropoda; order Neogastropoda; family Buccinidae; genus Babylonia; species Babylonia areolata. Next base: position 17,377,187 of record NC_134889.1, on the reverse strand, counting down.
TGTCAGTCAGTGGATGAAGGATATATACACTTCTATACCGCGATAAGTAAAAAACAAACAAACAAACAAAACAAACAAAACAAACAACCCCCCCCCAACCCCCTCCCCCCCACAAAAAAACAAAACAACAACAACAAAAAAAAGAAAAAAAAAAAAAAAAAAGAAAAAGAAAAAAAAAGAAGAACCGAAAAATGACAGATGGATCATAATGGAGAGGAAATGACGCTAATCGAGCATTATGAGACGGAAGAGGAAATGTCAATAAAACAAGGAAGATAACCAGCACTCAGACACACACACACACACACACACACACACACACACACACAGATAGAGAGAGAGAGAGAGAGAGAGAGAGAGAGAGAGAGAGAGAGAGGATGGGGTTTACAGAGACAGAGACAGCAAGTGAATGAGAGAGAGAGAGAGAGACAGAACAAGAACAAGAACAAATTTTTATTCCTCAAAGCAGGCCACCAGCCTATAGGAAAGGGTCTCTGGCAAAAAAGAGTGTACATCTTTGGTATGCGTATCATGTCAATTGAAGTATACATCCTCAACTTTCTTTTTTTTCATTTTTTTTTTCAACAGATCCATGTTTCAATATCTCATTGTAATCTTGGGAAATACCTGGTAAGTATTTGTTTCTGATACTGGTATATTATGAGGGACACACATACATAAAGTGGTGTTCGGATTCATCAACTTTACAGACTGTACATAAATAACTGGCATTTAAGTTGAAGAGAGAGAGACAGAGATACACACACACACACACACACACACAAATATGATTATATTAGAAGTTTTTTTTATCAGATAGATCTATACAAGTAAGAATAGGAAATACCTACTCAAACCCCAGACAGTTACACATGGGGTTGCCACAAGGATCAGTAATTTCGCCGATTTTATTGACTCACTTGTGTAAACAAAGTGAGTCTATGTTTTAACCCGGTCTTCGGTTGTCTGTGTGTGTGTGTGTGTGTGTGTGTGTCTGTGTCCATGGTAAACTTTAACATTGCTATTTTCTCTGCAAATACTTTGTCAGTTGACACCAAATTAGGCATAAAAATAGGAAAAATTAAGTTCTTTCCAGTCATCTTGTTTAAAACAGTATTGCACCTCTGGGATGGCCACAAAAAAATAAAAAAGAAGCCTAAATATATGCAAACTGCATTTACTGTCATATTGATATTTTTTGTATTCTCTAAACTTGGCACTTTGATCTCACATTCTGACACAACAACAAGAGCAGTCGTTATTATCATTTTTTGTTCAAACAGGAACTTCTTTTGCAAAGCATGGAATTATCTATTTATTTTGCAAACGTTTTGGTGCAGATAGTAAAAAAGGGAAATTACTCTGTAACTTTAATGCTAGGGGACTTAATTTATCACAAGTGAGTCTTGAAGGCCTTGCCTCTCTTGTTCAATATATTATTAGCAAATCTACCTAACAAGCTAGCTAAAGATACACTCTTGGTTCAATTTGCTGATGACATTTGTTTATGGATAAAGGTGACAATGAAAAATAAAACGCCTACTAGGACATTGAATTACATAAAGAAATTATACCAGCGGGAACTTGATAAAATCAGCAACTTTATGACAGAAAATGGCTTATCATTGTCTTTAGAAAAAACAAATATGATGCTATTTAATACAGGATCAGACCCAGAAAAGCTTCCCGTGTTTACAATAAATGGTACTATCATCAGATATACACAATCTGTTAAATTTTTGGGAGTCTATCTTTCTTCAAAGCTTTCGTGGATTTATCATATTGACTATATACTAAACAAAGCAAGGAAAGGTCTAAATTTCCTTAAAATAATTTGTAAACAGCACTGGGGACAAGATACCAAAGCGTTGATATCTCTCGCTACCTCCCTCGTACGTTCACGCTTGACATACGCTCAAGAGGTATTTTTCAGTGCTCCACTGCATTTGCTAAAGAAGCTGCAAAGCACTGATTGTAAGGCTTATAAACTCGCTCTAGGTGTGCCCATTCTTACATCAAATTTAGGGACTTACAGAGAAGCAGGTGTTTTATCTCTTGATGAACAAAGGAAAGCTCCAGCCGCGAAATTCGTTATCAAATCTTTCGCATACGAAACATTTTCAAAAGAAGAAGCTAATCTGAGTTCACAAAAAGATTTTGCTAAAAGAGCTAAGACCATACAGTCTATGACATCCATTAATACATTTGCATCAGATATCATTAGTGCTACGGAATCAAAAGACAAGCAAATTGCAAAAGTACCTACTTTTTCATCAGTCCCTGAATGGGAGCAGTGTAAAGCTACCTTTGACATGGATTATACAGATTTATCCAAGAACCAGTCACCATTTTTGTTAAAACCTGAAGTGCTCTCACATATAGAAAATCAATATTCAAATTATCTAAAAATATACACAGACGGATCTGTTCTAGAAGATGGTAATTCAGGAGCGGCTTTTGTAATTCCTTCATTTAGAATAGAAAAATTATACTACATTGGTAGACAATATTCCATTTTCACAGCTGAACTTGTACCTTAAATTATATTTCAGACATTCCGAAAACTGTAAGTGAAATTTTAATATGTGTAGACTCAAAGTCAGTATTACAAGCTATAGAATCTCCAAATTCAAAGAAGCGAATTGAGATGACAATAGAAATAAAACATATTATTCACCAACTGACAAAACAGGGCATTAAAATAACTTTCTGTTGGGTACCTTCGTACTGTGGAATATCTTCAAATGAGTGGGTGGACCAAGCAGCTAGAAGAGCAGCACGTAATTTCGAAGGCGCAATACGACTTGACATCCAGTTAGATCTACATGAATGGATTAGCTGTATAGAAAATGTATCTAGAAATCGATTTAAGAAATTACTTATAGATTCAAATAATCAATATTACCAATGTTGTGTAAACACAAAGAATGCAGCTAATCCCAAACATTTTCTAAATTCGACACCAGCAGCACATTCAAGACAAATTACAAGTCTAATGTATAGACTTCGTTTAAATGCCTTTCGTACAAAATTTTCTAAAAATATAAAATGTATATGCGGTAAGCAAATAACTGTAAGCCATCTACTCATTCATTGTGCGAGCATAAGACAGTTACTTCCAAAAGATGCAGTTGATGACTTTTCTTCCAATATTTCATTAGCCACTGAAAAGATTTTGAATGATTATTCATTGCTTAGAATGTTTTCAGAAATTTTAAACTCCAGTCCAGTTGGTGTCCTCCTTTGATGTATTATATTTAATACTGTTATTTATATTTACATTGTTGTAGGTTAATACTAGTTGATATGCATATACATATTCTCCTTCCCATGACAACTCATTCAATACACACCACAACCTCTTTAGACTTTTTCTTATAATATACTTTTCCTCTGATACATAACATGTACTTTTTTTCTTTCTTTTTTTTACACTAATCTTCACATGCATTCCCTTTCCTTTATACACTACTTTACTCCTTTCCGTCTAAAAAACACTTATAGTGAATAGACGTTAAACTGAAGAAAACACACACACACACACACACACACACACACACACACACAGAACTCGGAGATGTTTTATTACAGAGGCCCCCCGACCCATTCCAATGTTGAACGTCTGCCATACATACAAACACGCTCCTACACGCTCACTCACTCAAACGTACGCACACACGCACGCGAACGCACACGCACGCAAACGCACACGCACATGCACGCGCACGCACACACAAAGTCACACACACACACACACACACACACACACACACACACACACACACAGAGAGAGAGAGAGAGAGAGAGAGAGAGAGAGAGAGAGAGTTCAATCATTACGAAGAAAGGAGGAATGAAGGAAGGAAGACTCTCTCTCACACACACACGCACGCACACACACACACACACACACACACACACACACACACACACACACACATACACACACACGCACGGCAAGCTTGAGAAATGGCGGAAAGAAAAGAACGCCAGGAACGAAGATGACACGACATTGAGATGACATGGGAGAAAAGACAATGATGGCACAACACTTAAAAGATGGCATGGCACAAAAGACAATGATGGCACGACACTGAAAAGATGGCATGGCACAAAAGACAATGATGGCACGACACTGAAAAGATGGCATGGCACAAAAGACAATGATGGCACCACACTGAAAAGATGGCATGGCACAAAAGACAATGATGGCATGACACGGAAAATATGGCATTGCACAAAAGACAATGATGGCATGACACGGAAAAGATGGCATGGCACAATACAATGATGGCACAACACGGAAAAGATGGCATGGCACTAAAGACAATAATGGCACAACATGGAAAAGATGGCATGGCACAAAAGACAATGATGACATGACACGGAAAACATGGCATGGCACCAAAAAAACAACCCAGTAATCTCATGACGCGCAGAAGATGGCATGGCACAAAAGTAAAGATGGCACAGCAGGGGAGAGAGAGAGAGATGGCATGGCACAAAAGACAGCGATGGCATGACACGCAGAACATGGTATGGCACAAAAGAAGAAGACGGCGGGTCACGGAAAAAACACAGAGGGAGCGGGCATGAATGGCAAGGCTTGACGGCCTTGAGGGAACAACAGACTGGGCTTCTTCTACACCAGACAGTACTAGCGCAGCAAGACAGGAAAGAACGGAAAGGGCTGTTGCTAATGATGAACATGACAGCAGAACAGAAGGCATGTAGAGGTAACAAACGAGCAAAACTAAGATGGTGTTCCATTACCTGCATGCAACCAAGGTAAAAGAAAAAAAACAACAACAAACAAATGAACGAACACGAACGGAAGAAGAAGAAGAAGAAGAAGAAGAAGAAGGACAACAACAACAGCAGCAGCAACAACAACAGCAGCAGCAACAACAACAACAATCAGAAAAAAAAGAGAAAAAAAAAAGAAAAGAAAAGAAAAAAAAATTAACAGTGGGAAAGAGGAAATTGTAAGGCTGAAACAAAAATGTCGGTGCAGAATGTAGAATAAGAAATATCAGTACAGAAGTCAGAATAGGAAATGCCAGTACCGGAGACAGAATTGGAAATGTCATAGCGGGAAACAGAACAGAGGAAACGCGCGCGCGCGTGTGTGTGTGTGTGTGTGTGTGTGTGTGTGTGTGTGTGTGTGTGTGTGTGTGCTGAAAACAGGATTCATGTAACCGCAGAAGACACACTTGAAAATGTCAGTGCAGAAAGGCAATAAGAAATGTTAGTAAAGAAGATAGGATATGAAAAGTCCGTGAAGAAAACAGAATATGAAAATTCAATGTCAGAGCAGAATACAGAATCGGAAATGTCAGTGCATATGGAAATCACAGTGAAGAGGAGCAGCGATTTCTTATGGAGCCACACAGCATATAAATAAACACTCTTTTGCTGCAAGAAAAGATAGATACATAACAGCGCAGGAATGGCGAAGAAACGTACCCCCCACCCCCAACCCCAACCCCCACACTCCAGTTACTTGTTTAGAAACGTTGTTTATTATATCATTGCCTCATTAAAAGAAGTTTTTTTTTCTTCTTCTTCTTATGTCTCACGATGCGTAATTGAAAATTATTTCAAAGAATAGCTGATGATGAAAAAACAACAACAACAACAAAAAACAAACCCTCGGAAAGACCAGACGCAGCTCCAGCATGGGCATGACAAAATCTGCTGCACGTGAAGCAGCTTGCTCAAAGCAGCATGGGGGGGGGGGGGGGGGGGGGGGGGGGGGGGGGGGGGGGGGGGGACAACAGGAAACAACAATAACAACAACAACAACGACATCAACAACATCAAATGATGAAGAAAGACGGTGACAGTGTGGTCAAAGAAAATGGCTATGCAGAAAACAAGAAAAGGGTTAAGGAGGACAGGAGTGGTGGTGGTGGTGGGAGGGGGGCAGGGGTGGGGGGAGGCAGGGAGGGGGTGGGGGTGATGGGAAGGAGGTGGGTAAGGGTGGGTCGTTGTGGGAGGGGTGGGGTGGGGTGGGGTGCGAGGGGGGGGGGCTAAGGGGCAGGAAAGTAGAGACAGGCCATTAGAGGGACAAACAAAGCCACGGGTTGGAGGCTGGAGGGAAGGTGGAGGAGGGATGTGGTGGTGGTGGTGGTGGTGTGTGATGTGTTGTGTGTGTGTGGAGGGGTGCAGGTTGGAGGTGGAGATGGACGGTGAGGGGAGGGAGGGGGGCAGCGGGGGGAGGGGAGGGGGGGCGAGGGGATGGAGGTGGGGTGGGGTGTGTGTGTGTGTGGGATGGGGTGGGGTGTGTGTGTGGGGGGGGGGGGGGGGGCAGGAATCAATTTGCTTCAGACCACAGCCCGCCCTTGATGAGCTAACTAGAAAGAAAATGGCTGCCTTCCCTCCTTCCAGCCGCCCCCAGCTCCCTAAAGCCACAAAGGCACGATGGTGGTGGTGGTGGTGGTGATGGTGGGGCAGCGTTTGGGGGCTGGGGGCTGGAGGCTGGGGGTAGGATGGGGATGGAGGCGGAGTTGAAAGTGGAAGGGGGATTGAGAGGAGGGGTCAACAGGAGGCAGAGTGTGACTGCCGCCCGGAGAGCGGATGGGAAACAATTTACGTCACTCGCTCACAGACACACCCAGTGAGGTAAAGAACATGTCACAGACACACCCAGTGAGGTAAAGAACATGTCATAGACACACCCAATGAGGCAAAGAACATGTCATAGACACACCCAATGAGGCAAAGAACATGTCATAGACACACCCAGTGGGGTACAGAACATGTCACAGACACACCCAGTGAGGTAAAGAACATGTTATAGACACACCCAGTGAGGTAAAGAACATCTCACAGACACACCCAATGAGGTAAAGAACATGTCATAGACACACCCAGTGAGGTAAAGAACATGTCATAGACACACCCAGTGAGGTAAAGAACATGTCACAGACACACCCAGTGAGGCAAAGAACATCTCATAGACACACCCAGTGAGGTAAAGAACATGTCACAGACACACCCAGTGAGGCAAAGAACATGTCACAGACACACCCAGTGGGGTAAAGAACATGTCACAGACACACCCAGTGAGGCAAAGAACATCTCACAGACACACCCAGTGGGGCAAAGAACATGTCACAGACACACCCAGTGAGGTAAAGAACATCTCACAGACACACCCAATGAGGTAAAGAACATGTCATAGACACACCCAGTGAGGTAAAGAACATGTCATAGACACACCCAATGAGGTAAAGAACATGTCATAGACACACCCAGTGAGGTAAAGAACATGACTCACACACACGCGGTGAGGAAAACAGCATGTCATAAACACACCCAGTGAGGAAAAGAACATCTCACAGACACACCCAGTGAGGTAAAGAACATGTCATAGACACACCCAATGAGGAAAAGAACATGTCATAGACACACCCAATGAGGTAAAGAACATGACTCAAACACACCCAGTGAGGTAAAGAACATGACTCACACACATCCAGTGAGGTAAAGAACATGTCACAGACACACCCAGAGAGGTAAAGAACATCTCACAGACACACCCAATGAGGTAAACAATATATCATAGACACAACCAATGAGGTAAAGAACATGTCATAGACACACCCAGTGAGGAAAAGAACATCTTACAGACACACCCAGAGAGGTAAAGAACATCTCACAGACACACCCAATGAGGTAAACAATATATCATAGACACAACCAATGAGGTAAAGAACATGTCATAGACACACCCAGTGAGGAAAAGAACATCTCACAGACACACCCAGTGAGGTAAAGAACATCTCACAGACACACCCAGTGAGGTAAAGAACATGTCATAGACACACCCAATGAGGCAAAGAACATGTCATAGACACACCCAGTGGGGTACAGAACATGTCACAGACACACCCAGTGAGGTAAAGAACATGTCACAGACACACCCAGTGAGGCAAAGAACATCTCACAGACACACCCAGTGAGGTAAAGAACATGTCACAGACACACCCAGTGAGGTAAAGAACATGTCACAGACACACCCAGTGGGGTAAAGAACATGTCACAGACACACCCAGTGAGGCAAAGAACATCTTACAGACACACCCAGTGAGGCAAAGAACATGTCACAGACACACCCAGAGAGGTAAAGAACATGTCACAGACACACCCAATGATGAAAAGAACATGTCATAGACACACCCAATGAGGTAAAGAACATGTCATAGACACACACAGTGAGGTAAAGAACATGACTCACACACACCCAGTGAGGAAAAGAACATGTCATAGACACACCCAGTGAGGAAACGAACATCTCACAGGCACACCCAGTGAGGAAAAGAACATGACTCACACAAACCCAGTGAGGAAAAGAACATGTCATAGACACACCCAATGAGGTAAAGAACATGACTCAAACACACCCAGTGAGGTAAAGAACATGACTCACACACATCCAGTGAGGTAAAGAACATGTCACAGACACACCCAGAGAGGTAAAGAACATCTCACAGACACACCCAATGAGGTAAACAATATATCATAGACACAACCAATGAGGTAAAGAACATGTCATAGACACACCCAGTGAGGAAAAGAACATCTTACAGACACACCCAGAGAGGTAAAGAACATCTCACAGACACACCCAATGAGGTAAACAATATATCATAGACACAACCAATGAGGTAAAGAACATGTCATAGACACACCCAGTGAGGAAAAGAACATCTTACAGACACACCCAGTGAGGTAAAGAACATGTCATAGACACACCCAATGAGGTAAATAACCTGACTCACACACACCCAGTGAGGACAAGAACATGTTATAGACACACCCAATGAGGTAAAGAACATCTCACAGACACACCCAATGAGGTAAAGAACATGTCATAGACACACCCAATGAGGTAAAGAACATGTCATATACAAACACAGTGAGGTAAAGAACATCTCACAGACACACCCAGTGAGGTAAAGAACATGTCATAGACACACCCAGTGAGGTAAGGAACATGACTCACACACACCCAGTGAGGTAAAGAACATCTCACAGACACGCCCAGCGAGGCAAAGAACATCTCACAGACACACCCAGTGAGGAAACGAACATGTTACAGACACACCCAGTGAAGAAAAGAACATATCACAGGCACACCCAGTGAGGTAAAGAACATCTCACAGACACACCCAGTGAGGTAAATAACATCTCACAGACACACCCAGTGAGGTAAAGAACATCTCACAGACACACCCAGTGAGGTAAAGAACATGTCATAGACACACGCAATGAGGTAAAGAACATGTCATAGACACACCCAGTGAGGTAAAGAACATGTCATAGACACACCCAATGAGGTAAAGAACATGTCATAGACACACCCAATGAGGCAAAGAACATGACTCACACACACCCAGTGAGGACAAGAACGTGTTATAGACACACCCAGTGAGGTAAAGAACATCTCACAGACACACCCAATGAGGTAAAGAACATGTCATAGACACACCCATTGAAGTAAGGAACATGACTCACACACACCCAGTGAGGTAAAAAACATGTCACAGACACACCCAGTGAGGTAAAGAACATGTCACAGACACACCCAGTGGGGTAAAGAACATGTCATAGACACACCCAGTGGGGTAAAGAACATGTCATAGACACACCCAATGAGGTAAAGAACATGTCACAGACACACCCAGTGAGGTAAAGAACATGTCATAGACACACCCAATGAGGTAAAGAACATGTCATAGACACACACAGTGAGGTAAAGAACATGACTCACACACACGCGGTGAGGAAAAGAGCATGTCATAGACACACCCAGTGAGGAAAAGAACATGACTCACTCACACGCGGTGAGGAAAAGAACATGTCATAGACACACCCAGTGAGGAAAAGAACATCTCGCAGACACACCCAGTGAGGTAAAGAACATGTCATAGACACACCCAATGAGGTAAATAACCTGACTCACACACACCCAGTGAGGACAAGAACATGTTATAGACACACCCAATGAGGTAAAGAACATCTCACAGACACACCCAATGAGGTAAAGAACATGTCATAGACACACCCAATGAGGTAAAGAACATGTCATATACACACACAGTGAGGTAAAGAACATCTCACAGACACACCCAGTGAGGTAAAGAACATGTCATAGACACACCCAGTGAGGTAAGGAACATGACTCACACACACCCAGTGAGGTAAAGAACATCTCACAGACACGCCCAGCGAGGCAAAGAACATCTCACAGACACACCCAGTGAGGAAAAGAACATGTTACAGACACACCCAGTGAAGAAAAGAACATATCACAGGCACACCCAGTGAGGTAAAGAACATCTCACAGACACACCCAGTGAGGTAAATAACATCTCACAGACACACCCAGTGAGGTAAAGAACATCTCACAGACACACCCAGTGAGGTAAAGAACATGTCATAGACACACCCAATGAGGTAAAGAACATGTCATAGACACACCCATTGAGGTAAAGAACATGTCGTAGAAACACCCAATGAGGTAAAGAACATGTCATAGACACACCCAATGAGGCAAAGAACATGACTCACACACACCCAGTGAGGACAAGAACGTGTTATAGACACACCCAGTGAGGTAAAGAACATCTCACAGACACACCCAATGAGGTAAAGAACATGTCATAGACACACCCATTGAGGTAAGGAACATGACTCACACACACCCAGTGAGGTAAAAAACATGTCACAGACACACCCAGTGAGGTAAAGAACATGTCACAGACACACCCAGTGAGGTAAAGAACATGTCATAGACACACCCAGTGGGGTAAAGAACATGTCATAGACACACCCAATGAGGTAAAGAACATGTCACAGACACACCCAGTGAGGTAAAGAACATGTCATAGACACACCCAATGAGGTAAAGAACATGTCATAGACACACCCAGTGAGGTAAAGAACATGACTCACACACACGCGGTGAGGAAAAGAGCATGTCATAGACACACCCAGTGAGGAAAAGAACATCTCACAGACACACCCAGTGAGGTAAAGAACATGTCATAGACACACCCAGTGAGGTAAAGAACATGTCATAGACACACACAGTGAGGTAAAGAACATGACTCACACACACGCGGTGAGGAAAAGAGCATGTCATAGACACACCCAGTGAGGAAAAGAACATCTCGCAGACACACCCAGTGAGGTAAAGAACATGTCAGACACACACAGTGAGGTAAAGAACATGTCATAGACACACACAGTGAGGAAAAGAACATCTCGCAGACACACCCAGTGAGGTAAAGAACATCTCACAGACACACCCAATGAGGTAAACATGTCATAGACACACCCAGTGAGGAAAAAAACATCTTACAGACACACCCAGTGAGGCAAAGAACATGTCATAGACACACCCAGTGGGGTACAGAACATGACTCACACACACCCAGTGAGGTAAAGAACATGACTCACACACACCCAGTGAGGTAAAGAACATGTCACAGACACACCCAGAGAGGTAAAGAACATGTCACAGACACACCCAGTGAGGTAAAGAACATGTCATAGACACACCCAATGAGGTAAAGAACATGTCACAGACACACCCAGTGAGGTAAAGAACATGTCAGACACACACAGTGAGGTAAAGAACATGTCAGACACACACAGTGAGGTAAAGAACATGTCATAGACACACACAGTGAGGTAAAGAACATGACTCACTCACACGCGGTGAGGAAAAGAACATGTCATAGACACACCCAGTGAGGAAAAGAACATCTCGCAGACACACCCAGTGAGGTAAAGAACATGTCATAGACACACCCAATGAGGCAAAGAACATGTCATAGACACACCCAGTGGGGTACAGAACATGACTCACACACACCCAGTGAGGTAAAGAACATGACTCACACACACCCAGTGAGGTAAAGAACATGTCACAGACACACCCAGAGAGGTAAAGAACATCTCACAGACACGCCCAATGAGGTAAAGAACATATCATTGACACACCCAATGAGGTAAAGAACATGTCATAGACACACCCAGTGAGGAAAAGAACATCTTACAGACACACCAGTGAGGTAAAGAACATGTCATACACACCCAGTGAGGTAATAAACCTGACTCACACACACCCAGTGAGGACAAGAACATGTTATAGACACACCCAGTGAGGTAAAGAACATCTCACAGACACACCCAATGAGGTAAAGAACATATCATAGACACACCCAGTGAGGTAACGAACATGTCACAGACACACCCAGTGAGGCAAAGAACATCTCACAGACACACCCAGTGAGGTAAAGAACATGTCATAGACACACCCAGTGAGGTAAAGAGCATGTCACAGACACACCCAATGATGAAAAGAACATGTCACAGACACACCCAGTGAGGTAAAGAACATGCCACAGACACACCCAGTGAGGTAAAGAACATGTCATAGACACACCCAGTGAGGTAAGGAACATCTCACAGACACACCCAGTGAGGTAAAGAACATGTCATAGACACACCCAATGAGGTAAAGAACATGTCATAGACACACACAGTGAGGTAAAGAACATCTCACAGACACACCCAATGAGGCAAAGAACATGTCATAGACACACCCAGTGAGGTAAAGAACATGCCATAGACACACCCAGTGAGGTAAAGAACATGTCATAGACACACCCAGTGAGGTAAAGAACATGCCATAGACAAACCCAGTGAGGTAAAGAACATCTCACAGACACACCCAGTGAGGAAGAGAACATGGCACAGGCACATCCAGTGGGATATGAACATGACAAACACAGTCGAGGAGACAGACCTTGACGGACACGAACCGAGCAACTGAAAAATGTGACGCACAGAGGATCCATTAAAAAAAAAAGAAAAAAAGAATGCGTTCCATTATACAGCCCGAGGGAACGAATTTCACGCACAGATATGTGGAGATGTGGGGTGGGGGTGAGAGGTGGAAGGTACCTATGATATATCCCTGGCTGTAGCTCTGTTCATCACTTCCCACCACCACGTGACATATCCCTAGCTCTGTTCATCACTTCCCACCACCACGTGACATATCCCTAGCTGTAGCTCTGTTCATCACTTCCCACCACCACGTGACATATCCCTAGCTGTAGCTCTGTTCATCACTTCCCACCACCACGTGACATATCCCTAGCTGTAGCTCTGTTCATCACTTCCCACCACCACGTGACATATCCCTAGCTCTGTTCATCACGTCCCACCACCACACGACATATCCCTAGCGGTAGCTCTGTTCATCACTTCCCACCACCACGTGACATATGCATATCCCTAGCTGTAGCTCTGTTCATCACGTCCCACCACCACGTGACATATCCCTAGCTGTAGCTCTGTTCATCACGTCCCACCACCACGTGACGTATCACTAGCTGTAGCTCTGTTCATCACTTCCCACCACCACGTGACATATCCCTAGCTGTAGCTCTGTTCATCACTTCCCACAACCACACTTAACTGTAAACAGAACAAACCATGCACACAATTATCACAATCACGCGCATGCAACCACCTGTCACGCTCTATGTGCGCGCTCTATGTGAGACCGGACTAGTAACGGACTAGTGTGGAGTGATGGCCTAGGGGTAACGCGTCCACCTAGGAAGCTAGAGAATCTGAGCGCGCTGGTTCGAATCACGGCTCAGCCGCCGATATTTTCTCCCCCTCCACTAGACCTCGAGTGGTGGTCTGGACGCTTAGTCTTTCGGATGAGACGATAAACCGAGGTCCCGTGTGCAGCATGCACTTAGCGCACGTAAAAGAACCCACGGCAACAAAAGGGTTGTTCCTGGCAAAATTCTGTAGAAAAATCCACTGCGATAGGAAAAACAAATGAAACTGCACGCAGGAAAAAATACAAAAAAATGGGAGAGCAGCCCGAATTTCACACAGAGAAATCTGTTGTGATAAAAAGAAATACAAAAGAACAAAAAAACCAAACAAAAAACAAAAAAACAACAACAAAAAACAAAAACAGAACGCCCACCCAACCCAGCGCTAACACCCCCGACAACACAAACACAGACTATAACAGAATAAGAGTGTCAATATATATTTATTCCGTACATGGAGCAAACAATGCACAATGTGTTTATTTAATAGACGACGGAAAACAACAAAGCACACTACTGCAAAGACACGTTATCCAGCAAATTAACTAGTGAGTAATGGAACGGCACAAACGTGGGAATAATCACAATCATTCAAGTGAAGGGCTATGGTCTCAACAGCGAATAAATTCACTTCTGGAGGGAAAATAAACGATTTAGCACATGAGTGAGGGTGTGTGTGAGTGTGTGAATGTGTGTAGACGGTGACATGGAAACGCAAGCACAACGCTGATGATGGAGGTAAAAGGAGGTTGCGACGATGCTGAAGAAGTAGTGACGACGACGACGAAGAACAGAAGTGACGACGACGACGATGACGACGAAGAACGAAGAACAGTAAGTGACGACGACGACGAAGAACGAAGAACAGTAAGTGACGACGACGAAGAACAGAAGTGACGACGACGACGACGACGACGAAGAACGAAGAACAGTAAGTGACGACGACGACGACGACGACGAAGAACAGAAGTGACGACGACGACGAAGAACAGAAGTGACGACGAAGAACGAAGAACAGTAAGTGACGACGACGAAGAACAGAAGTGACGACGACGACGACGACGAAGAACAGAAGTGACGACGACGACGAACAGAAGTGACGACGACGACGACGACGACGACGAAGAACAGTAAGTGACGACGACGACGACGACGACGAACGAAGAACATTAAGTGACGACGACGACGACGATGACGAACGAAGAACAGTAAGTGACGACGACGACGACGAAGAACAGTAAGTGACGACGACGACGATGACGACGAAGAACAGAAGTGACGACGACGACGAAGAACAGTAAGTGACGACGACGACGATGACGACGAAGAACAGTAAGTGACGACGACGACGATGACGACGAAGAACAGAAGTGACGACGACGACGACGACGAAGAACGAAGAACAGTAAGTGACGACGACGACGACGACGACGAAGAACAGAAGTGACGACGACGACGAAGAACAGAAGTGACGACGAAGAACGAAGAACAGTAAGTGACGACGACGAACGAAGAACAGAAGTGACGACGACGACGACGACGAAGAACAGTAAGTGACGACGACGACGAACAGTAAGTGACGACGACGACGACGACGAAGAACAGTAAGTGACGACGACGACGACGACGACGAACGAAGAACATTAAGTGACGACGACGACGACGACGACGAACGAAGAACAGTAAGTGACGACGACGACGACGAAGAACAGTAAGTGACGACGACGACGACGAAGAACAGTAAGTGACGACGACGACGATGACGACGAAGAACAGAAGTGACGACGACGACGAAGAACAGTAAGTGACGACGACGACGATGACGACGAAGAACAGTAAGTGACGACGACGACGATGACGACGAAGAACAGAAGTGACGACGACGACGACGACGAAGAACGAAGAACAGTAAGTGACGACGACGACGACGACGACGAAGAACAGAAGTGACGACGACGACGAAGAACAGAAGTGACGACGAAGAACGAAGAACAGTAAGTGACGACGACGAACGAAGAACAGAAGTGACGACGACGACGACGACGAAGAACAGTAAGTGACGACGACGAAGAACAGTAAGTGACGACGACGACGACGACGACGACGAAGAAGAACAGTAAGTGACGACGACGACGATGACGACGAAGAACAGAAGTGACGACGACGACGAAGAACAGTAAGTGACGACGACGACGATGACGACGAAGAACAGTAAGTGACGACGACGACGATGACGACGAAGAACAGAAGTGACGACGACGACGACGACGAAGAACGAAGAACAGTAAGTGACGACGACGACGACGACGACGAAGAACAGAAGTGACGACGACGACGACGACGAAGAACAGTAAGTGACGACGACGAAGAAGAAGAACAGAAGTGACGACGACGACGACGACGAAGAACAGTAAGTGACGACGACGAAGAAGAAGAACAGAAGTGACGACGACGACGAAGAAGAAGAACAGAAGTGACGACGACGACGACGACGAAGAACAGTAAGTGACGACGACGACGACGACGACGAAGAACAGTAAGTGACGACGACGAAGAAGAACAGAAGTGACGACGACGACGACGACGAAGAACAGTAAGTGACGACGACGAAGAAGAACAGAAGTGACGACGACGACGAAGAACGAAGAACAGTAAGTGACGACGACGACGACGAAGAACAGAAGTGACGACGACGACGAAGAACGAAGAACAGTAAGTGACGACGACGAAGAACAGTAAGTGACGACGACGACGAAGAACAGTAAGTGACGACGACGACGACGACGAAGAACAGTAAGTGACGACGACGACGACGACGAAGAACAGTAAGTGACGACGACGACGAAGAACGAAGAACAGTAAGTGACGACGACGACGACGAAGAACAGTAAGTGACGACGACGACGAAGAACGAAGAACAGTAAGTGACGACGACGACGACGAAGAAGAACAGAAGTGACGACGACGACGAAGAACAGTAAGTGACGACGACGAAGAAGAACGAAGAACAGTAAGTGACGACGACGACGACGATGACGAAGAACGAAGAACAGTAAGTGACGACGACGACGACGACGACGAAGAACGAAGAACAGTAAGTGACGACGACGAAGAACGAAGAACAGTAAGTGACGACGACGAAGAACAGTAAGTGACGACGACGAAGAACGAAGAACAGTAAGTGACGACGACGAAGAACGAACAGTAAGTGACGACGACGAAGAACAGTAAGTGACGACGACGAAGAAGAGCGAAGAACAGTAAGTGACGACGACGAAGAAGAGCGAAGAACAGTAAGTGACGACGACGAAGAACAGTAAGTGACGACGACGAAGAACGAAGAACAGTAAGTGACGACGACGAAGAACAGTAAGTGACGATGATGACGACGACGACGACGACGAAGAACAGTGACTACGACGACGACAAGCATCGAGACAGCCGAGCATCAGGCCAGAGAACGCTGGCGAAGGAAAGCAGCAGCAGGCAGCAGCAGCAGCCAACGGAGGTTTCAGTTTCAGTAGCTCAAGGAGGCGTCACTGCGTTCGGACAAGTCCATATCCGCTACACCACATCTGCCAAGCAGATGCCTGACCAGCAGCGTAACCCAACGCACTTAGTCAGGCCTTGAGAAAAAAAGGTGAATAAATAATAGATAAGCGTACATATATAAGTAAATAAATAAATAAATAATAATTATAATATATAAAAAAAAGGGGTAGTAGTAGTAGTAGTAATAATAATAATAATAATAATAATAATAAATAAATAGATAAATAGATAAATAAATAAGACAACAATGATGATAGATAAGCAAAATAAATGTAAAACATTTAGACACACATTCACACATACACCCACACATGCATAACAGATATGCACCAAACATGTAGTTTCACAGATAGGAAAGCACAGTCAAATACACATAAACGTACATGAGCCCCAACACACACACACACACCACACACATTACCCTGCACCTCCTCTACCCCCCTCCTCCATGCACTCATTTCTAGGCTACGTATCGCAGCTTCCACCACACACACACACACACACACAAACACACACACACAGACACAGACACACACGGAGGTCTAGACCATGGAAGTCAAAGGCTGGCAGTGGAATTCCAGGGAAGACAGTGGATGGTCAGGGAAGTCAGTGGAAGACACGGGAAGTGGGAACGCTGAAATCACTTCCAGGCGGGTACTGCTACCCAGTACGCTGAAAGACATCGAACACAGAACACCGAGAACACCAAACCGCTTCCGCTTCATTCCCTCGACCGCTGGGGTCGTTGGGGGGACATGAGGAAGATGTCATAGCTCGCCACGCCGTTCTGTTGGCAGCTGTCGTGAGGAGATCTGGCATCGTCATTTTGGTCCATTCCTTGACGTTGTCAGACCAGCTTTTTTTTCTGCCGCCCCCGTCTGCGCCCTCCCTCTACAGTCCCTTGCAGGATGGTTTTGGAGAGGGTGTTATGTCGTATGACGTGACCAAACCATGCCATCTTCCGTCGTTTGACAGTCGCCAGCAGTGGTTCTTGGGGCCCAACAAGGTTGCTGACCAGGTTCCGCACATAGTCATTGGTCTTGTGCTCCTTGTAGGAGATGTGTAGTAGTCTCCTCAAGCACTTGGTTTCGAATGCTTGGATTCTTTGGAACACCAAACACTCGGAGGAAAAAAAAACTATCCCCACTCACGAGTGCAGAACCGGGCAAACAGCCCTGAAGAACACAATGCAAAAGAACTTCTATGCCGGTCGAGGGCGAAAAGCCCAGAATCCTGTCACTGACTGACCAGCCAAGGAAAGGTTGATGATCTCAGTTCAGTGACAGCCTGAACTGAAACACACGGAATTCCCGTGCAATCAGCACAACCCACACCGCTCTCCAGCTGAATGGGGTGGGAGAACAAGGAGGGGGTAAGACACACACACACACACACACACACACACCTTGGTTTGTCATGAGATGTGACAAACTACACTTGGAGGACATGCATAAAATCTCAAACTATATCTTTTAAAATTAAAAAAAAAAAAATCAAACTGCTTGTCTGTCTTCCCATTTGTCTGTTCTATCTATATCTGTCTCTATCTGTCCCCATCTCCGCGTCTTCCTGTCTCTGACACGCACAGAAACAAAATATACTGAAAGATGAACGTTGTTTGTTTTTTTCTCAAGCAGATTCAACAGCTCTCTCTCTCTCTCTCTCTTTCTCCCTCTCTCTCTTTCTGTCTCTCCCTCTCTCTCTCCCTCTCTCTCTTTCTGTCTCTCCCTCTCTCTCTCCCTCTCTCTCTTTCTGTCTCTCCCTCTCTCTCCCCCTCTC
Source organism: Babylonia areolata (assembly GCF_041734735.1). Classification (NCBI taxonomy): domain Eukaryota; kingdom Metazoa; phylum Mollusca; class Gastropoda; order Neogastropoda; family Buccinidae; genus Babylonia; species Babylonia areolata. Next base: position 17,358,204 of record NC_134889.1, on the reverse strand, counting down.
TCTTTCTGTCTCTCCCTCTCTCTCCCCCTCTCTCTTTCTGTCTCTCCCTCTCTCTCTTTCTGTCTCTCCCTCTCTCTCTTTCTGTCTCTCCCTCTCTCTCCCCCTCTCTCTTTCTGTCTCTCCCTCTCTCTCTTTCTGTCTCTCCCTCTCTCTCCCCCTCTCTCTTTCTGTCTCTCCCTCTCTCTCCCCCTCTCTCTTTCTGTCTCTCCCTCTCTCTCTTTCTGTCTCTCCCTCTCTCTCCCCCTCTCTCTTTCTGTCTCTCCCTCTCTCTCTTTCTGTCTCTCCCTCTCTCTCCCCCTCTCTCTTTCTGTCTCTCCCTCTCTCTCTTTCTGTCTCTCCCTCTCTCTCCCCCTCTCTCTTTCTGTCTCTCCCTCTCTCTCTTTCTGTCTCTCCCTCTCTCTCCCCCTCTCTCTTTCTGTTTCTCCCTCTGTATCTCTCCCTCTCTCTCCCCGTCTCTCTTGTTGTTGTAGTAGTAGTTGTTGTTGTTGTTGTTACTGTCTACACCGAGTGTCCGTACCGATTTTTTTTCTTTCCTTTAAACATTTGTTGTTGTTCTCTCCCTATCTCTCTTTCTCTGTGTCTCTCTGTGTCTCTCCCTCCCTCTCCCCCTCTCTCTCTGTGTCTCTCACTCTGTCTCTCTCTCCCCCTCCCTCCCTCTCCCCCTCTCTCTCTGTCTCTTTCACCCTCTCCCTCCCTCTGTCTGCCCCCCCCTCTCTCTCTCACTCTTTACTGCCCCCCACCCCCCGCCCCCCGTCCCCCGCCTGCCCCGCCCCCTCCCCGCCCCCCAACCCCGTCTTTCCCTCACGACTGACATCCGAATTCTGAGTTCCATCTGTCTACCTATCTATCCTGTGCCTGTCAAGCTATCTTTCTCCCATCACTAGTTCCACACACACACACCCACACACACACACACACGATACAATCTCCCACATGTTGGTGTTTACTCTCCAGGGGGTGGGGAAAAAAAAGCCCAGGCTGGCGGGCGGGCTTGGAGAGATGTCCACACAGTGGTGTTGACTCTGTTATCCAACCGGAACGACCACTTCCTCTTCTCATGGGGTAAAAAGCTTTCTCCTGTACAGGTGACTCAAAGCTGGAGCGGGGAAGGACATTTCTGTGTACCCGTTACTTATGGGTCTTTGGTCAGCTGGGTGAGGGATTGGTGTATAAAGATCCATCTGAGGCTCATCATCTTTTGAATTAAAAAAAAAAAAAATCATTAAACGTTTAGTGTGTAAATGTATTACCGACATTTTTGGGGGGAGATATTTCTTTTTCACCCCCTCCTTTTTTTCTCTCTCCTCTGCTATTAATTGTGTCGATTAATTACTATTATTGTGTCGATTCATTACTATTATTGTGTCGATTAATTAATCAGTCAAATTATCTATTTGTCTAGTGTCATTTATTTAACTTTGAAACATCGATTTTGTGGTTAAAACGATCAAGCGTTTCATTTGATTGTACTGATCGATTGCTCAGTATGGATACTTACATTGCGCCTCTCCTCGGTCGGTGACCAATCTCTGAACGCTTTGCAAAGACGTAGACATTTGCAGCACAACAGGCTGCCTACCTGGGTAAAGGCGACTGACAGATGCGTTCAAACGCTCATCATTCGTTTCTACTGTCATCCGGTTAGGCGTCAGTCACATACAGACACAGACACAGACACAAAAATACACAGACACACACAAACATAGAAATAGACACACAGAGACACACATACAGACACACGCACCCCTCCCCGTCCCCCGCCACCCCCCCCCCCCCACACACACACACAGACACACACACACACAGACACACACACAGACACAGAGAGAGACCCACACAGACACACAGACACACACACACACACGGACACAGAGACACAGGCAGAGAGAGACACACACACAGAGACACACACAGAGACACACAGACACAGACAGACACACACACATACACACTCGCGCGCGCGCGCACACACACACACACACACGCGCACAGACACTGGCAGACACACACACACACACACACACACACACACACACACACACACACACACACACACACACACACACACACACACACACACACACACACAGACAAACAGGGATACACACACAGACACACACAGACACACACACACAGACACACAGACACAGACAGGCAGACACACAGACACAGACGCGCGCACACACACATTTGAGCATAGGACTTAACTTTGCTTTGTCTCTGCACAAGATTTCGCGCTACATAAATAATAATTATTAAGTTTACATTTGGGCCAACAGCAAAGTGAGATCTGTATTATCAATAGTTTCTCCAGTCAATGGGAAACCATTTACAGCTTAGTCTTTTGTGAAGGACTATGACTCTCA